>NW_027493298.1:0-382658 GCF_021521415.1 Bidens hawaiensis
GGATACAAGCCATTAGGGAAGGCCACCCGCGCAGCATGGCTACACGCACAAGGCACTTAGCTCTCGATCATTCAGTGTCACCTGAAGGAATGAGCCAAGCCGGGAGCAATCCCGCACAGAGGCGGGAGGGGGAATACTCCCGCCCAAATAAGCCAGTCCGTATACTAAAGGATCTTTTACTGTACCTGACGAGGTATGGGCGAAAGATCTGATCAGAGATACGACAGCTCACTGATACAGTATGGCGAGCAGCATGCTCCTATACTGTATCACTATTAGCCGCTGCCTACTCACCAACTACTGTCATACCACGTGCATAGCCGGCAGTTGGTGGAAAGGGAATAGTACACAGCAGGCCTGGTCACTATCAGCCGCTGCCTACCCACCAACTACCAGCAGGGCACGTGCGTAGGCTACTGTTGATGAACAGGAACACTGTAGCAGCCGGCCATACCTCCTTGGAAACCTACCTTCGGCTATAAATACCCCAAATGGTATGATCATCTGAACAATACATTATCTTATATCATCATAATATACCTGATATCTGCTCTAGCAATCTCTTAATATACTTTTATATTTAAAGAGCAATCTAGTCTGATTCTCACGCCGGAGGGTGGTCACAAGGAGGAACCCCCCCCCCTTCTCAGTGACGAGCTCACGGTGTCTGTTTTGCAGGTTATCAGAAGAACCATCTTCCAAGGGTCTAACCCCTCGTGGGAAACAGCTATCCAACCCCCAGGTTACCAGTGATCTGTCCGGGGTCCGGTTAATGTTTCTTCATTGGCGCCATCCGTGCATAAAGCTAGAACTTTATTTTTCTCCAGTTTTTTCAAACTTCTACAAAGATGGTTAGAGAAATTCCGGTAACCACAACCCCAGCTACTAGGGGGAATACCGGCAACACAGTTTTTACGAACACTACCCCGGCTACCGAAGCCGGGGCAAGTGAAGTAAATTTTACGAACACTACCCCACTTACCAAAGCTGGGGCAAGTGCAGTAAATGATCGCCTACTGGGATCCACCGATACCCAGTTTGAGAAACGAAGACTCCCCCGCCAGACTCTCGATGAAGTTAAGGCATGGGCGGAGGCACGACAAAAGGAATTCCAGGCTGAGTTGGACGAACGCTTGCGTTCCGTGCAACAGGCCGACGAATTCGAGTACTGGGAGGATGACTCGGAGGAATCCGACTCCGACGCGAACCCTCGCCATAGGGCAAAAGGGAAGCGTAAGGAGACGGAATCCCAACCGAAAAGGCATTTTGGACAAGCCTTCAAACCAAAAAGCACAGGTGGAAGTCCACGAGACTTCTCCAAAACGTTCAGACCAAACGTTGCAAATGCAGGAATGTCCAAGTTTGCAAGGGACATTGCGGAAGCAATCGCCCCAAAGAGTGCCAAACAAATGCCTAACATAGGCACATATGACGGTTTATCTGATCCAGACGATCATTTGAACAGGTTCATAGCAGGGGCAACCGTCAGCAATTGGACGGAACCCACGTGGTGCTACATGTTCCAAATGACGCTTGTCGGGGCTGCTAGAGCTTGGTTTGATCGTCTACCGGTCAACCACATCTACGACTGGGCAGACTTCCAACAGAAGTTTAGCCAACACTTCAGCCAGCAACGGAAGTATACCGAGGAGCAATGGACAATCCTCAAATGCATACGAGAGGAAGATGAATCTCTGCCAAACTTCATCACTCGCTTCAACTCAAAGAAGCTAAGTTTGGGCAATATCAGCGAAGATCTTGTTCGCGCTGCCTTCATCCAGGGCGCACATGACCCAGAGCTCATCCGCACCCTAACGGGTAAAGATGGCATGCCATCCACATGGGATGGCATCATGACAGCAGCAAAACGCTATGCGGAAACGGAGAAGCAACTGGGTAAAGATCTCCCACAGAGCACAAACCTCTACACCCAGAGGACGAGAGAGGACAACGTCCTCACAGCCCGACTAAATAAAAAACGAAAGCTAGGCATTTGGCAGTCAAGGGTAAACTTTGACACCTCATCCGGCTTGCAACATCGGTTGGGCGGAAGGGATAATGTACAGCCGCACAGAAACTCCAGATGGACGCCACTCACCAAAAGCGTCACTGAGATATTCGCCACTGAAGAGCTCCCGTGGCCAAAACCTCCGATAATCCGACATCGTCACGATGCTGATCGGAGCAAATACTGTGACTTTCACAAGACAAAGGGCCACAACACTGAAGAATGCATAGATGTAAAAGACATGGTCGAAGCATTTGTCAGAGATGGGACGCTCGCGCACCTCGTGGCGCAATAAAGGCTGAGCAGGCGGATGCGTGTAGAACCCCAGCTGGGGAAAACGAATAAAAATTCCAGCTTCAACATTAAGACTACATGCTGCGTAAAGAACGAGATCCCGAACCAGGTGCGTATCGGCTCGATGGCGCTCCCATCCCAACATGGAAGGGAGCTCATTTACACAGTTTGCATGTAAATCAATTCCAATTTGTAAAGAAAAGGCCAAGAGCCACTTCTAATGGAAATGATTCTCTTTTAAGAACATCGAAGCTGATGATTTTACATTTATACTTTTCTGAACACTAATATGCCGGTTTTCACCGCATAATTACGTGAGGTCATTGCATGGGAAGGCGGTCCTACCCGCACGAACCCAAAAAACGTGACAAACCTTCACGCAACCGCGCGTCGAACGGTTAAACTATGCAACACTGGTGACGGCATTCACATTACGTGAAGTCGTTGCGTGGGAAGGCGGTCCTACCCGCACGAACCCAATAACGTGGCAAACCTTCACGCAGGTCAGTTGAAGGAAAAGTTCAATTCTCCCATTAAATGAAAGTGCCGGTCTATCCGCATGAATCATGAAAGGAAACTGAACACTAACCTATCGACAACCGCGCGTCGAATGGTCCAAAACAAAATTCTTAAAAGGATGAGGAAAACCTACACGCAGGTCAGATAAGGGTAAAGTTTTGCCATCCTACTAAGTGCAAGTGACGGTCTTACCCGCACAATCACGAAAGAGGAAGCGAAAACTTTAATCCATTATCAACCACGTTCAAAGGTTAACTTATCTTAATGCCTTAGAAAATTCGAAAAGGAAAACCTACACGCAGGTCAGATGAAGGTTGAAGTTTAGCCATCCTACCAAGTGCAAGTGACGGTTCTACCCGCACAATCACGAAGGAGGAAGCGAAACTTTAACCCATTATCAACCACGTTCAAAGGTTCTTATTCTAAACACTTGGAAAATTGCTAATTTAAACTAAGTATGCAAGTCATAAGTTTATAAAGCAAGGAACCCAAAGAAGGAAATAACAATCTTATACGCAAAAAGAATAATATTTCAAGAATATATTACAAGAATGGCCGGGCAACTACCCGCCTAAAAGAATAAAACTATACAAGTCTATCTTAGCAATGGGAAGGGATCTTCAGGATCAAGCTTCAGGGCCGCTTCCACTTGGACCCGCTCCGTCAGAAGAACGGGGTGGTTCGAGGAACGCTTTGAGGACAGCTAACCCATCATCAGCAGCAGCTACTTCGTCCACCTTTTCCACCACTGGATGCGGGAAGGCGGCGTATTGGTTCAATGCTTGGTCATAAATGGCTTCGGTATCCACATCGAACAAAGGGAAGTTGGAAGGCGGGACGCCTTTCTCAACAAACCCTAGACCAAGCAGGAAGCCGGCCTTTTCCCCATCCTCATGAGAAGCGTTGAGGGCTGCGGTCATAGCATCATCGTAAGAGGTCTCTGAAAAGACCCGACGCACAACCTACAAAGAAAAAATACAAGTATTAGAACCTTTTCTTACAAAAGAAAAGCGAGAAGATAAAGCTAAACATACCTGAGGCAACGCTTCTCGAAGAAGCCATTGGAGGGCAGCTTGGGCTTCGTTATGGGCGCGTTCGGCTTCGCTCTTGTTAAGGTTGGCAAGTAAAACTTCCTTTGCGGCAGCCTCTTCGACGCCCTTAAGCTTCCGCTCGGTGTGGTCAAGCACCCCTCTTTGGTCCAAGATTTCCTGGAGTTTCTTGGCATCTTCCATTGCCAAGGCATCATGAGCGCGTTGGAGAGCCTCTAATTTGGCCTTGAGCTCCTCATTCTCCACACGCAAAGGCTCAGCAACGGCTTCAGCCTTGGCAGCCCTCTCGGTTGCGTTTCGCGCAGTCTCCCTGGCCAGCCGAAGCTGTTCATTCACAGCTTGGGCAGCCTTGGAGCGGGCCTCGAGTCGCGCCTGAACTTCAACCTCGAGGGCCTTGAAGGCCTTCTCCTTGTCGGCGGCAGCTGCCGCCAGCTGTTGGTTCTCCTCCCGGAGAGCACGCGCCTCAGATACGTCCTTGGCGCGAGCTGCTTTCAACTTGTCGTTTTCACGACAAAGCAGCTCGACGCGCGGCTGCATCCGGGCTTGGAGAACCCGAAGCTCATTGGTTAGCCTACCCTCCTGGTAGCTAGCCATGGCTTCCCCCAACGCACCATGAGGAGCAGCGTGGCGAGCCCAGTCCACGCACTCCACAGGGGTACGAAGGGTTGTTCCTCGGCGTATGTTCCATCGCGGAACATACACTTCATTGGAATCCGACACTGCAAAAGAAACAAAGGCAGTAAGGAAAAGATGATAAAAAACATAAGGGAAAAAGAAAAGAACCCTACGCACCTGTAGGGTCAATGACAGGCCGATAGCCGCCAAACCCATCACCTGAACCTAAAGGAAATCCATCCAACAGGTCAGGCAGACGGGAAGGGGGCAAAGATCGGCGGGAAGCCCTGCGCGTACCTGATGGTCCGGCCGTAGGTGCCGGTGGCGCGGGCATGGTGGCAGCCGCCGTGGTCGCCGTTGTGGTCGCCGCCGCGGTCGCCGCCTCCTCAGCAGCAGCAGTAACCGCCGGCTCCGTGAAGGATGCTGTAAAAATCGCACTCACGGCCGGCGGCGACGTCATCTCGGCCGGAACAGTTGGCTCAAAGGAACGAGCAACTGGACCAGCGGATGTAGGCGCAGGCGCCTGGGTCGACGCCTCAGGAAGGCTGACCGAGCCTACCGTCATTGGCGGGGAGGTACTCCCCTGCGCTTCACCCCGGAATGCGTCAACATCCACGCCTGCACAAAGAAGAAAGTGTTAGATAAATTTAAGAAGTAATAAATCTGCAAAGACATTATGATTGTACTTACGGGTTTTCTTGACCCTGAACGTACGGACGGGCGGGGAGGAACCCGATGGAGCCGGCCTCTTGGTACCGGTCACCGTCGTCTTCGTTGGTTCTCCGGAGGTAACAGTCGTAGCCTCCGGAACAGTGGTCTTCTCACCATCGGGCTTCCCCGCCACCTCTTCACTATCTGACTCCGAGTCAGATAGAACCACCGGACCAGCCGTGGAGGCCTTCTCCTTCCCTTTCCCGCCGGCAGCAGCTTTCTTCTTCCGCACCAATGGAGGAGCATCTGAGGATTCCTCAGAAGAAGACAGGTCAAGAATTCCAACAGCGGGTACAGCATTGAGAGATTGAGGAAAGAATATCGCCTTACCTGGCCGCCGGTGGCTCAGGATCTCGTGGCCCAGCGGATAGACCTCCACAAAACGATCCGCCGTTTGCTCCAGGATGGGCAACTCGCCCTCGTCCAGAGCACGAGTACCCATCCGCGCGGGACCGTCGGTTTCCCGCGGGAACAGAAGCGACTCCAAATCATTTCCCTCTGAAAGAATAAACAGTTAGAAGACAAACGCATATCAAAAAGAAAGACAAGACATACCATAGGGAATAGAGTTCAAACCGTATTCGAGAAGGATGGGAACCTGAGACGCATCCTTCCACACCCGGCTCATCCCTAACATGACCATCCCGGACTCCGCAAACCGGTAAACCGGAGATTGGATCCGGGATATCTTCGAAAACCATTCCGCCTCCTGGTAGTTGGGGGCGTGAAGGCTCGGTATCGCTTGGCCATTCTTAAACTTCATGGCAAGGGGGATGGCGCGGGCAGAAATGTAGAAGAATTCCTGCTTCCACGCGCGAAGACTGCGCTCGGTGTCGCAAATCTTCAGACCCTTAATACGGGTCGTCAAGGTGTACCACCCCTGGATGCACCTCCAGGTATAGAAGGTCATCAGGCGGTCCACATGGGGCTCGATGCCCAAAATCCGGCACACCCACTCAAAATGGCGAATCTTGGCGATCGCCATGGGGTGCAGCTCGGTCAAATGAACACCGTGCCTCTCAAGGACACGGTAAACAAATTTTGTCAATGGGAATCTAAGATTCCCATAGACAAAAAATGCAGCATAAACCCCGATCTTGCCTCTGGGGGCATCGTACACGGTCTGGTGGGATTCAGGAAACTCAGGCTCGAGATGATCGAGCATGAACTTCCTGACAACATACCGGTACTGATCGCCGGGCAGAGCACACTGGCACTCGCCAGCAGTACCCCTGTCGTCAGCTATAGCTTCAGCATCACGAGAAGACATCTTGCAGAGGAAGAAAAGAACGATTTCGAGAGAATGCTCGATTGAATAAAGGAGTATTCGCCGGAAATCGCCTTAAAGATGAAGAGAAGAGTGAAAAGTGTGAATTTCAAATAACCCTCTCCCCCTTTATATAGTAATCGCAATTAATGCGGTGAATTTAATGCGGAGGAGAGAGAAATCGAATGTGCAATGAAACTATGACACGTGGCAAAAAGCAAGCTGGCAACAGCTGTTGAAAGGACGTATGCCAGTAATTTCGCGGCCACGCGCCCGAAAAATCGCGCCCACGCGCCTGAAAGAGCGACTGGAATGACCATGTTCTGTCACGTCACCATAACTTCCTGCACGTCCTGACACAGTCAGAAGAAACCGTCGCACGACGTTTCAGAGGTTTGGACTGTTCCTACCTTTCCACCAACCTTTCGAATTTCAAAATTCAAAATTTAAAAATATTAAAAAGTAAGCGGGAAAATACCCCCTTACCTTGGCGAACAAGTAACCGTAAGACGGATGCGGGTACAGTGTTAAGGCAAAACCCTTCACATACCTAGCACCCGCAGGGAATTGAAGCCAAGTACCTCGGCAACCAAGTAACTATAAGACGGGTGCGGGTACAGTGTAAAGGCAAAACCCTTCACATACCTAGCACCCGCAGGGAATTGAAGCCGAGAAAACCTTGGCGAACAAGTAACCGTAAGACGGATGCGGGTACAGTGTTAAGGCAAAACCCTTCACATACCGAGCACCCGCAGAGAATTGAAGCCAAGTACCTCGGCAACCAAGTAACTATAAGACGGCTGCGGGTACAGTGTTCAGGCAAAACCCTTCACATACCTAGCACCCGCAGGGAATTGACGCCAGGAATACCTTGGAAGTAAAGTAACCGTAAGACGAGCGCAGGTACAGTGTTAAGGCAAAACCCTTCACATACCTAGCGCTCCGCTGGGAATTGAAACCAAGAAGGATCTTCTGGGCAATGCTTGCGGAAACGGAAATAACATCCCCGCATAGCGGGAACGTCGAGAACTACGTTGTTTGAAGCTCCAGGATGGAATTGGTGGTCTTAACATAATTGATCACTATGTTCAAAACTACCAAAACCTCATGGAAAATACATACAACTGGGACTCAATGCTCCTGACTTGCGAGGAGGTTACAGACCTACCCGCATCATACCCAAAGACCAAGCAGGAAACTCGGGCATTTCTGCAAGTGACAAGGACTTCCGCGGAAAGAATCCCCATGGAAAACCTTACAAAACCCTTTTCAAAACCCTTTGCTCAAGTCCAAAAGTTCACCTCACTTTATTAAACACTCATGAGAAGAACATTGGACTGGGGGGACTTGAAGAGGTAGGTCCCAGCAGAGCCCAGTTGGACCCGCAAGACTCACCTTAAACAGGGACGTCTGCGCAGAGACCAACTGGATCCGCAGGACCAACCATGCTCAGAGACGTGACGTCCTTACGCGCAGTACGCAAGCTGGTCCCGCAGGAAATGTCTCCCAATGGTGAAGGACTCCGCCTGTCCCCGCAGCCTCGGATACAAGCCATTAGGGAAGGCCACCCGCGCAGCATGGCTACACGCACAAGGCACTTAGCTCTCGATCATTCAGTGTCACCTGAAGGAATGAGCCAAGCCGGGAGCAATCCCGCACAGAGGCGGGAGGGGGAATACTCCCGCCCAAATAAGCCAGTCCGTATACTGAAGGATCTTTTACTGTACCTGACGAGGTATGGGCGAAAGATCTGATCAGAGATACGACAGCTCACTGATACAGTATGGCGAGCAGCATGCTCCTATACTGTATCACTATTAGCCGCTGCCTACTCACCAACTACTGTCATACCACGTGCATAGCCGGCAGTTGGTGGAAAGGGAATAGTACACAGCAGGCCTGGTCACTATCAGCCGCTGCCTACCCACCAACTACCAGCAGGGCACGTGCGTAGGCTACTGTTGATGAACAGGAACACTGTAGCAGCCGGCCATACCTCCTTGGAAACCTACCTTCGGCTATAAATACCCCAAATGGTATGATCATCTGAACAATACATTATCTTATATCATCATAATATACCTGATATCTGCTCTAGCAATCTCTTAATATACTTTTATATTTAAAGAGCAATCTAGTCTGATTCTCACGCCGGAGGGTGGTCACAAGGAGGAACCCCCCCCCTTCTCAGTGACGAGCTCACGGTGTCTGTTTTGCAGGTTATCAGAAGAACCATCTTCCAAGGGTCTAACCCCTCGTGGGAAACAGCTATCCAACCCCCAGGTTACCAGTGATCTGTCCGGGGTCCGGTTAATGTTTCTTCATGGTGGTTAGCGGTCATCGGACTGTCGTCTAGGGTTTCCAAATGGGAAGACTGTCAGCCACCACGATATACCGATCTGAGTTTATTCGCCACCACCATAGACAACCGGAAATCCACCGTCACCTAGGGTTCACAAATCGAACCCGGCAACAGTGAAATCGGAGCAATAGTACCGGAGCCGGAGACGGAGGCATTGCCCAAAACCCAAAATTAGAGTAACTCATGACCAAAGAGAGAAGTTGGCGACTATGTTATGTTTGACGGTCATTATGCAGCTTTTGTGCTTTATCGATTTTATGTAAACTCTTTATGCCTAGTTCACTTTATTAAACCACACCTGTAAAGTAATGAATACGTGGAAGATAGACAAGAATAGCCAGACCACGTGTAAGGGAGCCAATATGTGAGACTAAGGGGGTGTGGAGCTCTAGTGGGGACTCCAGCAGAGCCAAGAACCAATAATATTATGACGTGTGCCAGAGAGAGAAACTGGATAAGGGGGATGTTGAAGCCCCTGGCCCCTAGTGTGGGTAGCGCCCCTCTAGCGCCCCGCTAGCGCCCCACATCCTCTCTCTCTTCTCCCGCTACCATGCTCACAGCTATCTCTAGCGCCCCTGTTGGTGTGGTATTAGCGCCTCTGCTCGCGCCCCCTTTGAAACCCCCACAACCCTCGGTCTGAAAGATAGGCAAAATAAAGTACAACAAATGAAGTACAAATAATACAGCCAAATGTATAGCTATTAAAGCCTGAGTGACAATCTCTAAAGCACATTGTACTATTTTTGAAGCACAATTACTGTTAAGAAAGTTGCAAATTAATTAATAAGATATATAATTGCTTGTATCTCAATCACCAATTTAATTACGTAGATCGAACTTCGTTACTTGATTGTAAAAAAGAAAAATAAATAAAAGAAAAGAAAAAAGTAAAGTGTCATCTTCGTCCTTATGGTTTGTCAAATAATATGAATTTAGTCAAAAAAATTTATTTTTTGTATCCAAACCATCCACGTTTCCCGGTTCTTGTCAGTTACATTCAAATCACTAACCCCGTTAAATTTAATTGTTAAGTTAGAGGTAGACATGTATTTTCACTATTTATTTATTTATTTATTTATTATAATACTTATATTTTAGTGAACTGCGTTTTCGTCTCTGTGGTTTGTCCAAATATGCGGTTTTAGTCCAGTAGTTTTAAATTTGCAGTTTTCTTTCCTATGGTTTTATTTCACTTGCAATTAAACCCGAGTTCACTAATATCGTTAAGTATGATCGTTAAACCAATCAGTGTGCCCTTCATGTGAGTGACAATTTTGTTCCTTCTTTTTTCCCTTTTTCCAAAAATACATCCCAACCTCTTACATGAGGGAGCTTGCGAATTAGGACCGAAGTTTATTTGTGGAGAAAAACGACAGAACTGGTCGTCACGTGAATGACACACAAATGGGTTATCGACCATACTTAACGATGTTAATAAATTCGGGTTTAATTGCAAGTGAAATGAAACTACAAGGACGAAAATTGCAAACTTGAAACTATTGAACTAAAACCGCAGATTTGGACAAACCGCATTTCATTGAAATAAGTATTATAAAAAAGAAAGAGTAAAAAGACATGTCTACTCTTGACTTAACGATTAAATTTAACTGGGTTAGTGATTTGGATGTAACTGGCAAGAATTTAGAAACATGGATTGTCGGTCCATATGAAAAAATTAACTTTTTGAACTAAATTCTCATTATTTACCAAACCACAACGACGGAAATGACATATTATTCAAAAGAAAAACATCTCTAACATTTGTTGTGATGAGTAAAACCAGTGTTTTAAAAAATGGTTCGTGTCGGCCGGTTGAACCAGTAATATCAGGTTTCGCACAACATACCGGCATTTTAAGCTCGGTATATTTGAGCAGTTTGTTTAAAAACATCGTACCGGTGGTTTTTTTCCCTAAAATATCAGTCTAAAATGGCAAGCTGGTTTTAAGCCCAAAAGATTTTTGATATTTCGCAACCCATAGTTTTAAAAAACGACTTTTAACCTAACAATCAAAATCGAATTCAGTAAACTAAGAACAACAATTGTAAACTTGACGCATACAACACTCCGATATCATAAACACCTATCTTAGACGTTTATTTCTTAAAGACTTTGTATAAAATCAAGTGTTTTTGTATTATTTTTTGTTATTATTGATTAACTTTTTAATTATTTTTTAGTATATAATCATAATCATATAGTCTTAAGTTATTTTTCAAGTTGAAATTGGATTTATATGAAATTACATGACTAGTACCAATTATACCAATTTTAGCCTCAATCCAGTACAACTTAAAAATTAGTTTTTATTACAATATGATAACTTTAATAAACAATACGTCTAGCCATCTAGGTAAACCCCCGGATCCATGTCAAATAAGTCGGCTTTCAGGTGCACCCAAACTTTAAATATTTAGAAAGTTGCTTTGATATCATGTTCTAGTGGCAGAAAATTAAGGGGTGCTTCGCGTCGCGCAAAGTGACCAAAATTACAAAATTTTGACTTCTGATAAATTGTCACGTCTTGGTCTTGCTTTCATTTTCAAAAACTACTAAGACGGATATTACTATGAAACTCATCTCTTTATAAAGAGCTTCTAAGTTTTTCTTACTTTCCATGTGGAATAGATTTATCTCTTCTATTTATACCCTTGTAAAAGATTTCAATTTTCTACTTTTTTCCATGTGAGATGGATTTATTTTTTTCATTTCCTTAACATAGGATACTTCCAATTGTTTAACTTCTTTACCATATTATAAAAATATTTTTGGGTCCTTAGACTTTTATGTTGACATTTTTGACCCAAAATACATATGGAATTTTGTTTGAGATGTTACACCATCCTTGATTGTGACTGATAAAATTAGTAATAACTTTTATAAACGATGCATCTACTTAAACCCTCGTGTCTAGGGGTGTTTATGAAAACCGAAATCCGAAATGAAACAGAATAAAATATGGAATTTAAAAAGAATATGAGTTCTTATTATTCGGATATCCGTATAATCCGAATAAAATAACACGTTTCAGTGGTATTTTCCAGTTTTATACGTTTATTTAGACTTTAATTGAAGTAAAATAACATGTTTCAGTGGTATTTTCCAGTTTTATATGTTTATTTAGACTTTAATTGAAGTTTGAACTTTGAATTTATGTTCAAGACTAATTTCTATTTTCTGGTTTTGTTTTTGTATGTTTATTGTGATTCTAAACATGTAAAAAAAATCTCAGGGACCAAAAAAATAAGAAAATTTTGTTATTAGGTTATTTTCGGATTTTTATCTGAATTTGATCCGAATTAAATTCGGATAGGATAAGAATATCCTTTATTCGGATCAGAATTTGAATTGGGTCCAAAAATTTTCAAATTCAAAAACTCCGAACTGAATAAACCGAATAACCTGTTATTCGATCCGATAAACGGTTAAACACCCTTGTTCGTGTCCATGTCACTTAAGTCGGCTTTCAGGTGTACCCAAAGTTTATTTAGATATTTAGAAAGCTGGCTTGATATCATGTTCTAGTGGCAGATACTGACACCATTTATTACACATCACCTTCCTTCTTTTGTGATGCCGTGTTTCTTCAGGTGGCATCTCTCGAACCAAGAGTCTGTCACCCACCATAAAACCACTCATCACCTACACCCTAACATTCTCAAAACCCTTAAATCACATAACATGTAAATTCACCACCTCAAGATGAGTAGTTCAACTTCAAGTAGTATAGGATTTGTTTTAAGCCTTGTCTTTGGCTGTCTTTTACTAGCACTTGTGGCTGAGCTTTACTGTCTTATATGGTGGAAGAAAAAGTCAACCAACACAGAAACAAGACAAATCTTGCATATGTTTTGTTGTAAAAAGCCTTCATTAGAACCACAAGTTCATGAACCACAAGCAACATATGCTCATCAGAACAAGCCCATAGTGGACTGTTCAAGATTCTTGTTTACAATTGCAGAAGAAACAAAGGAAGATATGGAGTCTGATGATGTGAGTAAAATGGGGTCAAGAAGGAGTTTGAGTGATGTGGATACATTGTTTTTTACTCCACTTGCTTCACCACCTATAACTCCTATGGATTATTCATATAGAATTTTTAGTCCTTTGTTTCAGTCTTCAAGTGATTCAGAGTTCAATAGGATATGCTGAAGATGAAGTTTAAAGAAAACTTGATGTTGATGGTTGAATTAAAGTTTGGTGTTGTTATTTGTGCAAAAGTTTGTAGTTTTTTGTATGAGTTTTGGTGGAAATTTTAATCTAACAAAAGTCAAAAAGCCAATTACTTCATTAATTTGGATTGTTTTTTTATTATAAATTTTAATAATATTAACACAAACCAAGCTACATCCGGATAATGGGTAAGCGAGCAACAAGCTGGGCCGCTATACCCTTTTGAATAGCAAAGCCTGTTTTTGGATTGTTTAGAGATGAGTAAAGGTAGAAATGTTTCTTGAAGACAGTTTGATGTTGTTAGACGCGCATATCAAAATGTCAAATGACAATCAAAAAACTCATATGATTATTAGCCAAAAGCTAAGAGGAACCAAAAGGTTCTAAACATTGCTTCCGAAACCGCATCACAGTTGATATCTAATTATCTAAGTTTAATCATGTTATATAAAGTTGTACAATGATGTACTACATATTGAAGCATTTAGATAGTGCTCTTAGGGCTGACATATCGTGTATAACCGTACACGATGAGACACGGACACGAAATGTGTAAACATGTACACGACACAAAACCTTATCGTGTACCTATATCCCAAACACGAACCTGTTACTACCTCGTATACACGATAAAACACGATAATACACGATAAGAGCTGTTTAGAAACACATATTTGACAACATGTTTAGTGAAACAAAAGCCAGAGAGCGAATGTTCGTGAGTGGTGAGTGGTGACGGCTGATCAGAAACAGAGAGTGAGAATGTTTTAGGAATTTAGCGTTTAGGATAACTTATAATTACATATATATTTAATTATAAAAATCTAACTATATACTTAAAATGTACTTAACAGGTAAAAACGTGTTTACCTGTTTAATACACGAAACCTACTAAGACCTTACATGTTAAAGTCGTGTAGGTATGTGTCATGTATTCGTGTCTTGTGTATAAATTGCCGGCCTGGTGCTCTATATTGGTTTTGTTAAAACTTAAAAAGAAAGTGATTCACCTGCTTTTAACATTACACACTTGCAAAATAGCATCATGAGTTTATTGACAACATTCTCTTTCAGACTGCTAAGCGAATGTGGTGTGGGCCCTGGAAATGGGAGTTAGTAGTTCTTTGTTTTGTTACAATGTTTATGTTTCTATATTTTGTTACAAACTTCTGTAGTTGTTTAGGGTTATTTAGTTATGAGAATACTATGGAGGTTGAATATTATGTTTTGTGATCACATAATTTTATTTCTTACCTGATGGTAATAAAAATTTTAAATTAAAGCGTGTTTCAGGGCAGTATCTAGTAAGGGTGTATCAGGCTCGGTCGTAGAAGTTGGAACTGAAGGCTGGTCATGGTCCGGTTGTGAATTAGGAGTCTATGTGCCTATGTGGTCCTTATGTTGTCGAGCATATGTGAAAGTAACGATTGGAACTTTGTTAGTAAACCGTAGTGTTCGATGGACCAAAGGACACGGGAATGATGAGTAAAGGTAACGGTGTTTCTTGAAGGGTCAAGTCAGAGAAATCATGCTACAATAAAATGTATAATAATATACAGCACACTGAAGCATTTGCATACTGCTCTGTACTGGTTTTCTTAAAAGAATATTGCCCATAACATTTTTTCTTATTTTTAATTCAGTAGCTTTTGATCAAAGTGATTCACCTGCTTTTAACATTATACACTTGTAAAATAGCATCCTGAGTTTATTGGCAACATTTCTTCAGACTGCAAAGTAAAGGTGGGGGTGGGTCCATGGAAATTGGAGTAAGTAGCTCTTTGTTTTATTACATATATCTTAAGCTAATTAGTTTCACCTTGATCATCGAATAATCTTAAGCTTTGAACTTGAAATAAATACAACGTCGTTATTGCTAACAAACTTTGGTTAGATTAAAGGAATTTGTGTTGGTTATGTGTGTAGTTCTTTAGATTACTGTGGTCACGTTACGACGTCGATATTTATCTGATAAGTATAGTGTCTATCTTAGCAATTAAATGAGTTGTGATGTGTATATGCTGAGGTTTTAGTAATTTATATTTGAATTATAGCTACTATTTCATAGTAGTTAGGTGGTAAATTTTCTAGTTATTTCATTTTGCTAGTTGCTGCTACATCTCTTTGTCACCTCTCTGTTAGTTCTTTTATGGTATCGAGCCAGCCATGAGATACGGCTTGCATCTTATATACCAGCAACCAGTGGACCTGTCATTCTGGCATCAGATGTCTATCAAGATCAAACTGTTAGTGTATAATGTATATAGTCTTCAAACAACAAACAAAGTAGATCTATAGAAATAAATGTCCAAAACAATACCAAAATTATGAAATGACTATTTGCATGGATTTAACATATTTTGGCGTCCTTTGGTGAAAATGATCAAATATATTACAACTTGGCGAACAGTTAGGACCAAATTTGTAATTTCTATAGAGGACCAAAATTGTAATATGGACATACGCCATGGACCGGACCATAATAATGAAACTAAGCATGACATAATATTAAGAATTATATTTTTAATGCCAAATATAGGGTGATTAAATTGTTTCATCACTCATGTGGATCATCAAGACCATACCGGTGAAACTATGCTTCAAAAAAATTAATATTATGGAACTATAAATATAATATGTATGGCTTTTAGAACAATATATATACTGTTGGTTCAAAAATAACTGAGGGCCTGTGGCACTTTGGAACAGCTTGCTTAGAGTTGATGCATTCTAAGAGGCCCGACCCAGCCCGGCCCAGCCCAATTTAGTTTATTAAGCCTTTCTTTCATTTAAATTTAAATTTGTATTTTATGGTGACAATTAATTAATAACCATTGACAACTTCTTGCCGCAATTCCATCTCAACCCCTCATTCAAACCCATTTTTGTAGCTATTTCTTCATTAATCCATTTCTTCTTCATCTTCCCTACATTTCAATCCAATTTGCTTCCTCCACAGTAGGTACATTTTACTATTTCATTTCATGTTCAATGCTAATAATGTTATCATATAATTAAGGTTCTGTGCATTGGTTATGGATTTTGATTGATTTAATTATATAAATTGTGTTTAAATATGATGCTACTAAAAATGAACCAAGTGAATACATGTTAAAAAAAACTTATTTCTGTTACATCTACATATATGTATGTTTGTATGTGTATGTATAAGTATGTGTGTTAAATGGGCCGTGTTAGCGGGTTGGTAGGGTCCAACTTGACACGAATCTGAAAATTTGACCCGAAGTTTCACGGGTGACGTCGTGAGGCAAACATAAATCGTTTGACCCGAAGATGTTTTTTATGTTCACATATTAATTATTTAAATTTACATTTTAAAAACAAATAAACAAATTTATAAAAAGCAATTATATTTTAATCATAAAACTTTATGTAAATTTCCTTTAGGTAAATTCGTCCAACTTGACACGAATCTGAAAATCTATGACCCGGACCCACCCTATTATCTAAATGTGTTTGTGGGTTCGACTCGAAAAATACCGCGAACCCGTTTATACCAAACCCAATCCCACAAATTCCGTGTTAAATTCGTGACGTGTCAGAAACTCGCACCCCCAGTATGCATAGCTCTTAGAGATAGGTTGTGCATGTTAGACAAATCCCACATCATGTTTTAGGTTATTAGTGTTGTTTATATTGGCATTATGGATTTATTCACATATTCTTTCTTGTATTTGTATTAATGATCATGTGTGTCACGATATCGGTTATGTGATTCATGACTCGCGTACGCATATTCGGTTCTATAGGTAACCTAAGATGGCAGACGAGGATATTCAACCACTTGTGTGTGATAATGGAACTGGAATGGTTAAGGTAATTACTAATTAATAATCAAAATATATTATTTTACAAACTTTTTTACTTTGATATAAACAAACTAATGTTACAGGCTGGATTCGCGGGTGACGATGCACCACGGGCCGTGTTCCCAAGTATCGTGGGCCGTCCTCGTCACACGGGTGTGATGGTTGGAATGGGCCAAAAGGACGCATATGTTGGCGACGAGGCCCAATCCAAAAGAGGTATATTGACCCTAAAATACCCGATTGAACACGGTATTGTCAATAACTGGGATGACATGGAGAAGATATGGCATCACACTTTCTACAACGAGCTTCGTGTCGCTCCCGAAGAGCACCCGGTTCTTCTCACCGAGGCGCCTTTGAACCCAAAGGCTAATCGTGAAAAAATGACTCAAATCATGTTTGAAACGTTTAATGCACCCGCAATGTATGTCGCTATTCAAGCCGTGCTTTCTTTGTATGCCAGTGGTCGTACAACTGGCATTGTGTTGGACTCTGGGGACGGTGTGAGCCACACCGTCCCCATTTACGAGGGGTATGCGCTTCCACACGCGATCCTTCGGTTGGATTTAGCTGGACGTGACCTGACTGACGCGTTAATGAAAATTTTAACCGAACGTGGGTACTCGTTCACCACGTCAGCCGAACGAGAAATTGTTCGTGACATGAAGGAAAAGCTAGCTTACATAGCACTTGACTTCGAGCAAGAGCTCGAGACTTCAAAAACTAGCTCTTCAGTTGAGAAGAGTTTTGAGCTGCCTGACGGGCAGGTCATAACCATCGGGGCAGAGAGATTCCGCTGCCCCGAGGTTCTATTCCAGCCTTCCATGATTGGAATGGAAGCTGCTGGAATTCATGAGACTACTTATAACTCTATCATGAAGTGTGATGTGGATATTAGGAAGGACTTGTATGGAAACATTGTGCTTAGTGGCGGTACGACTATGTTCCCGGGTATTGCCGATCGTATGAGTAAGGAGATTACCGCTTTGGCCCCGAGTAGCATGAAGATCAAGGTCGTCGCCCCGCCCGAGAGGAAGTATAGTGTTTGGATTGGTGGTTCCATCCTTGCATCACTCAGCACCTTCCAGCAGGTTTGCTTTTGTAACCAATGTTTTAAAAACCGGACTGGACAACACACCTGTAGTCTAACTAGTCTAACTGGCTCAGTGGTCAGGCTAGTTAGACTGAATTTAATAATCAGATGACGTCATAAAATAATATTTAATATAAAACTATACATATAAAAATAGAAAGCAAAAATATGAAAATATGTTTTTAACTTTTTATGTTTTGAGTGCAGATGTGGATCGCGAAGGCTGAGTACGATGAGTCTGGTCCTTCTATCGTGCATAGAAAATGCTTCTAATCTGCGCACCTTCGATCTGGTGTCGCGTCGGCTTGCACGCTTATATTTTTATTGTTTTCTGTTATAATCTACAAACTACATATATGATTTGTGACTATTGATGTATTGTACGTTCCACTATTCTTTGATTTTCATATTGTTTTAGAAAGTTGGAGCATATTTTACTATGTTTTGTTGATTTCTTGATTCTTGGTTAAGAATCTATGTAGAAACTCTCATGTTTGTGTGTGTTTCTTTTGTTTTTTCTTTTTTAAACGACGAACACAGACAAAATCCTTCGAATACTCTTAGTGATTAAAGAACATATCGCTGTTGATACTTAGTCGACTTTGGTTCTTGTTTAAAAATCATTAGGGATCTTCATGTCAATTAGTTTAGAGACGTGTTGACTACGGAAAATGTCACCGAATAGCGATAACTTTAAAGATTTAAGTGTTTAAAAATATTTTTGTTATTATTTATTTAAATCCATTTTATTTGTTGTTATTGTTTCAGTCAAAGTTGCCAAATCCTTTTCACATTTCAAAGAGTTAAATTATATTAAAAATAGTTTCAATTACAATAAAGAGGCAGGTAAGCGGGCAACAAGCTGCGCCGCCACCCCTTTTGAATGACAAAACCGATCCTACTGAAAACAAAGTTATCGTTCTTCGGCGTCGATGAGTTACTATGCACGACCCACTGAACTCTTTTTAGAAACGCAATAGCATCGGGGGCAAGAGACCCAAATGTGTCAAAAGCAAAAGGAATGAAGACGTGTTGATTCTCCACACACGCCTTCTCGTGCTTAGCAATTTTTCCTGCTTCTGCCTTTAGCACGGCATGCCTAGCAACAAACTCGGTGTCCCTAAGCCTGACAAGAGGGGACACCCCAGTAAGGTCCCCGCCCATCCAAACACAAGAATGTCCGCTGGTCGGAGAGTAGACCTTCCTTCACGTGGATCCGACAAAAAATTCACAGAAGCCTCTTTTCTTGCCGAGATTCCCGCCCGTTTTAACACATCACAAAGGACCACTTAAGCAGTACTAATTATGTAGCATCATTGACTATTATAGTATTATTGATAATTTTGCTACATGCCATACTGTTGTGTTATATGTTAGGTGCACTAGTTTGTTTATATGTGTTGAAATTTTATAACATAACAAGTATTTGAGAAGAAAATGGAGTTGATGAGATGAGGCGGTGGAAGTGTACGTGTGGCTGGAAATGAAAGTTTTCATGAATAGTGATTTTGTGAGTATGAAAATGCTAGTTTTTAATATATATATAATATGTTTACACATATACAGACACGTACACATGTTCGGAGTAAATGTTGTTTACAAGATCACCTATAGTGGGGCAATTCTCACACAAAAAAAACCTTAAAACAGCGAGAAACACCGCCCCTAGGGCACGTTAGATGCTTTGGAGGGGGGGCGCTTCCCGCAAAACGTCGGATAAGGGAAGATTGGTAGGGTATGATTGGTTGGTTTGAGTTGCATAATAATAATAATAATGTTGGGGCTCCATACACTACACCATTTTTTATCAAACGCCTCCATGTTGACGTAGCTGTCATATGGCGCAAACGCCCCCATAGAAGCTCAATTCACTATGCACGATCTAAGATTTCTGGAATTTTATTGTGGGAGAAAATGAAGGTTTTTTTTTTTGAAAAAATATTATCTTATATGAAGTTGATGTAACGAATTATGAAGATTTACTGCTATTGGTGCTCGGGTCTAACTCGTGTTTTGAATTTTCTTTTGTTTGGTTTCTTTAATGAATTTTACTTTTAGATTTTTTATTTATTAAATGATGTGTTATTATATTAAAATAAAATTGTAAGCAGAAATAAAGGTCACGTGTTTGACCTCGTGAACGCATTTAAAAAGAAATTTAGTGCAGAATAACACATTTTTTTTAGTGCAGAATAACACATTAAACGTGTTGACATGACATGCAAGCTTTGTAATATATAGTTGAAGATACTTATTCACATTCTATAACCTACAAAATGAAACAGCTAAATAATATTGTGTCATGGTGGCTTAAAGAGTGCCAAAACATCTATAGCATCAACGAGCCACTTGTATTAGTTGTCACCATTTCACTACTAATCTTGGCAATACTATATAAGGTACAAGTTCATACTTTCAAACTCCTCAAATGGTGCACCATCATTGCCACCAGGTCCTCGTTCATTCCCGGTTGTCGGGTACCTTCCATTTATTACTCCGGACTTGCACACGCAGCTCACCAACATGGCTCACACCTACGGCCCTATCTTCAAGTTCAAGCTAGGAAGCAGGCTTCACGTCGTGATATACTCACAGAGTTGGCAAAAGTTGTGGTTCGTGACCAAGATGAGACCTTTTCTAATCGTGACCAACCAACCGCGGCTTTAGTGTTAACTTATGGAGGCCAAGATATAGCTTTTTCCAAAAATAACCCTAATTGGCGTAAGCTTCGTAAGATATTCGTCCATGAGGTTCTAAGCAACAAGAATCTTAAAGCAACTAGTTATTTTCGAAGGGACGAGGTTAGAAAAACAGTCAAGAATGTTTTTGATAGAATTGGTACCGCGGTTAATATTCATGATATTGCCTTTTCTACTGAGACAAATGTCCTAACAAGAACAATTTGGGAAAACAGCTCAAATGAAGGGTTGAAAACTAGCAATCTTGGAGTTGAGATAAATACGGTGACTTCTGACGTTATTAAGATTTTTGGACGAGCTAATTTGTCTGATTTCTTCCCTAGACTTGCTCGATTCGATCTACAAGGTGTTGAGCGGGACATGAAGATGCAAGTTAACAAGTTGGATGCACTTTTCACTAGCATAATTGAAAATCGAATCGAATCCAACTTCAAAAAGTCACAAGAAGAAGTAGAGTATGAAGGAAAGAAAGATTTTGTACAAGTGTTACTAGATCACAGGGATGAAAAAGATGGTGTTTCGCTTAGCATGACCCAAATGAAGGCAATTCTCCTGGTATGATTCGTTCTTCATATTTTGTTTTTTTAAAAGAATTGAAATGAAGAAAAAACGATATAAGCGAATAGTTTATAATTGTGTAAAGTATAATTAAAAATGATAATGATAAAACCAACCAACTAATAACAACACTAAGACATCAACAAGTATAGTAATTTTAAAAACAGAGATATAATAATTTACACAAATAAATATAATAAGAAACGATAAATTTAATACTAATTATACTGGTGTTGATGTTACCTAGCAAAGACTAGGGTTCAAGTCACACAAGAGACAAAAAAGATGAAAAATAAAAATTAGTTGTTAAAAAAATTAGATTATACATAAAAGATGAACCAAGTCTACAGTAGAATTTGTGCATTTGCAATTTGTATTTCTTGAATCCCTGTTGTTTATCTTATTTCTTAATCTTGACTCTACTTACCTTATTTTATTAGGATATTATGATCGGAGGAACAGAAACAACGGCAACAACCGGAGAATGGGCAATGACAAGTATTATACACAATCATAAAGTAATGAAAAGGGTTCAAAAAGAATTAGTAGAAGTTGTAGGACTAGACAACATAGTTGAAGAATCTCATCTCCCAAAACTAAGATACCTAGAAGCAATAATTAAGGAAACATTACGCATGTATCCTGTAGTCCCTTTCTTACTTCCACGATCACCAAGTAAAGCATGCATAGTAGGTGATTATACAATTCCAATGGGTTGTACTATACTTTTAAATGTTTGGTCAATACATCGGGATCCTTGGTACTGGGACAATCCCTTGGAATTCAATTCCGAGAGGTTCTTGATAGACGAATGGGATTACAGGGGGGTGAAGTCGGTGTATTTCCCGTTCGGGTCAGGTAGAAGATTGTGTGCAGGGATTCCATTAGCTGAGAAAATGCTAATGTTTATCTTGGCTTCACTCTTGCATTCGTTTGATTGGAGTTTACCCAAAGGTGAAGATCATGACTTTAATGAAATATTTGGCATTGTATTAAAGAAAAGAAAACCACTAATCGCTATCCCATCTCAAAGGTTGTCGAATGCGAGCCTTTATATGTGATACTCTTGTAGAATTTCTTTCTTATGTTGATTGTGAAAACAATTAAATAATGAATGTAAACGTATTATGTGTGTTGTATTTTCTTTGTCTAACATTGATTACAAAGAATATGTGTGCGCGTGCGTGTATGTGTGTAATTTTACTTCAAAGTTACAAGAAAATAAAAACTACTACCAAATGATAAATCTTTTCAAAAAAGATTTTGTTTCGTTTATTTATTAGGTAACAAATGTGAAAAAAAATTTAATTTAATTTTTTTAATATGTAGTTCACGAAGTTACATATATGTAACATAAAAAGTTGTAGCTCAAAAAGTTACATACATTTAACTCATACGAGCTACATTATGTTACATTCAAGTAACATATGTGTTACTTTTGAGCAACATATTTTTAAGATTTTTTTTTCTTTTCTACATGTGTTACATCATTCGCAAGAGTTATACCTGACCCAACATCTAACCCGACTAACTATAAACATTGATTGTATTTGAGTCATCATCATCATCATCATCGTACTCAGTATATCCCATCAATGACAATGCTATGGTAGGGTCTGAGGAGGGTAAGATGTAGACAGCCTTACCTCTATCACTTAGGGATAGAGAGGCTGCTTCCGGTGAGACCCCCGGCTCGATAGTAGTTTTGCATCAAGCCTTTGACATAAGGCACATTTCACTCAATCATCGGGACACCGGCTGATTGGTGCATGTGCCCTTGTCTTTCGGCTATCAACGCCACCACATAATGCATGATTAACCTTTCGCCACTTTTAACGTTATTTTCATGAGATTAGTAAAATAATGTCAAAATTAGTGCAATTTTATTTTTGCCCACCCGAGGGTTCATACATATATACATTATATGCGCGCACCGCAAGCAGGGCGTATTGATTGTATTTAAGTATTATTGTTAATTATATAATAACTAATAGGGGTTACATTATTTAAATAATGTATGAATTAAATATACATTACTTAATGTAGTGAACTAAATGTACATTATTAAATAGTCTATATTAATTATTAGTAGTTAAACAAAATACAATTTTACTCATTAAACAAATATTATTACTCGAGTGTTTGTTGTATATTTGTCTATCTATCTATTAATATATAAGTTGATTGTATGTTGTATATTTGTCTATCTATCTATTAATATATAAGTTGATTGTAGCTCAATGATAGAGCACTTACTTTAAAAGTGAAATGTAGGGGGATCAAAACTCATTACCACCAACTTATATGGGAGATATGAGGGATGACCCTGGCTTGCTAGGGTTCGAGTCCTGATCTCACCCGGTTTTACCGGCTTCTCGCTGTCGTGCCGTTTGGCGGGCGTAGGGGTCGGGTTTTATCCGGTGAATCCCTCAACAGGTGGACCGCTAGGGGCTCCGTCCGTCCGGACTAGTGGCCGGCTCGGGCTACCTTTAGCCAATGGGCGCCGCGTACGGGATACCCGGCGTTACTTAGTTGGCCGTTCAAAAAAAAATCTATCTATCTATCAATATATATATATATATATATCTAACTATCTATATAATTTTCTACCATAAAATCCTATGTGTCGCTCTCAGGTTGCTCCCCCATTCTCTAGAGCCATCAAATTGCTTGATTTATAAATGGAGGCTTCTCATACATTTGACCCGAATTCGCGGGTATGGGTCTTACCAAACCCGGATAGTCTTTAAATGGGGTATAACATCTCATTTATTTGTAAAACTATTTCATAAGCAAACAATAATTTTCATGGGTTATGGGTCTCACCAAACCCGGATAACCCTTAAACGGGTTATAACATCTCATTTATTTGTGAAATAACCACTTAATTATCAAAGAATAATTTTCACGGGTTATGTGTCTGACCAAACTCTAATAGCCATCAAATGGGTTATACGAAATCATTTATTGATAAACACTTTCATTATCAAACCCTAATTTAGTTTATCTGCTTTACATATTCTTCGTTGCTGGTCTATCATCTCCATCGTCAGTTAACTTTCAATACTACCCACCATCGTCAACTACATCAACGCCTCTTTTTTCATTAGACAAATATTTATGTTCATGTTTGTACATTTAAAAAAATCAACATGCTCGTGTTCGTTTATGTTTGTTCGTTAAAAATATAAAAACCTAAACATCTCAACTTATAAAACCCAGACGTTAAAAAATATAATAACAAACTAATATATATGTATTAAGTTAAAACAAAACTACGTTAAAAAAATAAAATAATCATTATAAAATAACAAAACAATTAAAAACATAACTTTAAATAAACTCCCGTAACCCAGGGGATCAAACTAGTATATATATATATATAAACTTATAAAACTCTTAAAATTAAAAAAAATCATAACATGTCATTCTCAAATGTATTATTATAATATAGTGTGTGTATGTATATATTAACATGTGATAAGATCAGAATTGAAAATCTGATAAAGTCATTACTTAATAATCTAAAATCAAAACTTAGTCTTAAAATAACAAACGATAACAAATTAACAATATCACAAACATTTCCCCGCAAGTGAACAATGGCATCAATGTGAACTTGGATATAAGATAAGTAAACAAGTGTAAAGAAAATCCTTTAATGAGAACATCTGCAAGCTAATTTTTGTAACAACATAATAGGCCTGACGAGAACCGACAAAATCATGTCACAAATAAAATGTAGATCAATATCTCAAGATACATGATGCGCTTAAAGAGTGGGTGAATGAATCGTACGTAGACGTAGATCCATATATTCATCGCAGCAACATGAGCAATCACACGATACTTGGCATTAGTATAGGAGCAAGCAAAAATGAGTGGTTTATTGGAACTATAAGTAACAAGGTTAGAACCAAGAGAAAATTAATGGTTATAAGGAGTCGAGCGTTTATCATCATGGCAACGAAATCAATCAGCATCGATATGACCATGAATAGCTGATGCATGAGAGTAAGTAGTAATAAAGTTGTGTGCACTAGTGCCCAAAAGTACCGTAAAATAACCTTACTAACCTAATAGGCATGCACGGTTGGCGGATACACAATCTCGAAGGTTGTACTAAGCTTTTAATACTAGGACAATCCTTGCAATTCAATCGCAAGAGGTACTTAACATACAAATGAGATTATAAAGGAAACAAATTTAGATTTTGGAGTAAAGAATTTATTTATTTAGTGGAAATAATTAAGAGTGTCTATAGGTGAACAATAGATTTTGGAGTACATCTAGACTCTAGTGATATTTTTCTCAAGTAGCGGAGTTCAACTAACTTTTTATGAGGGGGCAAGTCCGTTTATTGAAATAGTGGACTCGAAATATATTTCTAACGTAAATGTGAACTAGAAAAATACATCTTTATGTCACCCACAAGTTGCATTTTATTATTTCATCATGCGAATCACGAGTAGTGGTTAAATAGTAATTTGCACGTAGGCTATAATCAATCACCTATCAAATATTTAATAAGATTTATAATAATAGAACGTTTTTAACAACGAATAATAAATTATTTTGTGGTTTTTTCAATTAATGGACAAAATGCTTGTGCTAACATTTTTGTTTTTATGTGATGCTAGTCGTGAGATGCATATCAAATTATCAATATATCATCATTTATTTAGCTTTTTCATTCTTTTTCTTTTTTTCCATATTTGAAAATGTTATTTTATATTGAAACATTAACCAGTAAGAAGCTAGAGACAAAGACACATACATGATACATGATAAAACTATAAAATTAAAAGAACATCAGGGGGGACCAATCTAAGGATTGGAGTTTCATTTTGTTTTTTTTTAATCCAGATAAACAAGTTACTCCTGATCTCCTCGAAGATTTTGAACACGGAAATATGTTTGTTGTTGAAGATACTCTTGCCAAAGTACCAAGCACTTGTCAAAGTAAAATTTTTTTTGTATAGCACTATAGCTTGTACTAGATAGGTGACAACGCGACGGAAAACACAAGCACCACTAATTACGTACATGTTAGATTTTTAATTTTTGGAATTAAAAAAATAAACAATAGCAGCATCATGCTCAACTTAAAAAGAATAAAATATCCGTCTTATTATGTAGTTCTTTTAAAATAAAAATATTAACATGCAAAATGTTATGATTATTTAAAATTCGTGGACAAAAATTGGTTTAAAATGAATATATATATATATATATATATATATATATATATATATATATGTGTGTGTGTGAAATTTATAAATAAAATTTATATAATATATTGTTACTAGAGTACGCGAGTATTATGAATGCTTTTTTTAAAACTCATACAAAATCTTGAAAGTGAATCGAAAATTACAAGTGTCTTCGAAAAAGTGGAAAACATAAAAAACATAAATAAAGGTATAACTACCAAAGTTCTTTTTAATTAGTTAAGTGGGCTAGCATGCTAACCTGTTTTTATACGGGTGAACACGAGCCCAACCCTTTTTTTAAATGGATCGTGGTAGTTTATTCAAAACCTTTTCTTTTTCGTGTCGGAATCGGGCCGTGTCAACAAATTTCGCCCCTACTATTAACCCCATGAATTAAGTTTTATACTATAACCATTAACAGTTTACTTTAAAAAAAGTTAAATTAATGTGCTCTTATGTCATGTATTATAACGGAGTAGACTCCACAATTCTTCTACAGAAATGTAATAGTGTATGTGTATCAATGATAGTGGTACCAATGTGGATATTCTATCAAATATTTGGTACGATATCTCTGTGAGCCTGTGAGGCCGCAAGTTTGAAATATATTTGTTAGAATTATAATAACCTCCACGAAACTTGATTTATTAATACATAACTAATTATTCTTTTATCTAACTCCATATTGTAATTGAATTCTTTTGTGAAATTATCAGATGAATATTTAAAAATTGTATAAATATGCAGATTATTCAAAATGTTCATATATATAAGGTCAAAAAGTTGTAAATTGGAAACGTTGGTCGTTGTAGAGGTGTACAGAACCGGTTTTAAATCTAAACCGAACCGGTTTATAAAATGAACCGGTTTGGTCCATGCCGGGTCAAAGTCGGTTTGATTCAAACCGGTTTGGTTTATAAAACAGTTTAGATGCAAGATTTTTCGGCCTGGTCTAGGTCGGTTCGGTCAGGTTTAGAACCGGTTTGGTAGCTCTTAAGGGGAACTGCTCCTGGAATTGTCGGTTTGGGTGTAACCGGTTCTTTTTTACACCTCTAGGCTCTAGGTCGTGGGTTGTGAAAATTCAAGAACACTCACGATTTTGGATTAGGACTTGGTCCCCCTCAAATGGATTTGTAGATAATGTCATAATGAGCCCATAGCCCAAATAAAAAAAAATACTAGTAAGTATCGGTTTATAAAAAGACGCATGTTATTGGGTTTTAGTGGGTCTGCTTGGGCTTTGGCATCGCACTACCCATTTACATGACCCGAAAATGAGCAAATACCTCATTGTAACTTACAAGAAATGTTTTAAAACACAGTCTTTTACTTGTATCAAATTAGGCTAAAACATGGTACAGTCGGTTTAACTAGGTTGTACCGGATTTTATAGTTTACTCTATAATTTCATATAAATGCAATTCAACTCAAAAAATAACCTAAAAGCACATGATGTCATAATAAACAATAACCCAAAAGTTAATTCATAATAAAAAAAATCTAAAGCCACTTGATTTGCAAACAGAGTTTTTGAAGCTTCAATAATAGTTTACTCGATTGTGTTTTCTTCACTCATAAGATTCAATAGTATGTATTTCAATCGCCGATGGCTGGAATAGAATTGTCTTCAGTTACAATCGTTGATTTAAAAGATTTATTTTTTTTAAATGGGCGGCAAATTGTATTGAAAACGTTTATTGCACATTTATTTTCTGTTTTAGTTTAGTGGACATGTTCGGGCATTTTTTTTATCTATAAACACTAAGGTGTTCGTTAGTTGCAAACACACCAAAACAACACAATATAGTTCAATTCTCTCCAAACAATTTTTAATCCTTCATGTAACTTCATCTTCAAGGTACACCTTTTGGGTGCTATAGACTTCCCCGACACTACTATTGCTAAGGTTGTTGTACATGGGAAACAAACAAGTTCTGTTGGAAGACTTGAAATTTATTTTAAGTGACCTTATTGAACACGAATTCACAAACAAAACCATTTTCTTTATCCCATAAGAAAAAAATATCTTGTATACTTTTTTATTTTTAGCTGAATTTAATAAATATTATAGAAATATCCAAACGATTTACAATGAAGTGGCAGGTAAGCAGGCAATAAGCTGCGCCACAACTCAATGAAAGGTACCAATAGAATTTCTATGTTTAGTTACATTTCGATTTATAAACTATCAAGTTAAGTGATATTTATGTAATACAATAGAGAGAACTGATTTTTTTAATTAAAAAAAAGTAGAACTTTAATATTAAATGTTGTATCTATTGGACTTATAGAGATAAGACATGGACATGGATAAGATCCAAACGTAGTGGATGTAGGAACCATACTCTATACATGGGAAAAGGTGGAAAGTTTTAAGATTATAATTTATAACTGATAGCTACAAGTCCCGGGATCATTGCCAAAAAAATACCAAATAAAGAGTACATCTCTCTAGTTGTCAAAACTAATATGAATTGGATATCTTAACACAACAACGTTCGTTTCATAGAATTAATGAGAATTTAAGAAATTGAAATTTAAATCTCATAACATTACGTGATTTGTTGACAAGACATGGAGATGGAATTTAAGCGAATTCCAATAAAATCTCATGTTGAGTAGAATTCATAAATTATTCTAATTTTAAAAGAAAAGTTGATAAAAGGTGGATTGCAAACAAATAAGGATGACAACGAGTTGAACCGAACCAAACAAGGGTCTACTCGTGTTCATGACTCGTAATACCCTCAAACATACTGGGATCGACCACCTCATCAGTCTAGTAGTTCGGTTTCCAGTTGAATTGCTTGAACATATTGTTTTTTTCTTGTAAACTTATTTTATGTTAAGCAATTGATTTTCAACCTGTTTATGATTTATTGTTTTTGCACTTTTCTTGTTTATCATATAGTTTTTTTTTATTATTAATTATAATGTAATCTGATTTTTAACACCAGTTCAAATGATAAGCCATGAAGAGTCATATGATATGACTTTTAAAACAATGCACAAAACAAATGGACTTAAGAAATTTTATGTTTACTGTCTTCTGGTTCTTAAAGACTTTGGATGACTTAAAAAGGTTACAATTCCTAAGATTAAGAATAATCAACTTTAAATAAATTAAGAAAAAACAAATATAAAATGCATAAATTTTCTTGTGTTTTCGCATGACTATTCATATTTTATTTTATCTTATTTTTTGAACAACGTTTGAAACTACCCCGATACTCGAATGAGCTTTCTTGAGACGAGACATCAGCCATACACACTGATTGTGATGCTGACACTCCAAACATTACCCGTTCAAGACTACCATCAAGGAGGAGACCATATATCGCTCCAGACCTAATAATTCATCAATAATTAACAAAAATCAGTGCTGACAAAGTTCGGGGAATCATATGCAAAATGCATTAGTTGGTTGAAACATAAAGAGACAAATTTATGAATGCAAAAATAAATTATCTTTTGCATTATGGACTTTTGGATGCATGCACTCTTTCCTCTGTATCAATTGCCTCATCAATTCATCTGTTATCTTAATTTTTTAGATTAAATTCACATATTTTCATTATTTTACTTTTATAGGATGACAACGAGTCGGTTTTAAACAAGTTTAGACAATTTTATTCTCATCCTCATACTTGATTATAAAAGCTTGACCTATACCCGGCCCAAAATTTGTTAGGTACATATCGGATGTGTCAATCTTTTAATCAAACAGATCGATTGTGCTCGAGCAACCTGTTTATTGAATATATACAGTGCTTGTGTTCAGGGCCGGCTTCGAAAAGACGAAACTTTTTTTGGGCCAAAGACGAACTTTTTTTTGGGCCTTAAGTAAAAGAAATATTTTGTTGGGTTTAAATAATTTAATTATAAATGGGCTTATTTGATTATGATTTAAGTTGTGTAAAAAACTTTTGTATAAAAATAAGTTTAAAAATGTCTCAAATAATACTAGAACCCACAACCTTTTGTTAGATGTCACACCCCCTTTACCATTAGACCAAGCTAGTGGTTATGTAATTCTGTTGAAACATTGACTATACACATGTTTTTGATAAATATAGAGGACCGATCATGCGAGAAGTAATATTATAGCGAGAAGTGCGAGAAGTAGATCTCAACCATAGATCCTATGTAATCAATGGTTTAAATTGAAAATGGCATTTTTGTAAATACCAAGATACTATTACAACATTTTTTTATATAAAAAGGGTAAAATAGTCTAATATATGTAGTATTAAATAATGGAAACGTTTATATCTTAATTAGTTTCCAGATTTTTTGCTTAATCATCTCTCTTCATTCCAACCGTCAGAATCAATTTCAAAGCAAAAAAAAAAAACACAAAATCTCCAATTCTTATGAGATGATTCAGTTTGCTTACGTATAAGAAAGGTCCCTTCATCATAGTTTTTCTTCGAGTAATTTTCAATAGAACGTGGGCGTTTCCAATATTAGAGTTACAAAGGCTTCTCGAGAATAAAGGTTAGTCGGCTTCTTTCTGTTTTTCTTTTCAATCAATCTTGAACGTTATCTTTGATTTCAAACTTCTGTAAATACATTTATTATTTTTGTATGGTATTTTGAAGGCATGAAATTTTTGAAGTAATTTAGGGTTTTATTAATTGGTTCACTTAATTTTATAATGTGGCAGTATATTTGTTAGTAGATTTGTGGAGTACCCTACACAATGTTGTAGATGATGGATTATTATTATTATTATTATTATTATTATTATTATTATGTTTTTTCTGGTTGATGTTTTTTGTCGATTATTATGTTTGATGGTAGCTTTATACAAACAATGTACGCATTTGGTAATGTTGTTCTTTGTTTGTGTGGTGGTTACTTGATGGTTGTTATTTGTAGATATTAGATGAATTATTTTTGCATCTTTAGAATGTTTGCGTGTATAACTGTTGCGCTGGTGTTCATTGAGAAAGAAATGTAAAAAAAATTTACTAACGAAACTATATGCTTTGGGTTAGTAATTAGATGTTTGGTTACTAAAGCAATTGTTTGGTATAGGATTTAAATTCTGTATACTTAGCATATCGAATTGTGATGTGTAGGGATTATTTGTTAATTGTGTAGGCTGTGTAGGTTTCAATTTGATTATACATTATGGTTTGTATAGGTTGTGAAAGGTATATTTGCAAATTGTGTAAGTTGTATAAGTATTAATATGAGCCCAAATTATGTTATGTGTAGGTTGTGAAAGGTATATCTGCAAATTGTGTAAGTTGTGTAGGTATTAATTTGAGCCCCAAATTATGTTATATGTATGTTGTTTAGGAATAAAGTTTCATATATGTAGGGATATCAATGGTTGTGTAGGGATGCATTAGCTGCATATATTTAGCATGATTAATCGTCTAGTTAGTGTAATGATTTGTATGTGTATGTGTAGGAATATCCCTACACAACTGATAAAGAAATCTCAAAGTTTCTACGCAGTACATTATGAGTAATATGATGATCTGCGTATGTGGTATTATTTGCAAATTTGCAAATCATGTAGGCTGTGTAGGTATTAATTTAAGTATACGTACATTGTGTTATGTGTAGCTTGGAAAGGCATATCTGCAAATTGTGTAAGTTGCGTAGGTATTAATTTGAGCCCAAATTATGTTATGTATAGGTTGTCTAGGAGTTAATTTGCATATGTAAAGATATTATTGGTTGTGTAAGGATATATTAGTTGCATATGTGTAGCCTGATTAATTATCTGATTAGTGTAATGATTTATATGTGTATGTGTAGGAATATCCCTACATAACCATTTTAAAATCTCAAAGTTCCTATGATGATTGGTGTAGATGGTATTATAAACAAGTGTAGAATGTGTAGGTGTACTTATATTTCTTACGATGATGAGTCACAACCAAGAGATAACAAAATTGAAAAGATTCGATAACATTTCAAATTTTGATTTAAGTAAATGTCAAATTGGGTTAGGCTGACACCAAAGTTTGTTTTGTTCACTATTTGAATTTTATAAATAGTTAATGAATTAAATGTGAGTAATATCTATATTATAAAAACAAAAATGAAATTGTTTTTCAAATTTTAAGTGTTGGATTTAAGTACATGTATATTTGTACTATTGTACCATGTGAAATGTAATCTTTGTTAATTAGTATGATGATATGTAGGTATTTTATATATTTTTTTATTGTGTTTGGTTATAATATTTCTAATATAAAAACTAGTTACATTAGTGTTTAATGTTTTATTAAACTTTGGTTTGTTTTATTGTAGAAACGGAATAACATAATTTTGACGATCAAAGGTTACCGCGTAAAAGATAGAGGCTCGGTTCAGACATAAATGCAAAAGAATCATATATTTCTGAGCTTATCAATTCAAGATGATTGCTTTGTCGATAAAGGAGTAGGCATAAAATTACTAGTCTGTTTATTGGTTTTGACCTGATTATCAGGCGTCATGTTTTGTTTAAGATAAACAATATAATGTTTTATTAACTCATTTTGGCCCGTTTGTATGATTTGGAAAAAAATTGAACTCATTTGTACTAGATAACTTTTATTGTTTAATGATTTTGTTAAATTGTGTAAGATCAATGACAATACAAGTTCTTTATAGCGGTTTTATGAAACAAAAATAATTCAAACCTAGGTTCGATCATATAACTACTTTTGATGGTATAATGGCATCTGAAAATTATAAGGAATCTATAACAATAATAAAACAAATTCATTCTAATAATATCAATGGCATTATTATAATGAATATTACAAATGATTGAACTCATATTCTGATTCTTGAAATTGAAACTCTAAACAGATTTTAAATTTGAATCTTGAAATTGAATCCCCTACCTGGTCTCGAGTTATTTGAAATTGAATATTGATGCTGATTTAGGTTGAGGAAACTATTTCAATTTATATTATCTGGGTTAAGTCAATGTAATAAAAGATAAAATAATAAAATTAATGGATTGTAACTTATGTGTGATTAGTTACCAAAATAAATATAACTGACATTTTACTAAAATACTCATGCATTTAAATAATACAAAAATAAAAAGAAAATTTATGATTGGTCTAATTCACTTCTCGATATAAAAATCACTTCTGAAATGAACTTAAACATATATAATATATATATATATATATATATATATATATATTTGGAAAAAAAAATTCGGACCTAGCGGGGTGTCGGGCCTATTGCCATTGACTACCCTGCCATACCTCAAAGACGGCCCTGCTTGTGTTGTCCTGTGTATAAACGTATTATACTAGTCAACCCAAAATCTAATTGTATTTGTTGTGTATGTCGTGCCAGGAATGATCAGAAAATGAGTAGAAACACTTAAACATGGAGTAATATAATTGAATAGATAAGTTGTGTAGAACAAGCTTTTAATGATTTGAAAATCTATGCATGTATCAAGTAAAATAAAAATGGACACAATGAACGGACCTATAAAGACATACATAAAGATGTTATAGTTTAAATTTCCATACATTTGATCCAACGCCTAATATGTTAAAAATAACTTGTGTTTTGTTTGGTATTAGTACGTTTTATACACGTTCCCCAGTATCTATACATGTAGAAATTGCAATAAGTTATACTCACTAGTACAGACGAAGCTTTAAGGCGCAGTGATTTTGGCCAAAAGGTGTGAGCCTGTAATAGAGTTGTATTTGAGAATCGCTAAAAAAATTTGAGTCGAATGTGAGTATTATTTCGGGCCTTAAGTAATATATATATATATATGATAGCTCATATATAAAAAAAAGTAGTTGATACGATAATAATTGTAAATTCCACAAACAAAATATAAATATATATATTGTGCAAAAAATATAACTTAATATAATATATAATTATAAAATTTTCGGACTTTTGGGATGATCGAGATGATCGACTTCCCTACCTTCCCATCCCAGACGGGGGCCTGGCCTGATAACCTTAAGAGTTAATAGCCATTTTCGTCCCTGTGGTTTGCTACTTTCGCCACTTCAGTCCAAAATTTGTATTTTTGTCAATTTAGTCATCATAGTTTTAAATATTAACCAATTACGTTCTATCCGTCTAACGGCATCCAGCTATGCCGTTAGTTTAAGGGTTTTGTTGTCTTTCTCCTTTTTATTTTGAGTTATTGGTCATTTTCGTCCCTGTGGTTTGATACTTTTGCCAATTCAGTCCAAAGTTTGAAATTTTGTCAATTTAAGTCAGTTTTTTTTGTCTATAACCCTAGAGAGCATTATCCAAGCCCAAAACAGGTCTGCATTTACTCTGTCGACAACGGTAATCATACCCCCTCCTCTCGTATTTAGTTTCTAGACGGTTCCTAAACTCTTCCCCATGGTGGAAAGAAATGGTAAAGTGGTCAAAGCAATTCCGTGAAACCGAATTGTACGGAAAAAACTAAAAATCGTTTCTTTGATGAATGCATAATATTTAGGGTTTAGAGATTAACATATCATAACGAAAATCTGGGTCGTAATCAACTATTATACATTAATCAACAAATCGATTTTTAGTTTTTTCGTACAATTCGGTTTCAGGGAATTACCTTGACCACTTTACCATTGAATTCCACCATGAAGAAGATTTTAAGAAATGTCTAGAAACTAAATATAAGGGGGGGGGGGTATGATTACTGTTGTCAACAGAGTAAATGCATACTAGTATTTGAGGTTGCTCGATGGTTTTGGGCTTGAATTATACTCTTCAGGGTTATAAACAAAAAAAATAAAAAAACTGAATTAAACTGAACATTAAATTGACAAATTTTCAAACTTTGGACTGAATTGGCAAAAGTATCAAATCACAGGGACTAATATGACCAATAACTCAAAATTAAAAGGAGAAAGACAAAAATACCCTTAAACTAACGGCATAGCTGGATGCCGTTAGACGGATGTGACGTAATTGGCTAATATCTAAAACTATGAGAACTAAATTGACAAAATTACAAATTTTGAACTGAATTGGCGAAAGTAGCAAACCACAGGGACGAAAATAGCCATTAACTCTAACCTTAATGAAGACAAGTTAAAAACCTTTGATTTTATTAGCCAAGTATACTTTTATAATAAAATAATTGTAAAAAACGAATACCCTAATTAAAGGCCTAAAGGGTGTGTATGAGGTAATGTCGATATTTTAGATCTTGGGTAGCAAGTAATCATAATTTAATATTATGATTTGAATTATAAAAGGTTTATCTGAAATGAAAGTAATGAAAAAACGTTTAATAGTATGTAGTGTGAATGTGACTCACGATGCTTGACATATGTTCACCTTTACAATTCGTAACGACCAAGAACCCATGTGCCAAAGAAAATTATACTTGTCTTATCTATATTGTTCAAGATTCTCATTGATAACTTTGTGACCAAGACATCACACTTCATTTGCTTCACATAAAATCACAAATGACACATATAAATATCAAATCTTTATATACGATAAAATAAAATAGTACATGCATTGTTATTTAGCTAAATTAGATACAAGCAATCAATTAGATATGGAATCGTCGATAAGACATAATAGCATCTGGTGTTTATTCTCACTGAATTAGTATGGATTTGAGTCTCACAAATGGACAACATATGATTTCAGAAGCAAGTTTTTAAGGTTGTGTTCGGTGTTAGCAAAAAGCAGATACGGATTAACAATTATTGAATATAATAATACCATTTAATAAATAATAAACATGAGTTAAATGGATTTTGAGTATAGTATTAGTTGTTAAATAATAATAATAATAATAATAATAATAATAATAATAATAATAACTTAAAGCCTTATAAATGTACCGCTAATGTTATTATTTAAGTACCAAAATAAAACTTACCTTATTTTCTATTGGTATAAAACATTTTTCATCTCTCTCTCTCTCTTATATTATAACAAAAAAAGGTAAAATGTTCCAACATATAACAATATTAACTTCATATCGAGCTATTCTTAATGCTTACTTTTGTATAGCCTTATCACAAAAGTCTAAGATCCTAGCTCTCTTTTATAACATTCTTCTTTTTTCTCGAAGCTATTCGTTGTTACATCAATTGTAGGGATGGAGTCTCATACTCATATGGATTAGATCTAGCTCTTTTCAAACTTGACGTAGTGTTGTAACATGAACCCGTTAAAAGGGGCATTGAGACTTAGACCTAGGGACCACCCGATAATCAAGTCACTATCATCGTATATGACCGAATACATATGTATTTGAATTTGGCAAGTACTAGATTATTATAAGAGAGGGAGAGAAGTCTTCTCAATGCGAAAGATGGGGATACATAGGGAGAAAGGAAGGTTAGAGCATCACGAGTAACCATAAATTTAAACACTTGTAAACCTAACCATATGACACATCAACAATCAAACTATTTTGTTCATATTCTATATTCTTACATTTCCACGTTATTAACAATTTATATAATTATTTTTCATAATAAATATATTTATTTTAATGGCTAAATTTTTAAATTTTGTTTAAAAAGTACATTATGTTTAAAAACCATAATAATTATGGGTGTTTAAAAGAAATCCGAATTCATATCTGAAATATCCGAATTGTCCGAAAATTCGGATTCGAATAGGGGGTTTGAAAATAATATTTTTTTACATTTTATTTTATTTACAAAATTTGGATAGCTTCATATATAAGCTAGTTTCTCAATGGAGACCCAAATTTAATTCTAACTTACAATACTTTTGCGAAACATAGGTGGCTCAATGAATGAAGAGTGGGATTTTTGTGATATCCAGTTCGATCATGAGGACAACTGGGTTTTCTCACCAGTGGGCCTTCGAGCAGGTGGGTTATCCCCAGAACTTGAGATAATTTGGAGGCGCTTAACGGCTCTCCGTATTGCTGGGTTGGGCCAGCTTACGGTGATCTTTAACCATTTGGTCACTTCGTACAAAATACCTGAGGATTCTATGTTTGTTGACAGTTAAATAATTTTTTTTAGATATTTCAAATAAATTTAACCATCCGATGAATAATGAAATGCCCGCACCATCCATGTTACCCCCTCTTGTTATTAATTTTCTTACAATTTATTAAAAACACCCACTTTTAATCCGGTCACAATCTGCGGATATCCCAATCAATAAAGACAAAAGCGATAGATTGATTAATATAATAATTGACGAAGAAGGTGGTGTAGAAAATGGGCATGGCAAGTTGCAAGTCAGAATTAATGGATTCAAGTCAAGCCTCTCGTCTCTGTGGCTTCTTTCCACAAAGCTTCTCGTGAACCAAGCCAAATTATTTAACACCCTCATACATATTACTCTGTATCTTGTTTTTTCATCACACGCACCAACTGTTCGATTAAATGCCTCAGTGAAACTTCACACCAAAAAAACCCCTTTTTATTCCAATTAATTGGTGTCTTTTGAATTGATTTAATATGGGTTGTTGTTATAGTGTTGGATTGAATATTGATAGCTCACGTTTAGATGGTAAGTATTCATATAATCATATTAATTATTAAACATCATATGTTCTTGATTTTGATTGCTGTGTCTTTAATGTTTATGAGTAATTAACTAATTATATTTGATTAATCTAAACCCTTTATAAAGATTTATAAAGATAGCTGCTTTTTTGCTTATTAAGTTATTATTAATGAATTGATGAAAAATTTGATCTTTTTGAGTTGTTTACTTGTTTAACAGGTAAGGTTACATCTGCTTCGGTACCACCGAGTCCTCGAAGCCCTCGGAGTCAAACCGAGATCTTGCAATCGGGCGATTTGAAGCCCTTTAGCTTCAATGTTCTCAAATTGGCAACGAGAAACTTTCGACCCGATAGTGTTCTTGGAGAAGGCGGTTTCGGGTCGGTTTTCAAAGGGTGGATTGATGAACAAACACTTCAAGCTGCAAAGCCCGGTACTGGGACCGTCATTGCTGTTAAAAGATTGAATCAAGAAGGTCTTCAAGGGCATCAAGAGTGGCTGGTAAGTATTAATTTTCTTTGTGTTTTTTATTTAATTTTGATTAATTAAAGTAGGTTTTAATTTGATTATTGTTGCAGACTGAGATTAATTATTTAGGGCAGCTAAGTCATCCGAATCTTGTGAAGTTAATTGGTTACTGCTTAGAAGATGATCACAGGATGTTAGTTTACGAGTTTATGCCTCGAGGCAGCTTAGAAAACCATCTATTTAGAAGTGAGTTTTTATCCTTGTTTAGTTGTTTTCCACTTCATTTTTCCCACAATTTCAAAATATTAAATCTTATTAATATTAATTTGTTATAACAGGAAGTACACACTTTCAACCGCTTTCTTGGAGTCTTAGAATTAAGGTTGCTCTTGGTGCTGCAAAGGGACTCGCTTACCTTCATAGCCCGGAAGCAAAAGTGATTTATCGGGATTTTAAGAGTTCAAATATCTTGATTGATTCTGTATGTTTTTTTTTTTGTCAAATTGATGTCTTTTTATATGATTTTGTGTTACTTGGTTATTTATGTATTTTTAATGCTGTTAACTTGTAGAATTATAATGCAAAACTTTCGGATTTCGGGTTGGCGAAGGATGGACCGGTGGATGGGAAAAGTTATGTGTCTACTAGAGTTATGGGTACCTATGGATATGCAGCTCCTGAATATATGGCAACAGGTAACTAAAAGTTATTAAAATTTTGCATATTTACAAGTGGGCTATGTGCTTATAAGTTTTAACCGTTTTGAAGAAAGTGAGATTTCAACTTGTGGTTATGTTAGAGTCATCTTATTTTAATATGATATCGAGTTTATATTATTTATTTATTATTATTATTATTATTTTTTGCATTGAGGATATAGGTTTAATATAAAAGGTTGTGTTAGGGTTGAGGATATTATTATTATTATTATTATTATTATTGAGGATATTATTTATAATTTTTTGCCAATAATTAATGGGGAAAGATTAGGGGAGGCAATTTCCGACATGACCAGAAACACGTATACATGATACCAAAATAATCATGTCGTGTTAGGGTTGACCTGCTCAACCGGTTTATTATAAAAGTTTGACTCGCCGGTTCACCAATTCAACCAGATAAAGTCATAAATCCTTTATACTATTAATAAATATGATCCTACTAGTTTAATGCGCTATTATAATTTGTGTATTAAATTGAAACTTCTTTCACAGTTATAATATTTTCTTATGGTCCGAGCAAACAGTTTGACTGGTGGAAAATTACCAATTTAACCTTTTGGTGCATTTATTGACAACATGTCACTTAACCACACGGAGCGACATATACAGTTTTGGTGTACTCCTGCTAGAAATATTAACTGGTAGGCGGTGCATAGACAAGAACCGTCCAACTGGTGAGCAAATACTAGTCGAGTATGCAAAACCTTACTTGGCCAGCAAACGAAGGATTCTTCAAATCATGGACCCACGGCTAGCTGGTCAGTACTCACCAAATGCAGCCATGCGAGCTGCAATGCTTGCAACCAAGTGCCTATTGAAGGACCCCAAGCACTGGCCCACTGCTGATCAGGTGGTCAAAGCGTTAGAGCAGATTCAAGATTTGCAGAAAACTGCTGATGCTTCTAGAAGAGAACCCGTTCGGTCACCAAGGCCCGCTTGCTATCCCAGACCTGCGGGTTCGATGTCAGGCTCAGGTTCGGGCTAGGGTAGTGGTTATGGTTGTACAGTTGTGATATTGGAATCCAATTGGAGGGGGTTTTGTATTGTTAGAATGAGGTTCATTTTGTAATGCCAAGGTAGTTCAGTTGATTAATATTGTTAGTTTATTACACTGCCTCTAATTTATTGGTATAAAGAAAAAAAAAGTTGACTTAAAATGGTTTAATAACACACAAAAAAAACGTCTTGTAACCAAAAAATTAAATTCGAAATCCAAAAGGCCATCGACACGAGTTTTACATTGCTAGAAAACTATAAAAATGAACATCGATATCGGTACGGAAGTTGTTCAGTCGGTATCAGTTCGGTTAGTTATGATACTATTACCCTACTCGTGCTTGCTATAGTTTATGAAACTAAAAAATACTTTAAGAAATTACTCTGTTTTAAGTAAAATTTATACCAACATGCTAAATAATAACAGTTAAAAACAACTACGTGTTTAGTTTTTCTATATAATTTAGGGAGCCTATGTGATAAGTCATAAAAAATTACAATTAACTGGTAAATGAATATTATTAAAAAAAAAAAAATTTACACAGGCAGAATCTTATTTACCATGTTATAATACTTAGCGAGTGCATGGGAAGCTCGGAGTCGGAGGGTGTGCGAGCCGCACCATCGGCGGGGCACATAAGTTTTGGGGGGCACAAACTTTTTTATACATATTACATATATATGTTTTTTGGTGTTAAAAATAAGGTTATTTGCAATGGTTTATGAGATAATTACATTCTTATAATGGTTTCTGCTTATAATAAATCGTTCGATAAAAGTTTTATCCATGTACATTAGCGAATAAAAAATTTTCGTTAAGGCATATGGGTCTTTTTATTTTGGCTCGGCCGATGTATTTAAATTCTTTGAGACGGGCCTGAGCGAGTGTTTGGCATTGCTTATTTTCACAAATTTATAACTTATTAATTTTTTAAAAAGAATAAGGTGTTTAGAATTGCTTTAAATGTGAAAGAGAAAAGTTAATAATTTATATTTTTATAACTTATTAACTTAATAAAAAGTTATAAGAAGATAAAATAAGGAATCCCAAACACGTGTTAGTAGTATGTCTTTGAAATTTCTATGTATGTATTTTATAAATATTTAACATATAAATCATGAAAATAAAATACTCAACACGCCGTTCTAGCTCAGTTGGTAGAGCGCGTGGCTTTTAACCACGTGGTCGTGGGTTCGAGGTTGTCGGTGGGTTCGAGTCCCACGGATGGCGAAATGTTTTTCCAAATAGAACTTTTTTTTATTTTTTTAATAAGAATAAAATGCCCGTAAAAAAGTCACTTTTTGACTACTCTTATAATAACATTAAGAAGAAGACATGTGAAAGTGATGGTTGAATAAATATGACTCATTAAAATATTATTAATTTTAAGGATTCACGTAAATAAGTGACCTTTGCAACTATTACTTTTAATAGTTTAAAAGAGACAGTTGAAAGTGATAGCTTGTATGTTTTATTATTTACAGTGTAAAATATGGTATTGAATTATACTTGTGTTAACTCATTGTAGCTCTAGGATTTTAATGTAATGTGCGTTTTATTATTTGACAGTATAATACAGCTTATTAAGACTCATGTTACATTGTTACCTCGTTGTATTATCGAACTCTAAGATTTGAATGTATGTTCAATTATATAATAGTAATAGTGTTAAATATCGTATTGAGTCATACTCGTGTTAGTTCATTGTAGCGACGGGCTCAATAATTTTGATGAATGTTTTATTTATTTATAAATATAGTATAGTATAGGGTTAGACTCATGTTAGCTCATTGCACTGATGAGCTCGTTGATTTCAAGTTAGTGTTTTATAATTTTGGAAGGTTAACCTCCTATTTATAACGGGTCACGGAGTAAACACTAGTGGGTTTGTTCACAAGAGCTTATTAAGGTCCAACACAATATTTTTATCTTTTTATTGGGAGTTTATATTTAGATCAATATAGAACATGCGTCAACAAAAGGCAACATGGTCCTTATGGATAAAGTGATATTGTATGATATGGTGACATGTTCATATGTTGGTTGATTTCCTTATTGTAATCAATATCATACAGATGGCAAAAATAGGGTTGATAGTGATTTACTGATTATAGCATAAGGTCCATATTAATGGTATTAGATATACATATTGATTACTTTGAAAAAAACAATATTGCAATTATCTGTAACATAATCAGAAATTCTTGTTAGATTATGATTATTATTTTTTTCCTAAATTCTATGAATGCATTAAGGGAATAGACCTACTTAGGCCTGGAAATAAAACGAACGTTCGGTGAACTGTACGTAAATCGTTCGACGGGAAGTTCATTTATGATTGCTTATTTAATAAACGAGCGAACATAAACACATGTCTCGTTCGTTCATTTATATTCATGAATATTTGTTTGTGTTTGTGATTTATGTTTGTTTATCTTCGTTAATTTATGTTCATTTATGCTCGTTTACATGTTAATAGAAAATAATTAAATATTATTTTAAAGAGTTAACTACTTTATAGTTTTATATTTGTTCATTTAATTAAGCATGTTCATTTACATTTTTCATATATGTTTATTCAGTGGAGGACCCAGGAAATTTTCTCACAGGGGTCGGAAATTTTTTTTATTTATACATAATTAACCATCGCTATATAAAATTTTTTTTGGTCCGGTTTGACCATCAGGTCGGGTCGAATTGCGTCGGTCATATATATAGAAAAAAATGATAATCAAACAAAGAATTATATAACAAAAGAAAAGTACGAGAAACTTTATTATAAATGCATAATTATTGAACAGTATATCTAGCTTTGTTATACGCGGGCTTTCATTTTCTGAAATCTAACCAAAACATCATCTAGTTTGACATTTATAAGCAGGTTGTTTTTTAATGAAATAAATAAAATCATCGTTTAAACTCTCATCACCCATGTGATTACGCAAATTGGACTTCACGTACTCCATCGCCGAAAAGCAAATTTCAACGCATACGGTTGCAATGAGTAATAATGATATGAGAGGTAACTTCAATTAACGAATAAACAATACACCAATGCAATGAAGTAAGTGAGCAAAATAATGTATAGCTGAAACATTTTTTTAGATTAACACTTAATCCATTAAATTTACATGATCTATTACTTCTGCCATCATACTTCTTTTTTTTAATTAGCTTAAATGTAGATTAAGTTGGGAGTTTGAGACTTGTTCTTATAAATTGAGCATAGATTAATTGAGCATTTGAGCTTAAACTTGTATTTTAATTATTTCCTACGAAACTCAATTTTAATTGGTATATTATTTATATACATTTATATAATTAAACTTGTAAATATGTCAAATAAAAATTATTGGGGTCGGTCTCAAATTTCATAAGGTTGTTCTCAAAATCCCAACAGGGTCATTGTGTCGTCCTCGAAATCACACAGGGGTCAGGGTCAAAATTATACAGAGGTCGGTATTTTAACACATATATACTAGTAAAAAAAAATTTTCACAGGAGACGGAGGACCCCCCACCTCAAAGTGTGGCTACGCCACTGTGTTTATCTATATTTGTTTATCTTTGCTCAGTTATGTTCGTGAACTGTTTGTTTATAATTTTAAAAAATGAATATAAACGAACACGGGCATGTTCATTTTTTAAATAAACGAACACGAACACAAAATATGTGTTCTATTAAGTGTTTGTGTTTGTTTAAAGTTAAATGAACGAACATACCTTTTTTTCATATTTGTTCGGTTCATTTATAGGCCTAGACGCATTTTGAAGGAGCAAGAATTGCATGATAAATGTGAGGTATCTTTTATCTTCCTGTCTTTGGAATATGTGTGGGGGTGTTTGGATGTGAGGTTTGAAACTGATTGTGTGAAGCCTAATAATTGGAAACTGGCTGGAGGAGATGGTGTTTGGATGTGCTTCTATTATTTGAAGTTGCATTAATTAAATAATTCACTTATTTGTATGTTTGACAGTTCTGATCATTTAAGTAACTAATAAAATGACCAAAAGTGCCATTTTTTATGTTTTAAAGTATGAACACTGATTCACATTAGTTCTGAATGTTTTCATAAATTATTTTGTAAATGAACATTGAGAGTTTCAGTAATTCTCTCCCTATTTTCTCATAATATGAATTAACTACTAGAATTGTAGATGCAATGTATTTAATATAGTGTAACAAGTGGGTCAGTAAGTACTTAGAATCGAAAATGGATCATTTATCCTATAAAAAAAATCATATAATCAAACTTAGAATCGATTAAACTAAAATGAAAACATGTAATATGAGTCAACAGGCCAAAGACCTTCTGGTCCAATGACACCCGTGTTTCTCCTAAACTCTCATTAAGGAGACCCGGTTCCCCCTAAAACGATTTGGGCCATCCTCGCCCGTCAAACTAACAATGGACGGGTATAACTCCATCTGAAACATAAATATATACATGATCTATGAAGAGCTTAAATACACCGTTGTTAGATAAAAAAAAAAGTCAGCATTCTAGAAAGTATTCGAGCGTGTATTGAAATGAATTAAAACCTCCTAAATTGCTCAATTAAAAAAGTTGGATTACTTTTGTAGTACACAATTTTTTTTAGTCATAGTTTATATAATATAACAAAGTAGATAAGAATAAATTGTTAGTAAATTATTTTAGGTCCACATGGTTTTCTCTTTCCTTTTTATTAAGTGGTATGTTGTTACATATATGATAGATCATCAAATCCTTTTTCTTAAACAATGTGCCAAATCAATAAAGTTGCAATATTTATAGGCCAAAAGGAGTATTTATTATTCAAGTTTTGTGGTGTAAGCTGTCCGATCTAAGTAGCTTGGTAAAGTATAATTCACACTTGTAGAAAGTTGTAGGCTTGCAACTAGATGTTGTAAAATGGGTGGTTAGGTAATAGGTAATAAATTGAAACTTTATTGAACTCTTTAAAGATACACTCTAGTATTTTGACTCATTTGACATGCCTTAAATCTTAAGTTTAACTTTTGATAATATACCAAAAGCATCTTTAGCCTGTCGATACCAAGAAGGACTTGCCATTCCAATGGACGAGGTTCAAGTCCTATATTGTAAAAATAAAATGTGTCATTATAGGGAGGAAAGTGTTTGAGTTGCTGCATTAAATAAAGCTTTTAATTTTATGCATATGACAAGTTAGATATATTTTTTTTATATATTTATTAAGAAACATAGATATTACATCAACATAGTAGGTAGGCGGGCAACAAGTTGCGTCACCACCCCTTTCTGAATTGCAAACCCTAATCTGCTAAAGACATACCCCTGCCCCTTTGGAGTCGACACATTGCTATGCACAACCCGTTGGACCCTGGTTAGGAAACGGATAGCTTCCGGTGCCAAGGAGCCAAAGGTATCAAAAGCCAAAGAGACAAAAATATGTTGGTTCTCTTCGCAGGCTTTAGCATGTTTCTCCACCTTCTTCGTTTCAGCCCTTTTTCATTGTTTGCCCAGCTACAAACCCATTATCCTTCAAACCAGCTAAAGGAGATACCCCTGTGAGGTCAACACAAGCGTGTTTTCCCCCGGCCCAACCAAAGACGAGCAAATCTACCGGTCGTAGAGTGGATCTCCCTTCCGTGGGGTTTGTAAGGAAGTTTACGGGGGCTTCCTTTTAGCTGATATCCCAGCTCGCCTTAAGATGTCCCAAAGAACGTTCCGCACCCAATCATGTCGGCATTTGAACCCAAGCATCTCCTTGCAATGAACCGCATGCTCTCCGAATTTATCCAGGCAAGCCTTACGGCAGATCGGACATGTTTCGTCTTCTAGGTACATTGGGACCATCAAACGGTACTTAAGAATGACCCTATACTCGACCGCAGACATGCTTTGGCCCAAGCCATCAATCGGGATAACGGTCAGAAAATCTTGGGCATGAGGACCTTGTAAGCATTCAATAACCGCCTTCTTTCAGGGGGACAATCCAAAAACTTCTCCCAGGCTCTGAGCAATTTTGCCAAAAAGGGCATTCGCCAAAGTTTTTTGAGGCTTTGGTGGGGCGGTGTCCTTATTAGAGAAACCGCCAATGTCAAAGTCTGGGAGAGCGCCATTTAGGCGTTCCAGGGCCTGCACGTAGTCTGAGTCCAGGTCGACAACTCCGCTATTCCTTAAGTTGTGATTCTGTAGCTTCCAAGACTGAGCCCTCGACGCTACAAAAGCGTAAACCCCAACATCATGAGCCGAAAGAAGGCCTAAACCCCCCAAGCGCATCGGTAAAGATGAAAGTCGCACTGAAGATCACCAAAGAACGGGCCTCCACATACAACTATGTCTTCGATGGCTTCTCGAAGCCCCTTATCAAAACAGGATACCGCATCATCCATCATATGGGGGTGGCATGTTCGTAACCCAAAAAGCAACTTAGCAACCCCCATGCAAGACCTAAGTAGGAGGAGTTCAATATGGGGATCCCTAAGGCAAGGTAAGAGTTTTATAAGATCAACCACACGAGATGCTCTCCGCCTCGCCAACTCCTTAATAAAGTAGGGATCTCGACTAACATCCCCTCCAAGGAGCTTTACCCCTCTCTCTGGTCTACCAATCCCACTAGGGAAAAGCTCATCTTTAACTTTCACTCCATTACACGCTAGCCAAAAAACCTCGGTTTCCTTAATATTAAGTTGAAGCCCCAATAATGGCCCTTCCGAGCTGATAATGTCTAGGGCTTTAGCGACTTCGTTGGCACCACCAATAATAGTCCCATCATCCAAGTACCAAGCATGAAATGGGAGGTTACATTCATTTTGTACCCGGAGAACAAGAGGGTGTAATGCTAAGGTAAAGAGGAGGGGCCCAAGGGGGTCTCCCTGCTGAACCCCAATAGTATCCCCTATATAGTCATCACAAACGTACAACCTAGCCGGCTGGGCATAAAGGAACTGGACCCATAGATAGATAGACAGGCAATGATGATGAACCTCTCGGAGAAGGGCTGTGCGGTCGACCATATTAAAGGAGTTGGAGAAGTCCACGATAAGCATAGCTAAAGAACCGTCCGCGTGAAAGGAGTTAAGAAACCGGTTCGCGCTGTGAAGCACCGCCTCTGCCCCATTAGGGGTCCCTACCCCAAACTGAAAGTCCCCTAAATACTGAGTCATTTCCTTCCCAACCATCTTCATAGCCACTTTAGAAACCAACCTACGCCAGATAGCCCCCACAACAATGGGCCGAATTCCATTATCCGGCTTTAATAAAGGGGTAAGGGGGGCCGAAGCAATAAACTCAACGAGCACCTTGGGGAACAGACCCCCTAGCCATAAGTTGACGACTTCAGTGATGGCTGAGAGCAGACCCATGGAAGTCACTGATCCCTCACCACTAAGAGCGTCCAACAAGTGTTGCGCCCGCATCCCGTCTCTCCCGCACGATGTCCCTTTAGGAAATGATCGGATACATCTAAGCACACAGTCCCCATCCACAGAGAGAGTAGGCAGAGCGACAGAGCTAGAAGGCAAGGACGGAGGCAACACCACTGGGTGTTTATCAATGAGGGATTTCATGGTTGAATCTCCGAGAGGGGCAACCCCACTTGAGCATAATACCTTGACTGCAGTTGTGAAATGACCATTCCTAACTTTCTTGAGACATTGTTTAATATTGAGGCTATTTCCAGAACCCTCCTCCCCTCCCACCTCTCTTTTAGAAAAAGTGCTTCCCCCCTTGGTTATAAAAGAGAGAAAGAATCAAGTCAGCAAAACCAGATCCATCTTTCCACACCGCAAGTGCTTGCTGAATGCTACTACATTGCAAAGACTTTCGATTCCCTGGCCTGCGATCCTGCCTAGTGTAAGGTTTCACCACCCTTAAAGTACAGCGCGACAACAATAGTAATTTGACCCAATTCTCAATCGAGCCTGGTGAATCCACTACCTTGCGTAAAGCGCATGCCAAAGTCTGAGCAAACGCCAAACGAAAACTTGGGGGGATGCTCTTAACCGTTTGAATGGGAAGGGAGAAAACCCGTTCCAAAAGGGATACATCCCCAACCACTCCTACAGATGGACCTGGGTCCCTATCCACAGACACACGATTAGGTTTCTGGATCCCAACGATGAATTCTCCAGCATCTCCAGAATCCACAGAAAAAGAATAGACACCATCAGCATGCTTGCACCCCCTGCTAAGGGCATGCAACGTCATGCACCTCCCACATAACCATTTATCTCCCGCCCGTAGGGCTTCCCCAACATCTATAAAAAGGTCCAAATCCTTGGAGATAGCATCTTTTAAAAGGTTCTTCCGAGTATCCGTTTTGAAATGGGTACTTTGCATGTGCTCAAGTAGGCGGAAAAACCCCGAGGACCCAGGTCTACCATCCTTACACTCGTGGAAATGCTTAAAGGGGCATGGCCTTAAACCGTTAGTGGAGCTAGGGCCAAGCCCTCCTGTATTTACGTTTCGAATTCTTTTTATGGTAGCCATGTACACACGAGAACAGAAAACAAACAAATCACAAAAGACAACGGATCCCTAAAGACCTCGACTCGAGATGAGTTAGAGCAAGAATCAAAGACCAAACCCCTCACACTCAAAGGAGGGGAGCAACTACGGGTTGCTCACCCCCCATCTAACACCCCAAAACAACCGCTAAGGCATAAGAGGAGGAAGGTATAACTCCAAAATAAAGAAAATTGGGTAGAACTCCAACTCAAAATACCCCCTTAAGCACCCAAATGCAAGTAAACAACCTTTAACTTATCCGAACGTAAGTCGTAATTTCGTCGAACACCTGGCGTGCAACACGTATTAACCACCAAAAAAGATAATTTTTTGCAGCCAAGTTTATGGGAATCAAGTCTCCATTGCCGTATGCGTTCAGAAAATATGCGCGGGATAAGTTGCGAGGCGGAGTGAACTTTGCTTGCGGTGGAACCGGGGTGTTTTACATTATTTGTATCTAATATATACTTTATAGTAAAAAAGTTAGATATATATACTTTTTTATCCCTGTACTATGGGGTTGTTTTACATTATTTGTATCTAATATTTATATTATTATTTTTTTAATTTTATTTATTATAAGAAAATTAATAATATACTTAAGATTTGATGATGAAAGGTGAGATGTTATTACACAGTTTAAAAGTTATTTGGGTTTTGTAAGACTCATAACCCACTTATTTTTTTTACTATAAAATTGTTTCTTAATTATAAATATTTTTTTATAAAAAAATCAGATACTAATTTTTAGTATATCCCTATTTTATAAGATTTTCATATCAAATATTTGATGAGGTTATTTTTTAATTTAATAAGATGTTATAACCCGTTTAAATGCTATCTGAGTTTGGTAAAACCTATACCCATGAATTCGGGTCAAATGCATGAGATCCATTCATTTACAAACAAAACAATTTGGTAGTTTGAGATAATGTAAGGAGGTTTCGTTTATATATATTTAAGATTTAAGATAACTAAACTCAATCATTCATAAGTAAATAGGGACAAAATTCTAAGTTATGTTCATCCACCACAAACTTGAAAAACGTGTAAAACACACAACCCCAAAACACAACTTGCTTATTCGCAGGTTGACACGAACACAACTCTTTTAACCCAAATAGTTCTTTTTGTAATTTTTTTTAAAATATATATTACAAGTCATAATTGAAGTGAGCCATTTTGTGGGTCAATACTCAATAATGTATGGTCTTTGGTGACATTATACACATGGAATAAGTCAAAATGGTGATGGGTTTAATTTTGGATTGGTGTTAGATGTGGTCAATTGATGTGATTACTAGACACAGAAAAAAAGATTTGTTGAATGATTGAGAACAGAGGATCCTTTGTTTATCCTGGAAGAATGGCAGCTGCTTTGTATCTTATTGGTTCAATGGGTGTATCTGCACAATGCTTGCATTTGCCATGTGACCATTGTTGACACATCTGCATGGTACTTCTATTATTTGACTTTTTTTATATTATCCTCTTGTGTTATCAGCTTAGGAGTTAAGATAGAGTGGGTATGTGTTAGATTTTTAAAAGAAAACAAAATATTATTATTTTTGCTGGTGATTGATTTATAGCATGTGCATACTGAAGATTGGGCATGGGTGCTCTTTGTTTTGATATTGAAATATGATTTTCTTTTAACCATAAAATCATACACCACTAACTTAATTTTAAAGGTAAATTGTTTGATACTGTTAGGCTACATACCCTTTGAACTTAAAATACGACTTAAGGATGAAAATCTAGTTATGATGACTCTAATACTATATTGTTTTGTAGTTAAAACAAAATTCTACGGGTGGTTTTTCAGAGGGACATATGGAGACGTGGAAGTGAGGGTGACAAGTGACAACACATACATGACACTTTGACATAAAGAAAGTTATTGCGGTATGTGACCATGGGATCGTTAATGGGAAGTTTGTGCGCGTCTTGTGAGAAATGATTGAGATGGAAAAGTGCCTCAATTTATAGAGGATGAGAGAGAATATTGATCTCAGATAATACTACTTATGTACGAGATGCGTGTGCTAAAGAGACGAGTATCATTTTTAATTTACCATATGGGTCCGATTATAAAAAAATGTTTTATTAATCTTTAAAGAGAAGTGCAATGTTAATAGACGTTTAATTATTGAAACTTGCTTTTACTAATATCTTATCATAGCTTATTGATTAGGGTAAGTGAATAATTGCTATCATGGTACAACATTAAGCATCTAATTGTCATTTAATAGATCTCTCGTTTTCAAATATTTTTGCTTCCGCTCATATTATATCGTAATTTTGTTGATTAGCAGTATAATGTTTAAATCCGATAAGTTTTCTAATAACATTTTCTCATGATTAAAATAAAATAAAGATATATTAATTACAAACCCATACATTTTTTTTAAATGTATATTTATAATAGATCAAACACAAGCTGCGGGCTCGTAGGCATAACAACCATTGCCACTTCAGCTTCCATTACAACCATAAACCACTTTCAAACAATTAAAAGTCAACAAAAACCAATTCCCTATAGATAATAATAAATCATAAACCAACCCACCATCCATATTCCAAACCGGGTCGGTTCTTAACCCGAATCCATCTTTCAAACCCGGAAATTCTTCCCGGTAAAAGTCTGCCCAAAACGCCAATTTGCGGGCACAATATTCTTGGAAGTAGAACTCCGACCATCACTCCCTCGGACACGGAACGAAAGTGCCTGTCCTATCAAAACAGCATTTGACTGCCAGTTTTGACCCCAGTTTCGGCTTAGAGCCATCCACTGGGTGCCAGAACCTTTCACCCATGCCTGGGTGATATCTCCAGCACCCGCAACATTGCTAATTAATATTAAATTGAAGTAACGGAAACCATTTATTGTGAACCGGATCCCTCCTTGTTTTCGGCATGGTACTCTACACAAAAAAATATTAAAGAATTTATCATATGTCAATATTGTAATAAAAATATGCTTTTACTTTTTATTTAAAAATAGTTATAATATTGTAACATTATACTTTTTTTTTAAATAGTTTTGCTATTAATGAAATTTTAATTTTACTGAAATGTAATTAAAATTATTTAAATTTAATTTTATGACAGAACTAACCGCCTATAAGAAACGGGCACAATTCCCGCACGATACTCCGCAATCTTAAGAAACATTGGCATGGCAAGATCAAAATGCGGGCGAGGCGGGTTACACCACCCGCCATTATCACTAGGTTGAGCGAAATTAGGCGGGCAAAAATTAGTAGCCGTTATAAAAATAGACGGGCTGCCCGGGTGACACCATTGTGGGTCATCCGTACACTTTATTTCAAAACACGCGCCGCAGCTAAGCCCGTCGTTAAACAACGCGGTACTTAATGCGGCCGTGTTTACACCGTAGCCTTGGCTATATAAGTTTCCATAGCCACACGCCCCACCTGAAAACATTTCCCATTAGAATTAAAAAAAAGAAAAATGTTAATAATTTTATTTATTCCTAATAATTAAAAGTGGTGATGAATACGCACCCATGGTGCCAGAAGCATCACTGCCGCCGTAGAAGGTGGCGTGGGCGGTTTGCCACTGGCCGCCGGTGTAGACTCCGGGGATACGGGCGTTGACTGAGGTTAGTGTGGTGGTTATGGTTATGATTAAGAGTAGAATGTAGCATAGAGTGGTTGGGTTGACCTTCATTGTTGAAGAGTAAAAAGAGGTGAAGAGAAGAGTGGGAGTGAAGAGGAAGAAGAATGTGAAGGAGTTATTTATTGGGAAAGAGAGGGGTAATTTGGGAATATTTTGGGATTGGGTGTGAGTGTGTAACTGTTTACAGCAATGTGATTATTAATATTTATTTAATGTTTATGAATATTCATCATTATTTGTAAGATACCCATTTTAAAGAAATCATTAATATGTACTTATATATTGAACAAGAAATTTAATTGGAAGGTGCAATAACTTGTATTTGTTAAGATTTGAACTCATCAAATTCAATTTGGAAGGTGCAATAGAGGTGCAAAAATATGATTTTTCAAACACCTGGTTACAGTTATGATCGGGTATTGAAAAATCGGGTATTTACAATACCCGGGCCAGGTGTAGGTTCAGGTATTGCCTTTAAAAAACATACTCTATGTATCGGGTTCCGGTCAGTTATAGAACTGTGTATTATAAAACTGGATATTTTAATACCATATTTCCGTGTATTATAAAAAAACATATTTTTGGGTTTTTTCCGGGTATTTAAAAAAAACCTTTTTTGGGTTTTTTCGGGGTACTTTTTGGGTTTAAATTTGATTTTTAAAGAGGTTGCACTTTTTAGGGTATTTTTCGGGTATAAATTGGACATTTGAAAAACCTAGTTTCGGGTATTAGAAAAACCAGTACCGACTCGGTACCAAAGTTTTGATTTTCAATTTACTACGGTACTGGTATTTCATGAATTTTACTGAAAATTTTAGTACTAGTACCGGTACCAAGAAAATGTTATTTTCAGGATCGAGATTTTCTGTATCGGTACCGGTATTGTGCCGATGCATCCCTAATCATCAATACTTAATTATTTGTTTGACAACAAAATTATTTCGACATTTTCATAATCTTGTATTTGCAAAGATTTGAACTCACCACCTTTATATTGAAAGAACAACAAAATTATTTCGACCTTTCCTAAGAGTATTCATGATCCTCTACAATGTTATCCAATATTGTTGTATAGGCATATGACTCGTATCAATCCAAGATACGATTTGTGTGATAACTTTGTAGACTTGATGGAGGAGCTTGATCTATACAAGACATATATGACTTGTGTAAATGACAAATGAAATCTTGCAAATAGCGGCCTCTTCTTGTATTATATCTATAGAATTACCTATATAGATTCATAGTAAATATGATTATTATCTCTTGAAATTCGAAATTCTTCTTATTGACATTCATACAACTGCAATTTAAGTATGTAACTACATTATTTTTTTGTGAGAAAGTACTAAATATATTAGTAGGTTAAATTATTTATGTCATAAAATTTGCTTTTGGGGCCAAAAGAAAATATATATAAAAAAAGGTGTCAATTTCCTTTGCTATCTTTGTCCAGTGGCTATTATTACCCTTATCCTTCATATGCTTGTCTATAAGTGTTATAACCTTCATAAAATAATATTATTTGTATTATATGGTTGAAAAAAATACAGCTTTCAAATGTTATCCAAGATTGGATCTTACAACATGATAACATGATTTTCATTTCCTGGTTATATGTTATGATCAATGTCGTTATCCAGTGACATGTTGCAATATTTCTGATTTAAGTTAATTTTTGTAAGTTCTTTTTGTGTGTGTTATTAGGTTCGATTTAAGGCTTGAATCATATATGTGTAGTAAGAAAAGCGACTGTCAAGCGTAGCCTACGTATAAAGATACTCAATCATCTAAATGCAAATGAACAAGGCAATGCATAAATCACACTTGCAAAAAGAGAAATGACGCATAATTGACAATTATTTAAAGTTTGATTCCCAAATCATATACGCGTAGTAAGAAAAGCGACTATCAGACGTAGCCTACGTATAAAGATACTCAATCACCTAAATGCATATTGAGCCACGTCAAAAGGTCTATAACGCCTAAACAAAGGTGCATTAGCGACCTAAAACACCCACCATTGTGGTTACGGCCGACACATCTTGACAAGTATGTTACGGATTCAGGCGATCTTATTGGTAACAATTAGGGTTTAATTTGATTTATGTTTTGTATGTTCTCATATTGATGTAAGAACAAGTTGTGATTATTTAATATATATGTATTGTCTTAGAGGGTTTTCTTATTTTTTTTTATTAAAAATAAGTAAAAATTTTCCACAACTAAAGACTACTCTTTTAGCCTTTAGAGATAAAAAGTGCATTATATATATAAACTAATTGAACAAAATTTGCCAAATCAATTGGTTATCAAACCAATCAATTTGATATGATATGATACCTAAATCTTATAACTGCCATTTAGTTTTTAATATGATCAACTAGAGCAAATGTGTAGGTTGAATTATTGATGCAATAGAAGGAATGAAAATATACTTAAAAGGAGAGTGAAGAGATTTGTAAAGCTTTTAATGTGTTTCTTTATTGTAAAGGAAAACATCTTGTCTAGTTTTGATATCCAAGTGTATTGGACAAGCAAATTTTCAAGATGCATGTGAAGTTGGAAAGACTCTTTTAATGCAAACTTATCTTTATTGGTGTTTTATATTTTGGTTGGTTGATATATGATATCTGTTTTAATGGCATTTTATTAAAATATGTTCAATCATCAAAATGAAAAAAATTGAATGATAGCATAATGTAGATATAGAGCAAACTGCATTTCAGAATCAAATATACATTATACATTGAGAACTATGTAACCTACTATTCAGTTTTACGTATTTTTTTGAATGCGAACGTAAGACGATTATATAATTGTGCTATGAGCTCATAGATTTGTTTTTGTTTGTCTCAGACCAACACGTGTTGTTGATATTTGATATTAAAAGAAATATGTGATCATTTGATAAATAGTTACAAACTTGTATAATTTAAATAAATAAAATATAAGGACTTTAGGTAATAGGCAAATAACTATATATAATGTTGAAGTGAGAATGTAATTGACTTTATTAGCATTGAAAATCACAAGAACTTGCATGTAAAGCATACTCAATGAGATTATGAGAACGTACAAATTAAGATGGCTTTTATATAACTCTATTCAGATATCTTGCTTCCATTTTCATTCACCAACTCTTTGATTTGGTTTTGCCATACCGGCCTCCAAGTTGATTACATCGACATCATGATTCATGGCCTCCCTCTAAATCATGTATCTAAGTAAAGCTTAGGTTAATTTTTATTATTTATTTATTTTTTCAAACGGTAAATTAATTTTCGTTAAAGCGGGCCGAACTAGCCAAGAGCTAGATGCCAATAGAAACAAATTGAAACGAACTAAAAGAAAGTTACATAAATCCTTCCAATTTAAGGACTAGAATTTAGACATACGTTAAATACAAAGAAAACCCAAAGGTTTCACATCCTCGAACACCTTTCCAGTCTATACTTCTGTGTAGGAGAAAATTGCTTCGTTTCACGCTTTACATATACGCTAATACATGTTAATTAACCCTAAAGCTTAGGCTAATTAAACATTTTTATTTATTTGTACGTAAGAAATTCTTTTATCTTATCAAGAAAAAAAGATTTTATTTAAACAAAACTAAATTTATTTAAAAAAACATGTTTTATTTGTTCTAAACTGTCAGTTCTTGGTTCTTTAAGTAATCGAGATTTATCGGGAGGGATTTAGGGTTGGATAAACTACTTGGTTTTTGATTGATCACCTTGCGTTGTATAATCCAAGTACTTGATCTTCATTTATCGCATTCGTTTACATAAACACGAACTCAGTTTAAACATCAACTGTAACATTCATAGAAACCTGAAACCGAGGGAAGACATATTTTCGCATATTGATTAATACTCGTTTATTGCTTATTTCTTTTTGTTATCAAAACCAAACAACCAAATCTTTGACTTTACTTTTTGCATTTAGTTTAATTTAGATAAATAACAAAAATACTTGGTAATATTATTTCCACAAACTCCCTGTGTTCGATACCCGTTTACCGCTAGCGATCTAACTAGTTGTATTCGGTTTATTTTTTAGTGAGTCTTCGACCTCACGTCAAATTTTGGCGTCGTTGCCGGGGAGTAGTGCGCAACGTGTGTTAGCTTTAGTAGTTTTTGTGTTATTTTTGGGTTTACGCTGGTTGTGTTAGTGTGCAGGTACCTACAGGTGTATGCATACTAGAGGCTCTAACAGGTCATCACCGCTAGTAATTGATCCCGATATTGACAGAACACTTCGAAGAAACCGAGTCCTACTTAGGGAGAATAAGCTTCTTGGTTCTCCAACCGCATCAAACAACATGGATTCACCAGTTCCTACTTCGGGTCAAACGATCCCGACTACACCTCCACCAAATCCACCTCCACCAATCACTACTAATATATCTACAGCATCAAGTGAACTCCAACCACAAACCACAACCGAACCCATCAATGCCCAATTTACCTATGCAACATCATCCACATTGCCACCTATTACCAACCTTTTTCCTACATTTGGTGCATCGTCATCTCAACAATATCAACCACCAACCTTTCAACCATCACAATCAAGTTACCAATATCAACCCCAACCTTTCATGCAACATTCAAGATCACAAGGTGACGGATACGGATATGAGTTTGATAGTGAATTTGAGGGGTATGAAGTGGAAGGTCGCTACATGGGAGGTGATGGAGGAAAAATGGTAAATCCGGGAACGTTTGGTTATGGTCAATGGCAACAACCGCAACAAGTGCAAGAGCTTAATCGACAACAACCACCGCCGGTTGTTGTCCAACAACCCATTCAACAACCGCCAATTATACAACAAGCTCAACCACCAGTTCAACAAGTTCAACAACAACCACCGGTTGTCGTGAATCAAGTTCAACCGCCACCGATTGTTCAACAACCGCAAGGGCAACCTCAAGATCAACAATTCCAACCGCAAATACCCCAACCACAGTTTCAACAACAATTTGCGCAGCGAATGCCTGTTTATAGGCAAATGGGTAAACCAAGAGTACCAATAGGGGGGGTACCAAGAAGGCATGCAATAGAGATGTTAAGGGGGGATTGAAGCCCATTTCCGACCCATAATTACTAATAATTCAGCTCCGGTTGTCACACCCCCGTCTAGGGCCTAGGAGCGTGACTCAATAGTTGGTATCGTAATTGTAAATAAATCAGAGTTGCATTTAGTTGCGGAAGACTTATAAAACTTTAAGGATCGAAAGTGTAACTCTATATATATAATCAAAAGACGAGATTATAAAATACCCGTTTAAGTTATTACAAAATATTTATGTGTTTATGATTACAAACCACCATATTAAGTTATTACAAAATAATCCGAGCCATCGGACATTAGTAGCACTTCGACACTCCAAGTGCTAAACTTGTTCACCTGCAAAATGTAAGAAAATACGTCAGCAACGAATGCTGGTGAACACGCTGACGCAAAATAACTCTTTTACTTTATTACCCCTCTAGACTACGCCTGCCTCGGCCCAACGTGGCTTAGGAATAACAAAGTCAAATAACACATTATAAACTAGAGCCTCTACACTAGGTCACCTCACAAACACCGCATCGTTCGACTTCATTAAGTACCCGTAAATAGACACAACGGTCGTACTCCCTGCAGGAGAGCGTCCTACGACCAAGGGTGGTGCGATCATGCCCATACATCGCATAGTACCACCTATGTAAGGATCCAGACATATGTATACCACAGCCCGAGGGCTAGGTTTATACCCATAGTTATAACGGTTTTAGGAACACATAGTTCCTTGTAAACAATTTCATATAACAAGTTGACTCTTTTGAAAACAAGTTTAAAAGTTTGGGGGCGTATTCACCTTATCTCTTTAGAATCGGCTTCACTCACCGTCCAAGAGTCTTTCTCTTTCTTTATCTCGAACCTATAGTTACGAGTATAAATATTTGTTAGTCGGATACACGATCCGGCTTAAGACCTTTAGTCTTATATCTAAATCCTCGATTGAACCTTTAGTTCAATTCTTATTTACTTAAAAACCTCTTGTTAAAAAGTAAATTATAAACCTTTAGTTTATATTCAAAACCCGACGTTTCTTCTCTAAGAAACGTAATCTTTTTCTTTATTATTTAAGAATACTCTTTATTCTTTAAATAATATTTTCATAACAAAGAATATATACATATATACTTACACACATATATATGTTATCACATATTCAACATTCAATATTTCATTCATTTCTTTGTTATGTTTTCTTTTCTTTTATCGAGGCATCGAGTATAACCTCGACTTAAGGCTTAAGCCTTGAATATAATATTCAATTATATTGAATTCATTATTACGCCTAACCTCGTTGGCGTTTAGAAATCCTAGGGACTTGAGCAGCACTCCGACGCTGCTTTACTTCTCGATCGTCAAAAGAATACACCAAACTTCAATACTTGTTGACACGCGTATCGAGACTCATTGCCATTTCAACAACACCTTCTTGGTATGTGAGTGGAGGGTGGCACAACTTCTAAAGGAAACGTCGATTACACAAACGTGATATTCGAGGCACGCTTATCGAGGAAATCGTTTATATGATTATTGGATTTCTAGTGAGAGAGTAGAGAGAGGTGAGAACTGTGTTTGGATGAGTGAAAATGAGCATCCCTTGGCCGCTATTTATAGACGAAATTTAATGTCCCATCGCTGTACGCGATGGGCTTCTTGGTACCCATCGCGTACCGCGATGTAGCCCAGGTGAGTCACACCCTAGGTCTGCCACGTGGCAGACGTTGTGCCATGTGTTGACACGTGGCGGACGTTGCGCCACGTGTGGCCACGTGTCGGGACACGTGGCGACCGTTGTGCCACGTATGGACACGTGGCGCACCACGTGTCTCGTTGTCAGACATCCGCGATGGGAGTTTCTTCTGACTCATCGCGTAGCGCGATGGGTCAGAAAAACTATTTTTTTTATTTTTAACCCTCAAGTTTAGATTTTGGCAATTTTAGTTCCTAGACTTTGGAAAGTTGATACTTTGAGCTCGAAATTTTCACGTTGTTACACCGGTGGTTATCCCTCTCAATAATCAAGGGAGGACATTTGAAGTAAGAACCAATTCCCTTCAAAGTCTCCCGAAGTATAAAGGTCTAGCAACGGAGGAACCTTACTTTCACTTGGAGGCATATGACTCCATTTGCAACACAATTGGGGGTTAAGGTTTTACATCGGATGATGTGAAGTTGGTTTTGTTTCAGTTTTCATTGGAAGACAAGACAAAGAGATGGTTTTACACTTTGCCTTCCACGTCTGTTTATACTTGGGCCGAGATGCAACAAAGATTTTTAGAAGAGTTTTACACGGCCCAAAAGACCAATGATGCGAGAAGAAGTCTGAGAACCTTCCAACGAAAATCGGGGGAAATTTTCCATGAAGCATTTGAGAGATTCAATATGATGATCAAGAATTGTCCTCATCACGGTATTGCTTTATGGGAGTTGTTGATTGCGTTTCATGAGGGTTTGAGTATGGAGGATGAACGGGATTTGCGGTCGATCACTAATGGTACATTTGGTACCAATTATGAACAAGACGATTGGGCGTATTTGGAACAAATGGCGGTTACTTCAAAAAGAAAGGCTCAAACCGGTAGAAGAGCGAGACCGGTAATTGGTAGACCGCAAGTGCAAGCCGTGGAAGAAGGAAATGTACAAACCACTAACCAAGTCATCAATGTTCATACAAATTGTAACGAATTGGGTCATGCAACGGAGGTATGTACGGTAGGTCAAGCGCCGGTAGAAGAGGTAAATGCACTTCAAGGGGGAGGTGGTAGAAATTACAACATGAACTCCAACACCTACCACCCCGGGTTAAGAAATCACCCGAATTTTCGTTATGGAAATCTGGCCACTCAATCTAACCCGAATTTTCAAGGAAGTCAAAGTAATTATGTCCCTCGTCAACAATAGAATAACCAAGGTAATTATCATGGAGGGAATAATCAAGGATTTCAAGGTTAAGGGGGTGGCGGTCAAGGCGCTCAAGGTGGGTCAACGGGTCAAAGTTCATCGAGTGGAAATGAGGTTATGGAATGTTGAAGTTGATGTAACAAGACATGCAACGAAGAAATCAACTTGATGAAGTGAGAATGCAAAAGCATGAAGTTAGAGACAAGGCCATCCAAGCGTTGACCACACAAATGGGTCAACTTGCAACTGAAGTGTCGGACTTGAAGAAGAATAAATGTCAATTGCCAAGCGACACAAAGGTAAATCCTTCTCATAACTCTTCTCGTAATGTTCCTATTAACCACGTGAGTATTTTAAGAAGTGGTAAAGAATACAAAAAAGATTTATCATCGGATGTGATTGATAGGGAAGTTGAGGATATTACGGGTAATGAAAGTGATGATGAAATTCAAATTAATAAACCCACTAAACATGTCACTTTTGAAAAACCGTTACAAAATCCGGGTCAAACTTTAAATTTAAAAGATAAAGATAAGGAAGTAGAACCAAAGGTGGTTCCATTTCCTTCGGCTTTACTTGACCCGGGTAAGAAAAATATAATTTCAAGAAAGGGTCCTCAAAAAGAAGAGATGGGGGAAGTTTTTAAACAAGTAAAGGTAAATTTACCTTTACTCGAGGCAATAAAGCAAGTACCCGCTTATGCAACATTTTTGAAAGAATTGTGCACTCAAAAGAGGCAACAAAAAGTGCCTTTACGAGTGGATTTAACTGAGCGGGTAAGTGCGGTTTTAAAAGGAGATCTTCCTCCTAAGCTTCAAGATCCAGGAACACCCTTAATTAACATTCAAGTAGGCGACTTTCAAATGTCTAAAGCGTTACTAGATCTTGGGGTCGGGGTAAGTATTCTTCCGGGGGGTTTATACGACCAATATGATTTTGGTCATTTAAAACGAGTTGAGACAACGGTTGTGTTAGCCGATTTGTCCCATAAACTCCCCCGAGGAATTGTGCGGGACGTGATAGTAAAAGTTGAAGAATTTTACTATCCGGTTGACTTTTTGGTCTTAGATTACTCATCGATTGATTCGACCCAACAACAAAATGTTATATTGGGTTGACCGTTTTTAAACACCGCTCATGCTATTATTGACTGTCGATCGGGCACAGTTGATATGGCTTTAGGAAATAGAAAAATGAGATTAAATGTGTTCACTAACGGATCTAATGCTTTATGTGGTGATGAGTGTTTCATGGCAGATATTGTTGACACGTGTGAATCGCACGATTATGAGGACGATGCTTTGGAAGCATGTGTTTGTGATTTTTCTGAACAAGTACATCTTTGTGCATTGAGGATGGAAGAGAAAAATCAAGACGTGTTGGCGGTTAAAGAAGGACGATCACCATGGACTCATCAAATTGAAAGTCTACCGGCTGTGATAGATTCGGGTATTAAACCGTCATTGGAAAGTCCACCAAAGTTGGAATTGAAGGATTTGCCAAGCCACTTGAAGTATGCGTTTTTGGGGGATAATGACACATTATCGGTCATTATTGCATCCAATTTGGAAGAGGCCCAAGAACAACAATTGTTGAAGGTGTTGAAGGCGAACAAGGCTGCCATAGGTTGGACAATTGCAGATATAAAAGGCATTAATCCATCTATAGTTATGCACAACATCATCACCAATGAGGAGGCAAAACCAACCCGAGAGACTCAAAGAAGGTTGAATCCCAATTTGAGAGAAGTTGTGAAGAAAGAGGTAATCAAGTGGTTGGATGCAGGAATCATCTATCCTATCTTAGATAGCGCATGGGTAAGTCCTACACATGTGGTACCGAAAAAAGCAGGTATACAGGTAATTAAAGATGAAAGCGGTGAACAAATCGCCACCCGACCGGTCACCGGGTGTCGAGTTTGCATTGATTATCGTAAATTAAACGCCGCTACATCTAAAGATCATTTTCCATTACCATTTATTTACCAAATTATTGAAAAATTATAGGGTTAAAAGTATTACTGCTTTTTGGATGGGTACTCGGGTTATAACCAAATTGCCATTCACCCGAATGACCAACACAAGACCACTTTCACTTGTCCGTATGGCACTTTTGCTTTTCGGCGAATGCCATTCGGTTTGTGTAATGCCCCGGCCACATTCCAACGTTGTATGATGAGTATTTTTTCGGATATGGTCGGGGAATCACTCGAGGTATTTATGGATGACTTTTCCATTTTTGGCCCAACTTATGAAAATTGTCTCAATGAATTAGAAAAAGTTTTAAAAAGGTGTGTTGAGACAAATTTAGTTCTAAGTTGGGAGAAAAGTCACTTCATGGTGCAAGAGGGTATCGTGTTGGGTCACGTAATTTCAGAAAGGGGAATGGAAGTGGATAAGGCAAAAGTCCGGGTAATATCATCTTTACCACCACCTAAAAACATTAAAGGGGTAAGGTCATTTTTGGGGCATGTGGGTTTTTATAGGAGATTTATTAAAGGCTTTAGTGTTATCACAAAACCTTTATGTAATTTATTATTAAAAGATGCTCCTTTTGATTTTACTAATGAGTGTGTGCAAGCTTTTGATGTTTTGAAGGAACAGTTGGTGAAAGCTCCCATTCTACAACCACCGGATTGGTCAAAGCCGTTCGAGATCATGTGTGATGCTAGTGATACTACTATTGGAGCGGTATCGGGTCAACGAGTTGATAAAAAGCCGGTGGTAATTTATTATGCGAGTAAAACTTTATTCGAAGCGCAACCTAATTATACAACCACCGAAAAAGAATTGCTAGCGGTGGTGTATGCTTTGGATAAGTTTCGCTCGTATATTTGGGGAATAAAGTGATTGTTTATTCGGACCATAGTGCGGTTCGATATTTGATGGAAAAGAAGGATGCAAAAGCACGGTTAATTAGATGGGTGTTGCTTTTGCAAGAGTTTGATCTAGAGGTTCGGGATAAAAAGGGGTGTGAAAATGTCATGGCGGATCACCTATCCCGAATTCCATTGGAGGGTGTCGATAACCCGATGGAAATAAACGAACGGTTTCCCGATGAACAACTGTTAGCCGTATCGACTACACCATGGTATGCCCATTTTGTGAATTATCTAGCAACGGGGTCAATTCCAAGTCATTGGGTGAAGAAAAGAAGACAACGGTCTATGGCCCAAGTGAAACAATATATTTGGGATGAACCGGATTTGTTCAAGATTAGTTCGGATCAAATGATAAGGATGTGTATTCCCGATTCTGAAGTGTGGGAAGTTTTGACTCATGCACATGCATCGGCGTGTGGAGGTCATTTTAGTGGTCAAAAGACGGGTTATCGGGTGCTCCAATGTGGGTTTTATTGGCCCACCATTTTTAAAGATTCAAGTGAGTATGCCCGACATTGTTTGAATTGTCAAAAGTTGGGTAGTGTCTCGAAACGGGATGAAATGCCATTGCAACCGATTTTGGTATTAGAGATTTTCGATGTATGGGGAATTGACTTTATGGGCCCGTTTCCAAACTCGAATGGATTTTTATATATCTTGGTTGTGGTTGACTATGTGTACAAGTGGGTAGAAGCGATAGCAACAAGAACGAATGATCATTCGGTAGTTTGCAAATTCGTTCAATCAAACATCTTTGCTCGGTTTGGTATCCCGCGGGTTATTATTAGTGATGGTGGGTCACATTTCAAGAATTTCAATTTTGGGAAGCTTCTAAAAAGGTACAATGTGAATCACCGAATTGCCACTCCTTATCATCCACAAACAAGTGGACAAGTTGAAGTGTTCAATCGCCAAATCAAAAAAATATTGATGAAGACGGTGCGGGTCGATAGGAAGGATTGGTCTTCTAAGTTGAATGATGCATTGTGGGCGTATCCGACCGCTTACAAAACTCCTATTGGCACAACTCCTTATCGGTTAGTTTATGGGAAAGGGTGTCATTTATCAATGGAATTGGCACATAAGGCACTTTGGGCGATCAAGAATGTTAACGTGGATTATAAGGAAGCGGGCGAACTGAGAAAGTTGAAGTTGAATGAGATTGAGGAAATCCGGGATGAAGCGTATGAATGTGCTTCCGCATACAAAGACAAACTAAAAAAGGTTCATGATGCAAAGTTGAGAAAACGAACTTTTGAAGTGGGTCAAAAGGTGTGGTTGTACAATTCAAGGTTGAAGTTGTTTCCGGGTAAGTTAAAGAGCAAAAGGATGGTCCCATATGTCATCACAAAAGTGGGTCAATTTGGTGATGTGGAGATAGAAGATGTCCAAGAGCAAACGAAACAAGTGGTGAACGGTCAAAGACTTAAACCTTACTTGGAAGGAAAGGATATCAATATGCTCAATGTAGATCGGGTGAGTTTCTTGTTACGCTCACCGGATGAGGAAACGAATTAAAGGGCCAAGGTATGTTGTATATTTTTAGTTTAGGTTAATTTAGTTTTTATTTAAAATTGGTTTTAAAAATTACCTTCCTCGCTTTGGAGTTGTCCAAATCAAGTGTGGGGAAGTCTTTACGATTTTTATACCGTGTTGAGGACAACTCGGGTTTTTCATGGGGGGGGGGGGGTAGGGGGTAATTTTTATTTTAATTTTAATTTTGGTAAATAAGTTTTTATTACTGTTTTTATTATTGTTGGTTTTTGTGAGTGTAAAAAAAATAAAAAAATAATAAAAAAAAATTGAAAAATGATAAAACATACAGGTCCACCGTAACCTACGGTACCTACCGTAGGCTACGGTGGGGAGAAAAGACCTTATGCTGGCCACTAACTGTTGTACGGTGAGATTTTGTGAATCAAGGCCTCCGTAGGCTACGGTGGACACCGTAGCTTACGGTGAAGCCTTGAGCTGCGAGCGGGACCAGGTTTTTATAAAAATAAATAAATAAATAAATAAAAATATATATTTTAATTTCACATTTAACATTCACCACACATCTCTTTCACCACATATTTCACCAAACTCATCTTCTTCTTCCCCAAAACATTAAAACCCTAACTCTTACCTCATACCTTCATAACTTTCTCATATCTCAACCAAATCAAGTGATTTTTGGGTCTAAATTGGCTAGAATCTCACAAGGGTTTCAATTATACCATTGTATTTGAGAGATTCTCTCGATTTGCTGGTCGATTTTGGAAAATTAAGTCCGAAAATTTTGTGGGTTTTAGTATACTTTGAAGCTTTGTTCATCTTCATCATCTCTAACAACAAGGTATGTAATCTATTATCATTCTTGATGGTGTATTGCAAGGAAATTGTAAGTTGTTCTTAATTGTTGTTACACCCACAGTTGCTTGAATTGTTGAATAATGAGTTTGAATGGGTTATGGTTGAAGATGATTAGTATGATTTGAAACATAATTATGGGCATATTATTGGTCATTTAGTGGACATAATGTCAAAATTTTGTGAAATTGTTTGAAAAGTGAATAATATGTTTAAGTAACATCTTCAATCATAATGTTAAGCAAGTGTGGGGATGTTCAAGGTTGAAAAGTGATTAACTTGCTCTTTTGTTGTTTTGTTGTTGTGTTTAGAATGGGTTTAAGGAAAGGAACCGGTTGGGTCTTCTAGTAACCCAGCTGACCAACCGAAAAGAAGAAGGTTAATTCTTCAAAGGGATTACCCGGAAAGTGAGGAGGAAGATGAGCAAATAAGGGAAAAGCCAATTTGGAGATCAGGGTCTTTGGCAGATCAACCTCAAGAATGGCAAGCGGAGCTCTTCCATGATCAAATGAACGCGTTGAGACAGCGAACTGATGCGTTTATTTGCGAAAAAGAAGTAAGAGAAGAAGAATTTGGTCCATTTGGGGTTACCGCTAAATTCAGAGAGTTGGGTTGGGAAGCGGCTCTGAAATGTTATGACAAGGAATCAACTAACTTGTTCGATTCAGAAATACAAGAATGGATGGCTACCTTATGACAGGTTACAAGTAACCATCCATCAAAGCACAAGTTAATTGGTACTGTGAATGGGGTTCAAGTGGAAATGTCGTTTGACAGTTTGAGACGGGTGGCAAAATTCGATAGTAAACCGCATAACCAGTATAGGTTCCCGGATTTGGACGATTTGTATTTTGCACCCGAGAAGCACCCGATGTGGAACACAATGTTGGATGATTTGTTTTTTCCCGGGACATACGTTGGGAAATTGTACCGAAAAAATTTAAAGATGGAAGCAAAATTGATGTTAACAATAAGCATCAATAACGTCATTCCGCGTCGGGTGATAGGGTTGAGTTACGATATCCCGAAGTTCAAATATTATACACATTGCTACATGGCTCACCGATGATTTCATATCGATTTTTGGTAATGAGTAACGTATGGATAAGCCGGAATAGTGTGGACCGGAAGATCATACCACATTGTCGGTTAATAACGCCATTGTTGAAGAAATATGGTGCTATTCGAGTGGGTGATAGGGGTTCTTATAAGAAATTCAAGCCATTTGACATTTCACATTTGGGTTCCGGTTGGGTATATTCAACTTCCGAACGGTACCACAAGTTGAAGAGTGACGGAAATAGATGGAGGGTTTTGAAGGAAGATGCAAGACCATTAAATGCGGGTGAAGCAGATGACTCGGAAAGTGAAGATGAGATGAGTGGTGATGAGGCATATCATGATGATCCAAATGTAACTCATATGAATGTGGATCAAGGGGGACCGAGTGGGGATGTAAGTCAACCGGGAATGCAATCGGGTTATGTGGGAAGTGCATTTGACTATGCACAAAGGCCGTATGATTCGAGTTAGGCTTATCAAGGAACAATGCAAGAGGTGGTAGAAAGACAAAGACCGCCCACATTTGGGAATTGGCCCGAATATTCCCAAACCATTTTTGATCAACAAACCTTCATGGGTGCGAGCATGGAAAGGGCATTAAAGCAGAATTATGATCGACAAGAGTTGTGGAACCGCACCCATGCATATGCCTTTGAGGATAACATGAACCGCCAATACCTTGATGATCGTCAGCGACGGATGCATGACGCGTAGCATGCGGGACAGCCGGTTTTGGCCGACCCGCCATATGTGGATTACACCACTTTGCCACCGTAAGATGGTAGTGTGTCATACCCTACACCACCATTGCATCATTCCAGGTGGGTGGATCCCAATCAAGGTTCAAGTCAAAGCACCTCGCAACAACGAGGTGAGAAAGGTGGTGATGATCAAGATGCATTTGGATTTGATGAGTTCAACAATGTGATAACGTCAATTTTCGGGGCGGCCCGACCGCCCTTCTTCTGATGGAATCTCGTGTTACCAGGTGAACATCATTTTGTATAGTTTTGTATAATTATTTTGTGTCTTTATGTGATTTTGGGTGGACGGGTGGTGGACAAAATACTTTTGATTAAGTATTATGGGAATGTGTTGGAATGAAGGTGGTGTTTAACAAGTGGTTTGTTTTATTTTTCTTAAAACCGTCCATTGGGGACAATGTATCCCAAGTGTGGGGATGAGGAAAATTTTTCCTTTGTTTTTGTTTGTTCAGAAAAAATTTAAAAAAAAAATCAAAAATCAAAAATCAGAAAAAATTAAATTAAAAAAAAATAAAAAAAAAATCAGAAAAATTTAAAAAAAATGTGTTTAAAAGAATAGGAAAGTGGTAAGAAGGCGGGGTAAAGTTTTGGTCCCTTTTCATGGTCTCAATTCCCTAAATAACATGTGCCTAGTTGTTTTTAAAAAAAGGAGATTATGTAGTTTTCTAATCAAGGTTAGCATGCTTTCGGTGTAATAACTTGCATACGTTCATTTACACTTGAGAATTGAGAAAGTATTGTTTGGTGAGACGGTTGATATTCTCCGATAGAACTTGTACAATTAGTGCACTTCGAGATCTTAGCTTGGCATGAGTGCAAAAGTGATAGAGGCACTTAGGTTAAGCCTCGTCTAGATGAGCGAGAGTGTGGGTTTTGGGGGGTTGGGGCCTCATACATTATACATATGAGGATGGTCATGTGAGGGGCGGGGGATTGGGTTCCTTTAGAAAACCTTATTGGGCATATTCTTTTATTTGATCAACCCCGGTGTTATTTTGCGAAACGATCCGACTTAATAGGTTTCTATGTAATTGTTTTAGTATTTATCAGTTAGAGATGTGAAGCATTATGTTTATCATGCTAGTATGTAATGTTCAAGTATTATATTAGTTCAAAAAAAAAAGTTTGTATTAGAATTGCAATGTTTATGTATGCAATGTTCAAAGTATTATATATTTATTGAAAAAAAAGAAAGAAAAAAAAGAAGAGAAGTTAGTGATGATTATAGTTGTTTATTTTATTTTTAATTTTCTTAGATTGTTTGTAATAGGTTGGATCGGATCGCTTGAGCTACTTTCAATATTCCCTTCCATACCCTTACACTTGGCCCCATTACAACCCGTTTTAAGACCTCTTGATTTGTATTCATGTCAATAAGCATTTACATAGGTGGAGATTTGATGATTGTACAAGCGTATGTGAGGATGATTGATGTAATATGAAATGTATGGATGATCACCAATAAAAAGGTTATTGTGTAAATGTGTTATGTATAGGTAAAATCGAAAGCATGTTAGGTTTGGTTAGAAATCTTCGGTTTAAATGGAACATCAAGTGAACTAGTGCAACAAATAAAAATAAGGGAATAGGGTATGACTTGGGACCTTAACTAAACCGGAATTGTGGTAAGATTGGTGGAAACAAGTTGAATGTAATCGGAAGTTGTTTTGAGATGTTGCTTAAGGGCAAGCAACGTGTAAGTGTGGGAATGTGACGGGTGGTCCATGGGACAACCCTTAAGTGGTTTAAGTCCGTTAATATTCATGTGTTTAATTGGTTTATCTTGTTGAATTAGATAACTACGTTTACTCGTGTAATGGCAAGTATGAAAAGCTAGATGATGGAATTACGAGAACGTAGGTGAAAACGGTGGCGGAAACAAACTTGGAACGAAGAAAATATCAAGAAAACAAGAAATTGGTGGTGAAGACCACCGTAGCTTACGGTACCCACCGTAAGCTACGGTGGGGTTGGAGATTTATAGGCCGTAAGGCAGTTTTCAGCCACCGTCAGGAATTTTAAAGCCACCGTAAGCTACGGTGGCCACCTTAGCTTACGGTGGAGGTGTCGCTGCAAGTTGTAACTGCCCTATTTTCTTATATTTTGGACGGCTTTTCACATTATTATCTTATCTTTTCATCTAAGAAACACCTAAAGGCGATTTGGAGAGACAATCAATCAATATCAAGTGTGGTAATCATTAGAAACTCAATTTTGATTCTTATGCAAACGATAATCGAAGGGATGATAAACCGAAACATGTGTGGCTAAATTCCTTTGTGTTTTCCCTCTGATCGTAAGGTTTCTTATGTTTGTTTGGTTGAATGTTTATGAAATTTCTGAGATATTAGTTTGATCCTATTGATTAAATTATTATGGTGTTGATGTATTGATTGATAGATTATTAGTTTATCGATTTTGTGTTCTAAACCGTCAGTTCTTGGTTCTTTAAGTAATCGAGATTTATCGGGAGGGATTTAGGGTTGGATAAACTACTTGGTTTTTGATTGATCACCTTGCGTTGTATAATCCAAGTACTTGATCTTCATTTATCGCATTCGTTTACATAAACACGAACTCAGTTTAAACATCAACTGTAACATTCATGGAAACCTGAAACCGAGGGAAGGCATATTTTCGCATATTGATTAATACTCGTTTATTGCTTATTTCCTTTTGTTATCAAAACCAAACAACCAAATCTTTGACTTTACTTTTTGCATTTAGTTTAATTTAGATAAATAACAAAACTACTTGGTAACATTATTTCCACAAACTCCCTGTGTTCGATACCTTTTTACCGCTATCTAACTAGTTATATTCGGTTTATTTTTGAGTGAGTCTTCGACCTCACGTTAGTCTTGAATACGGTTGTTCACTAGCTTAGTCGAACCGAAGTAGCCAAGTAGGTCTTGCTTGTACTTGGCTTGAGTAAGACTCATGACAATATAATATGCCAAGTGCCAACCACTCTTATACGGATGGTACCATATTCTTTCACGTCATGTAATCGACAGTCTTCTATTTTATTAAGCACACTAAGGCTGAGGGGTGTGGGGGGCGCGAGAGGGGGCGCGAGTGGGGGCGCCAGTCAATAATATTGTGACGTGTGGCAGAGAGAGAAACTTGATAAGATGGGTGTTGGTAGTGGTGCTCGCGCCCCGGGGCATGGTGTGGAGGGGCGCGAGAGGGGGCGCGAGTGGTTTTTATTTTTATTTTTTTATAAATGTATTAAAAAAACGTATTATTAAAAAAACTCATAAATTATTTAAAAAAACACACATTAATTAAAAAAACACATTAATATCTAAAAAAAAATTAAAGTACTAAAAAAAAACATTATTCTTATTCTTCGGCTTGGTCTTCTTCGATCAACCTCTTCCGGATACGTTCCTTTTGTTTTTCCATCAGCATTTGGTCGACCGGATTTAGGTTACTGAAGTCTCTTGTAAGGAATTCCAAATCTCTCATTCTTTTTTTTCCTTTTTGTCATTAGAGACCACCTCCATGGTTTTGTTGAATTTATTGAGGGATTCAACAAGATCGTTGATGTTTACGGCTTCCCTCTCAGCCGGTTTTTTGCCTCTGGCGTCCCTTCCCAATGGCCGCCTTCTCGGCGGTGAAGACGTTTCCTCCCCCGCAACGTTTAGGTCGAATCCAACCCGGCAATCCGACCCGGCGGAAGTGCTGTACGCTCCAGACGAACTAGTTTTAGTCCGTTTCGGCCCTACTTCCGCATCAACGTCCGGCGCCACCAGCTCAACCCACTTAGAACACCTTCTCAACCTCTCCCACACCTTTACATCGTCCCACGTCTTCACCGTCCCATACCTCCGCAGGCACTCCTGCCTCCACTCTTCGACAGTGAAATTATAAACCGCCAAATCGTCACTGCCACTTGGTCTCATACGACCGGCGTTCCTGTTGAACAGATTAGTAAACAAGTCGACAAATTTTCTGATTTCGGTCCACCGACCCGAAATCATATCGGCGGTCCGCTCTGTACTCCCAACGAGCGAATAGAACGTCTCCCTAACCTTTGTCCAAAAGACCTTGCTCTTTTGGTAGTCCGCTGCAAAATGCATAAATAAATTTGTAAGTCATTTAACTTTTTTATTAAAAATCATTTTTAAAAACGTTAAAACAATTACCGCAACGCCGATCCTCAGAAGTGACTATCCAAGCCCGACACAGGGCTTCCTTCTCATCCGATGACCACGGAGTGATTTTCCGTTTCGTCCTTCCGGTCGAAGCCGAACCCGACCCGTCCGTTGCAATTTGTTTTTTCCGGTGGACGCGTCTTCTTTGTCCCGCAGCTTCACCTTCTGGTTCTTGTGTCTCCGGAACTACAAAGTTAGGAGACGGTTGTATGTTGGATGGTTGAAAGCCGGATGGTTGTTGCGACCCCGAATAAAACATCGCTTGGTCCGGTGCCGACCATAAATCCTCGTAACTGTAATCTGAATCTAGGTTTGGGTACCAATTTCCAGCCATGTTTTTAAAAAAAGGTTTGGAAGATGGGGTGATTTTGGGTTTTGGGTGTGGTATGTGATATTGGTATGTGATATTGGTGTTGGTTTGGGTTTGATATAGGTTGAATATAGAGAAAAAATCGGGTGTTGGTTTGGTTTGATATTGGTTGCAATGTATGTTATTATATAGAGTAAATAAATTTTTTTTTTTAATAAAAAACGAGCCCAACGGCTCTTTTCACGCATTCCCAGACCTCTTTCACGCTCCCCCCAGCCGCTACCCCACCCGCGCCTGCCTCTTTTTCCGCGCTCGCGCCCCTTTCGCGCCCCTCTCGCGCCCCTCTCGCGCCTCGGTGGTGTGGTCCTCGCGCCCCGGGGCGCGAGCGTCTCGCCTCTTGCGCCCTTTCTCGCGCTCCGCACCCCTCAGCCTAATTATATTTAAAAAGTTAGACTTCATAAAGTCATAAACTACGTATATAGAGTAATGTTTTTAATAAACTCATTATTCAAACCCAATGCGACAACAAAATACTTGTTGCAAAAGTTACAACCTTATCCAAATTTGTGTTATTTTATTTACATATTCTTTTTCGTCTTTCTAGTTTAATATATCGAAATATAAAATTAAAGATGTTCTCCATCACTTATCCAATAGCTAAACTAGCTATATATGAAACCAATAATTTTTGTATTTATTATTATTATTATTATAAACACATTTTCGGTATACATTATAATAACAAATATTAGTTTGTTTTTATTAATTATTATTAAACGTTTTTCACTATATACACAAAACATATCCAAAACCCAACATGAATATGCCATTTTGCAAGCATTTTTCATGTATAATTTCATACTTGGTTTCTAGGAAATAATGTATAGTTCTTTAGATGCTCCATGAAACAAGAATCATCCTACGATTATACATAATACGTGAATCGTGTTGTGGTGGCGGCTATGTGCACTCTAAATACTAACTCCAAGGAAGCGCTACGCCTAGGTAGTGTGTCCTTAATGAAATGATATGCTTGGTAGCATAAGAAGTAATTTACTTTTGCTCAACACATTATAATATAATCGATAATGGTATTAACATAACGATTGAACCAAAAAGTTACAACTCCTCTAATAGACAAACACAATTTAAAGTTATGTTTCTCACAATAACATTATACATGTAGATACAGATAATTATTTCAGTTCTTTTTCTTATTTAAAGTTGTGTTTTAATCGAAGTAAACATACTTTTGGTTAGTCATTGCTATAGAATTAAGTACAAAAGTCGCATACTTGCTAGATATAGTATGTTTCGGGTTACCGTGTTGACGGGTATTCACTCTTTTTTCACTATTGTTACAACTGCCTTTAATTTTTTATGGATAATAAAATGAAAAAAAGGAGAATATCAATATACCATCTATCTCTTTAATTTTTCTCAACCTTTATATTTTGAAAATATAATATGAAGGTAAAGAATTGCTTACGTCAAGCATTGCTTATTAAGTTATTATTACTTTGAGACTCCTAAAGTTATAGGAGTACATTGACGAATCTATAAAATACTTGAGATGATATTTTTAAATAATGTACACATTAGGATACAAATTAGATGACCTTTTAAGAAGCAATTTATACACTTAATTATAATGGAGTATTATTTTGTTGACTTTAAAATATATAAAGAAATTTAAAACTCGACTTAAGTCAAAATAGTTCAATCGCAATCCTTCTGCTTTAGACCACCCGTAGTGGGTGAGTTTTGTGTAGCGTTTAGGACCAAAACGCGGGGGGTACACCGCCCCCCTGCGTTATAAGATTTTTTTTTTGCTACGTTGTGTATAAAACGCGAGTGATGGCACAAAAATCAAAAAATGGACCGTTGAATGTTACCGTTGGTGATTAAATAAAAAAAAATTAATTTCTTTATATATTAAACCAACTAATTCCCAATTAAAACTTATCAAATTTATAAAAATTCCTTTCAACTCTACAACTCTATAATTCCTTTACACCAAATTCACTATATATGGATCCTCCATCTATATATAAACAGTTTTTCGGGCCCGACCAAGAAGCCCAGGACGTGGAGGAGGAACAGACGGTTATGAGTGCGATTATGCTCGCGACACAGTATATGAGTTCCGTTACGGGTGCGATTAGCTCTTCACCCCCCCGTTTCAACAAGAGCATATATCGAACGAGATTGTGCCGAAGCCAACAACCAGTTGATGGCGGATTACTTCTGCGACACGCCTAGATACAAGAACCCGAAGACCTTTAGGCGTCGTTTTCGGATGTCTAAAAATTTATTTATGCGCATCACCAATGATTTGGAGCGTGAGTTTGATTACTTTAAGCAAAAGTCTGACGCTCGAGGGACGCTAGGATTCACGGCTATTCAGAAGGTTACGTCAGCCGTGCGCGTGCTCGCCTACGGAAACACGACCGGCATCAACGACGAGTATTTAAAGATGGCCGAAAAAACAACTCGGGACACCTTGGAGTATTTTTGTTACGGTACGTTTTGTTTTTTTTTTAAATAGTTTATCACTTGTTTACTGTGATCATTTATTTTATAAAAATTTTGTAAAATATAGGAATATTTAAACTATATGGACCACATTATCTGAGAGAGCCCAACGTTAACGATCTACAGCGTCTTTACGAGGCACATACAAGGGTGCATGGTTTCCCTGGCATGATAGGAAGTGTAGATTGCATGCATTGGGAATGGGCTAATTGTCCAACTGCATGGCGAGGTCAATTCACACGAGGTGACCAAAAGGGACCAACGGTCAGCCTTCAAGCGATCGCTTCATACGACCTTTGGATTTGGTCGGCATTCTTTGGTGTTCCCGGTTCCAACAATGACATAACCGTCTTAGAGCAGTCTCCTATGATGGAGAGTTACATATCTGGGACCGTTCCCGTCGCTTCATTTTGGGCTAACGATAACTTCTACGATCATGGGTACTATCTGGGTGATGGAATATATCCAGAGTTCGCGATAATTGTTAAAACATTCAGAGAACCGATGGATGAAAAAAGACAGTATTTTAAGAAAGTGAAAGAGTCTGCGAGAAAGGATATCGAGAGGTGTTTTGGTGTTCTTTAACAACGATGGCATTATGTTAAAAATCCTTGTCGTCTGTGGTATTTAGAAAGAATGAGATGTGCTATGTATGCGTGTATCATAATGCATAACATGATCATCGAGGACGAGGGAAGAGCAATATGTCCAACTTTCATACCGGACCCGGATCCACCACGGACTCCGGCAAGTATGGAGCAACGACTCGAAAATTCGGATTCCGTGCGGTCAAGAGAGATACATAACGCACTAAAGGAGGATTTGGTCCAACATCTTTGGATGTATCGGCCTCTGCCAGGTGAAAACAATGATCAAAACGAGGGCAACAATGAAGACGATGATGAAGACAACGACGACGATGGCGAAGACGATGAGGACGACGAGGACGAGGGCGAACACGATGAAGAGGGCGAAGACGACGACGACAACAACAATGACGAATAGTTTTTTTTTATTTTCTTGTAATATTTATTTAATAAAATATTATTGTTATTTGATTATTCTTATTAAAAATTAAAAAAAAAAATAAAGTGTAAAAGTGACTGGACGCCACGTGGCGCATAACCCCTGGATGTGGTGAGTTATGACTACAGCCTGTTTTTGTACAAAACCATAACTCTGACTGGGCGCCACGTGACGCATAACCCCTGGTAGTGAAGCTTTATGGCTATACATGGTCTTACATGAATATAATAATCTCAAAAAACAAACTTCATCTAGAATTCGTGAAATAAGCATAAACCAAATTAAAAAATTTAACATTTTGATTCTCTCAAACTCTTTACTTCTCTTATTATGTTTAGAAAGTATCAATATAATTATGTTCAAGCTAATTGTTACAAAATATGGCCCGCAGAACATGGGCTTTAGTGATCTACAACTGGGCTGTAGTGCAACTATCTTTTTGACTTATACATGGGCTGAAGTCCCCTAAATAAATTCACATTATGTGCAGTCGTGCAGATGTTGCAAAAAACACATATTGTGATATTGATATGACAATTATTTTGCCATTCTCATTTGCAAAGGCCAAATACGAAAAGTATAGGCCTATAAGCAATGTATGAGACATTATTTATAAATATTACAGGCAATTTCTTTAATAATTAATATATTACAAGCATTTTTATCAAGTAATTGTTGTTTTAGCAAGTATACGAACATTTTTTATAAATTGTTTTTTGTAAAATATTTATCGTTTTAACCTCCAACCAAACAAACTAAAGGTTTTACATAAATAATTGAATCTGTATATATACATAATATTTGTTTGTACGTCCATACACAATAGTTTATACAGGTTGTATATCACTATGCGGGTCGTATATTCGTTTTCCAGCAGCGATTAACAGTCATCAAAAGACAATTTGAATTTTTTATATTTTCTATACAGTCATATAGCCCTATACGACCGTATAGGTTTATGGTTTGTCAGGGAGCAATACGAGCCATTTAATACCTCTACGGCTCGTATAGGTCTATACAGTCGTATAGGCTGCAAAAAACTATTTATTTTTTGTACTATGTCAGTCATTTGTACCCTATACGGCCTGTATAGGCCTATACGATCCGTATAGACATGTGTGGTGTGAGGGGGGGGGGCACTTGTTTTCAAGTATTAATCAAGCCGACCTGCCAGTTATATCAGTTATCGGTTAAGTAAGTTATGACGGTTTTGGTTCGGTTAAGGGTGTCGGATAAGATTTTGTTGTTCCCATTTTGGTTCCAATCCAAATCCGTGAAATTTACCTTTTTACCCTTTTGACTAAAAACAGACTCTTCCTGGGAATCTATGGATGACGACTACAAAGCCACATCCCTAAAATATACATACAACTACTACTGGGGTTTAACTACATTCCCATCCAAATCCATATCAAATTCTTCTACATTTTCTGCACATAGTTTTCAATTTTACATCACAATTATTCTCTCTTCAGGTTCTACTCGCCTTCAAATTAATCATCTATTCGGTTTCGTGTTACATACGATTTGTTTCGCACCGGTAATTTGACTCCGATCTCGATTATTATTATTTTTATTATTATTATTATTATTATTCATTTTTTTTCGCTTGCAAATCGGTGTTTTGTTCCGATCTTCGTGAGGTTTAAGCTAAACCTCCCGTTTTCGTTCCGAGATCGGATCGAACTCGTATAATTTGCACAATTATTGTCCGATCACGTTTAATTTGTGCGATGTAATCGTGCTGTTAATAATTTACTATTTAATTAATTTAATTGAGTATAATTATGAACTTTTGTTTCCATTGAGTATATTGTTTCAGATATTATTAATTCATGTAGCTTGGTTATTAAATTCTTTTAATTTTGTAGTAATTGTTCCAGATCATGTGATTTAGCTTCTGGTTTAGCAAGTTTCATTTTATAAATTATAGTTCAATATCAGATCACCACTTTTAGGATACTTCATGTCACATTAGTGTCTGCCTTTAATTAGTAACTTTTTCCTCCTTTTAAATAGACATCATATGCATAGTTCATTAATGGTAATATTATATATGTTTGTTGCTTACGAATTCATGATCGGATCCGTACAACATTTCTTTTCAAGTAATCATATGGTTACTTGGTTCTGAAAGACTGAAACTTTTATTTAATAACATAACAGGAACGGTTACTGGTTCATTCGGTTGATGATCTCGGATTTAGTATGCATGCTTAAGATATGGTGGCGAATAAGAGACCGCGCGATGGAGGATTTCATGATTTACTGAAGTCTGTCATACCTAAAGCTCCTAGATCCTTAAGGGTATAAGTACAAACTTGAATTCCTTTTCATTTTAAAAAAATGTTAATTTGTTATTAATGCGTGTTATTTGTTTCTTTAGAGGAGGATTTCACGTGATAAATCAACCGAAGACGGTGAAATTTGTGGTTTTGAGTTATTAGCAGATGCAGCCGACAAGTTATTACAGGAACAGGAGAGTGAAAGCTCTACTTCTAGTACTGATCCAAAAGAAAAGGGACAAATTAGCAGTCTTAACGAAGTAAAAAATGACCTACTTGAAGTCAAAGTCAAAACCACTAAAGTCAAACCCCCTCTTTTAAAACATTCCGAGAACGATTCTGGTTCGAATCATGCTTCTATGGTTACAAACACTGACTTTAAAACAAAAGTCAACTCTAGTTTGATAATGGAAGCCATTGAAGACAAATCTGGTAACGTATGTAATGTTGACTTTGGTAAAGCCGTAGATATACAAAGTGTAGGGTTGACTTCAGTAAGGACTTTGAATGATCGTTTGGAGCCATGTGTGAATACCCGTGTGCCAAACAAGTCATCTAACAGTGTACATCTATCCTTTTGTAAAGATCCAACGTATAGGGGGAATGTGAATATTAATATTAGTGATGATGATGAAAAGTATTCTAGGTATATTAACATTAACCGCAGTAACACCAGACTAAGCGTGTTTGGGTCACGATCGCGTGCTGTATGCAAAAGAATGAGGAAAATGGGGCCTTCTAGATACTGGAAAGTCGCCCGAAAGCTCAAAGATTATGAAAACAGTAGTAAGTGGAGTAATTTAGTAAACACTATAAATACATATGTATGGAATTGAAGTTATATGTTTGTAATACATTTTATTGATCTTTTAAGGTGGTAGAGTTATATCTTTTTACCATAAAAGAAAACGATTTCAAGCAGATGTTGTATGTAAAAGAAAGAAGACGTTGTTTCATCAAAGGCCAAGAAATTCATGTATTAAGAAGGCGCGCAATGAGAGGGTATCTAATCTAGTGAAGTTTAGCATAAAGTCGTTTAAAGTGCCCGACTTGTATGTTGAGGTGCCTGAAACCGCAACTGTTGGGTTACTGAAGGTGTAACTTTTAAATAACTGGAATTATGACTTATACGCGTTTGATGTTTGGTTAAACTGATTTGGTAATTATGTTTCACAGAGGAGTGTGATGGAGGCTGTCACCGCTATTTTACATGGTCAATTACATGTAGGGGTACTTGTTGAAGGTAATAGAGTTAGAGATGATAACCGGACACTCCAACAATCTGGGATTTCGCCAAATTGTAACCTTGAAAGTTTAGGATTTATGTTGGAGCCGAGTTTGTATGAAGGTTCTTCGTTTCTTGTTCAACAAGAAACTCCATCATGCACCATGCAACAACAACTTTTTAGGTACAACTCACTACTTATTTTTATGTTACTACATCAAAATTAGGCCTGTAAACAAACCGAACGTTCAGTGAACTGTTCGTGAACCGTTTGGCAGGAAGTTTGCTTATTTAAAAAACAAACGAACAATAACAAAATGTTTTGTTCATTTAGTTAAACGAATGAACATGAACACATGTCTCGTTTATTTATTTATGTTTGTGAAATCTCATTCACGTTCGTTCATATATTTTCATTATTTATGTTTGTATAAGTTCAAAAACTTAGGCACCTTACAATTTAGTCTAGTCTTAATAAATGTTTAGGCCCAAAAGATTTATGTACATGCTTCCTTTTAATTGCTGTTTGCTCATTTATATCTTTCTTTCATATATGTTCAGTTATGTTTGTTCGTTTACGTTTGTGACCATTCGTTTATACTATTAACAAATGAACATAAACGAACATGAACACACTCATTTTTTTAATGAACGAACATGAACATGGAAACCCTGTTCATTTAAATGTTCGTTTTTGATCGTTTGTTTGGTTAAATTTAATGAATGAACATGAATGTGTTCTGTTCGTGTTCATTAAGTTCGTTTACAGGCCTAGTCAAAATGTTGACCTTTTTGTAACAGTGTCAACATGGGTGGTTCAACCTAGGGGTGTGTTTTTTATCCGTACCCAAATAAGGAACCCGAATCGAAGCGGCCCGAGACTCCGATAACCCTATCCGAGTTCACCCGAACCGATTAAACTCTTAACCCGAACCCGAGATAAAATATTCGGGTTGGTATTTGGGTTGAAATACCCTTATTCGGGTTGACCCGAATAACCCGAAGTATGATACATCGATGTATGTATCCTTATTTTTATAGGGTAGTTTAGCGGTGAAGTAACGTAGTGACCATATGTATTCTTGTTCGGCTGTTCTCAATACTCCAATTAATATTGGATCTATCACATTAGATCCCATGTATTAATTACCATAAAGCATGTTGAGAATGTATCTTCAATTCAAAAACTTAAATAGTATAGTATTTAAACCAATATGTATTGGCATGTTTTTTCAATCTACACAAGTATTGATCCACATGCTACAACACTCCATCTCGTCTAATGCATGCTTGTATGATAAATTTCATGTTTTGCTAAATATTATAAGTTATTATTAAATATGGTTGTATATTACGGTTTTATAACGGCTTAGAATATCATCATCATCATCGTCATCATCGTACTCAGTATATCCTACCAATAGCAAAGCTATGGTAGGGTCTGAGGAGGGTAAGATGTAGACAGCCTTACCTCTACCCTATAAGGATAGAGAGGCTGCTTTCGGTGAGACCCCCGGCTCGATAGTAGTTTTGCATCAAGCCTTGGACATAAGGCACATAGCACTCAATCATCGGGACACCGGCTGATCGGTGCATGTACCCTTGTCTTTCGGCTATCAACGCCACTACATGATGCCTGATTAACCGTCCGTCACTTTTAACGTTATTTTCACGAGATTAGTAAAATAACGTCAAAATTAGTGCAATTTCACTTTTGCCCACCCGAGGGTTCACACATATATACACATATATACATCATATAACGGCTTAGAATATGGTTTTTTTATATTGTTAAAGGTGGATAATTTTTTTAATTTGTTAAACCCGAAACCCGACCCGAATTAACCCGACCCGTTTAACCCGAAACCCGAACAAACCGAACTTATTTGGGTCGGTTCTTGGGTCAATTTGTTTTGAGCTCAAACCCGAACAACCCGACCCGAACAAACCGAAACCCGAATAAATAACCCGAAGAACACCCCTAGTTCAACCATTTTGAGTGCCTAATTTGAATTTAAAATCTAGAGAAGAATGGAATTTTAATTAATTACTTGTCTTACTGTTAGGGATCCTTCTATTTCTGATATTGAAAACCGTGCCGAGAAGAATGAAGCATGTACAACTTTTGAAGCTGAAGGTACAAAAGAAGATTCCAAAGCTTTTGTTCTTGCTCCGGCAATGGATGCTGAGGCACTTGCCGTAGTCCCTTTGAGTGAAAACCCGACTAAAAGATATGAGTTTTCACAAAGGAGAATTAGGAGACCGTTTTCTGTATCCGAAGTAGAGGCGCTTGTTGAAGCAGTTGAAACGCTTGGAGCTGGAAGGTGTGAATATTATTATGATCGGAATGCTTATTGTATGGTAAGTATTGATTCTTATGTTCTAACGGTTCTTTGTGATAATATTATGCAGATGGCGTGATGTTAAAATGCGAGCGTTTGGTGATGCTGACCATCGCACTTATGTTGACTTGAAGGTAAAAGATAACAACATACTACTGGCCGGTTGTGTAATCAGTAATGGGTTGGGTTGACCTGAAACATTTTATTGACCAAAAGTTTTAATTTTGTTAATAAGCAATGTTTTGCTATAGGAACTAAAATTTAATCTTAACTTTCAATTTTTTTTAATAAACTGTCTTTTATTATTTGAATTAAAATTTCAACTTAACTTTCAACTTTTATTAACAAACGGTTTTTTATTATTCGAATTCAAATTTTCATCTTTTGAATAAGTTGATTTGGACATTATATACATTAAAACATGGACTTCAGCTTTTTAAGTAATTTTTTCACTTACCTGTTTAACCTGTTTTAAATAATATATAACCCAAATCGAGTCATTCATAATAAATTGTGTAGGATAGCATAATATTCTTGAGAATCTTGAATTCGTTTATCCCACGTAGCTTTATAATCCACACTTAATTATGAATAAAATTTTAATTTCAGGATAAATGGAAAACGCTTGTTCACACAGCAAGCATTGCGCCCCAACAAAGAAGGGGAGAGGCGGTGCCCCAGGATCTTCTGGACCGAGTGCTGGCTGCACACGCCTACTGGTCTCAGCATCAACATGCGAAGAAGCATCAGAAGACCTCGGAGATGCAGATGTAAATTATAATGATGATGTCGAAAAATACTAGGTAGAAATGTTTGTTTTAAGGTGATGTAACATGTTAATGTTTTAGTAATTGTGATTAACTTGGTGGGTTTGTAAATTATTCAGGGCTGGAATAATGTTATCTTTTAATGTTTTTCATTTCATTTAAGTTTGATGCATGATTCTTGTGGAGAGTTGTTTTTGGTTTATATTATTAAAACTATCATATTTTGGATGATAGGAATAATAGGATGAGGGTTTATACAACTTTAATGGAATGGGTATTAAATAATTGCAACCATTGATAATGATTTATTTACGTAATATGTATACATTGTTGTTAATATGCGATCAACTTTTAAGAAGAAAATTAGAACTTAAACTTATTTATTTAGTTTTTCAACTATATACTAATCTTAAATATATATAAACGGAACCTTTAAAAGCTTCATATATTTTTTCAAGCTACCAGATTGTTTTATTTGTAAATGGAGGTTTATCATGCATTTGATCCGAATTCACGGGTATAGGTCGCACTAAATCTAGATAGCCTTTAAACTGGTTATAACATCTGATTAAATAAAAAATTAATCTCATCAAATATTTGATATGAAAATCCTATAAAATAGAGATATACTAAAAATTGATACATTTTTTAAAAAGATATTATTTATAATTAAGAAACAGTTTTACAGTAAAAAAAATAAACGGGTCATGGATCTCACCAAACGCAAATAGCTTTTAAACCGGTTATAATATCTCATTTATTTGTGAAACTTTTTCATCATTAAATAATAAGTAAATTATTAATTTCCTTACAATGAGTAAAATTAAAATCCAAAAAAGTATATAAACATTATAAACAAATAATGTAAAACAACTTCGTAATACGAGGGATAAAAGCTAGTACAAATTAATATAGTTATTACTTGTATTGTTATTTGTGATGATCATGTTGATACATATATAAATTCGTCGTAGACTAGAACGCTAACTATTTAGTGCTCCCGGTATAACACCAATTATATGACAACACCTAGTTGAACAACAAACAAATACATCATGTCTTATGTATCACTAAGAACATATAAGAAACTAAGAATATCAACGTTATGATCGTTATCCGATACACCAACCACATTGCTTTAAGTAAATTTTTTGTAAGATAACTTAATATATAAATTTGAATCTAAAAACACAATTTTAAAATAAAATTCAACAGTCTAAAATGTTTGATGTTCAATTCAATATAAAATGATGTTCAAACACTCTATTAGATAACTGTCACACCCTCCCAAATAAATACTACTATCACATGCTCATGCAGTAGTATTTTTGTACTGTAAAAAATATCAAGAAGAAGAAATTCTAAAAATGCTATAATAGAAAAGGACAACTTTTAATACAAAATGAGACACAAAGCACTAACTAAGAACACATATCTATCTATACTATATAAACAAAACCATAAAAATCATACGTCATGATATGGTCGCTCCCTCTTTTTTTGGAGTCACCAAATTTGCTTGATCTTTAAATGGAGGCTTCTTATGCATTTGACCCGAATTCACGGGTATGGGTCTTATCAAACCCAGATATTTCTTAAACGAGTTATAACATCTAATTAAATTAAAAATTAATCTCACCAAATATTTACTATAAAAATCCTATAAAGTAGGGATATACTAAAATTAATATCTGATTTATTTAAAAAAAAAGATATATATTATTTATAATTAAAAAACCAATTTTATAGTAAAAAACGGTTTTTGGATCTCATCAAACTCATATAGCTTTTAAACCGGGTTATAACATTTCATTTATTTGTGAAACAATTTATCATCAAACTATAAGTATATTATTAATTTTCATACAATAAAAAAATAAAAATTCAAAAAATAAATAAATATTAGAAAAACAAATAATATAAAACAACCCCGTAATACGAGAGAGAAAAACTAGTATTATGAAATACGGACAATAATACATGTAATAAGGTGACGATTGACAAAAGTATTATTATCATTTTATCAAGTGTAAAAGCTATATATGTATGCAAACAAAGTACACACAAGCAAATAAGCTAAGTATAAACATAATCAGAAAAATAATTATTTTACATCCTGTTTTTGTAAATAATTTTGGTTTATACAACTGTGTCAGTGTTCAAAGATTCCTCGTCGTAAGTGAGGATATGTAATATCAAATGTCACTGGATTTTTTATGTTTCTGTGTACTTTCATCACATGCTTGAAGTTCAGGCTAGGTTTGGTAGTTAATCATTTCACAATACAAAATATTACCTCTTAAATTTTACACAATCAAATATACACGATTAAATTTCAAAAACACTAGCTGATCGAGAGAAAATACGTATGAGTTGAAGGTGCACAACGTCGAGTTTATAAAGAAGATCATGCAAGAAATAAGTTTTGACTACCATGTCAACAAGAGCTTTTTATAAAATCTCTTTTGAGGAACGACTTTTAGAGATGATTTAAGATCTTTTAGGTCGTTTTCTCAATGAAGATTAACAAAGGATTAAAGCGTTGATCCCGATGCTTGCTACATCAGTTTGATGGTGGTTTAACCGAAGAGTAAAGGTGTTCTACCGAGTTTACATTGATGGATTCTAATAAGGATCAATATATTGAAAAGCTTCAAGAACGTGTCCATGTCTAAATGAATTCTTAATTTCTTATGCAACATGTTCAAGTGTTCAAGCTTATAAAGGGTGTTGGGACCTTGTTGGAAGATCTCAATACCAAAAGTAATTTAAGAGATTTGAGGCCTCTTAGTGAGAAAATATTGTCAATCATATGTATATATAATTATATCTATTTTTCGTTTAAAACAACAGAATTATACAAAAACAAGGACTAACAAGAAACTAGCTGGAAAACATTACAGTTACAAATGCAAAAGAGGATTATAAGCGACTATACCCAACTAGATGTTTGACTTACGGTTCCTATTTGAAAAGATAAAGAATAAAATGTTCGTACACATGAGAAAATAAAATGTATTTTTTGTTTGAACCTTGTATACCGAAGTGTATAAAGAGCTTTAGATAGAAAATGAAAGCACACCGATGTGAAGTGACATGTAAATATGTAATGTAGGTAATTCTGATCTGGTTATTGTGGGTTAATAAAACCGGAGCTCTACCCCTTATTGATGGTTTCGTTAATATTTATGTGGAGGAATAAAATTCGAGCATCTAACATCCCGAGAGACCATTACTAAAATATAGCAAAGAAGATGATAATTCTGAAAGTATCACGGAAGTCGATGCTCGATTATTGTTGAAAGCTAGTGACGTAAATCTTTCTTTACGACAAGTGCTAACACCCATTTTTCAACTGTATTAAATTATGAGGATAATGACTAAAATAACCCTTTCTATCAACAACATTCCACGACTAACCCTCTCAAACAAAAAATTCCCAAAATAGTCACTTTCTAAACTGTCGGATACAAGAGATTAGAACGCACATCCGGCGGATCTATCTGACACCATTTTGTTTTGAACAAACCACATCTAGACATGTATAAATTTAAACGATCGACCACTGATCTATTCCATTGGGCTTCATATCTATTCGGTCGGGTCTGACGAAATAATATTACATATGAAAATAAAGCCCGACGGAATAGATATGGAGGCCCGACAGAATAAATATGAAGCCCGACAAAATAGATATGAAGCTCGACGGAATAGATCCATGGACGCCCGTTTAAGTGTATACGTGTCTAGACGTGGTTGGTTAAAAAACGGAAGGGTGTCAGATAGATCCATCGAATATCTTTTCTAATTTGGTGGATCCGACAGTTTAGAAAAGTGATCATTTTGGGTATATTTGGTTTGAGGTAGTTGATTAAGGAATGTTGTTGGTAAAAAGAGTCATTTTGGTTATTAACCTTAAATTATAGGGTGCAATTTGGAAAAACTAGAAAATGTGTCGTACGAGGTGAGGGAATCATATGTCATATGACAGGTTAAACGTTGACGAGCGAGGGTGAAAGACACATGTTTGGTGTGTACTTTTTCGATGCTTTCCGATGTTACTTTAATTCACTCGTCCTTTTGCAATAATTTCATATTTTTGTCGCTCAAAAGATGAACTATTTATCTTTCTAGTGCTAGTTATCAAAAAATCATTATATTAATTAGATTTAATATATATTAAAAAGAAATAAAAATAAAAGTACCGGTTCAGAGGCAAGTAATAATGCATTGGGTTGTGTTTTAATTAGGCATGTGGACCTAGGATCGAATTCGGGCTCATTAATAAAAATTCGGCTAACCCGAATCCTTTCCCACTCAAAACTAGTTTCAACCCGAGTCGGTTTGAAAAAAATAAAAAACACGATTTGACTATCTTTTGAGTAGTTTTGGCACAAACCCGATGTATGCACCTATAGTTTTGTATATGATAGTTGTGTGTGATATAAAATTTGAATCATATGTTTAACATCATTGTCTCGTTGTTAAACTTGTTGCTGGTAATTCTTTTGTTACAAATAACCCATGGTTAACAAAGATCTATGATATCAATAACACACAAGGAATGCAAGGATAACGCTTTATATGCGATACTATTGTTGAACTTTTGTTTCAGTGAAAAACATATGATAACAATGTTTCTTACATATGATCCTAATTGATCATACCTCAAGCAACACAAATCAACTATGCGGTAGTCGATACATGCATAAAACGAAGAAAAAAAATATAATTACACTAAAAATATAATTCACCAAGAAAGTTAAGGGATCACGCACGACTACCTCTCAACCTATATATATGCTAGATCCGCCCCTATAACTATGTATGCGATTAAAAGGGACTAATCAAAACAACACTAGTCAAAATCATTTATATAACTATGTGGTCTAATAATATTACAACGGTTCTAAAATTATTATTTTAAAAAATACTAATAACAATTTAAATATTGAAAATATTAAGTGTCAATAGGTTTGGAACACAACCACCAGTTGAAAATTTTTCATAAACAGTATTTTTATTAAAGTTGTTTCAAAAATGGTATGGTTTTAAAAGATGGTTACAAAAATAGTGTAACCGTGGTTTGAAACCACGGTTTGAGTATTTTTCTATGAATGTGTCATATGGGTATTTCAAAAAGTAATAATTTTTATTAAAATAAGGCAAGCCGTGGTTTCAAACCACGGATTGCATAAAAAAATATAACCCAATACCACTTCAACTGTGTGGTGGTTTTGCTGTCAAGCCGTGGTTTGAAACCACGGTTTGTATTTTTTTAATGATAAGTATATATGTTCACACATTTTGTTTTGTTTATGTCAATTCATGATTTCAACCGAGGTTTGGTTCTTTTCTTTTTTCTCTTCTTCAATTTATTTAGGATCTTCAAGCTTATTTTGTTAGATGACATTTCACTATTTTTCACTACTAGTCACCTTTTTTGTAACATTTTTAGTCACTTGCATTACATACTCATATTTTTCATACTATCCATTTATGTACTATATTTTTCATTTGAAAGATTCTTTTGAAATTTAGTAGTTATTAATACATGCAATATAATTGTATACATATATTGAGTTTGATATACTCATCAAACTCTTCATAAAAATTACGAGCTTCGTATACACTAGTGTTGTGATATTAGAAAATGATCCATGAGTATCTTTTGGTCAAGTAATTCCGATTTGTTATTTTTAGTTGAAAATCATCGAGCCTAACATTTGTTTCACGATAACAATTTTAATTAAGAACCCCTGATAGTTCGGCGTGATGATCAGAGATTCTAAAAAGAATTAGACGTAAACCTATATAGGAGAACGTCATGCACCACATATGGTAAACACAAAAAAGTTTGAACGTTACTCATATAATCGGCATTTAAAAAAAATAATAAAAAAGATTAGACCGTGGTTTCAAACCACGGCTTGACTTACAAAACCACCATATTAACACGAAAAGCGGTATTAGCCTATTAGGTTACTACTTTTGTACAATCCGTGGTTTGAAACCACGAGTTGCTATATTTTAATCAAAATTATTATTTTATTAAATTCTTGTCTGACACATTAAGAGAAAAGTACTCAAACCGTGGTTTTAAACCACGGTTACACCATTTTTGTAGTATCTCTTAAAACCACACCATTTTTTAAACAAGTTTTTCAAAAGCCCTATTTATGAGAAAATTTCCAACCAGTTCTTTCTGAACTATGAAACAGTTGTTGATCACCTCATATTTAGTCACTTAAGTATTTGTATAACTAGGAATCTTGGATCAAAAGAGCAAATCTTGATATCTATTTATTTTCCAATATTAGCCTCCATTATTCTTTTCACATCTATAGGGGTAGAGATGTGTCAGTAAGTAATCATGCTTTGGGTAATACTTTGTACTTCAGATTGCGATTGCTAACAGCTAGTTCACCCCACACCACTACCCCCCCCCCCCCCAAACCCACCCATCACACACACACAAGTGCACACATGATCTTTCTATAAATATCCTTAACCCTAAACCTCATAGCCATGTAGTCTCTAAAGAAATTAAACCTTTCATAGACTTATAACTTTTCCTTTTACAAGTTCTTGATTTGTTCATCTTGATCAAGTAACAGTCAGTTCTTGCTGGTGGAGCATCTTCAAGATTCACAAAAAAGACTCCATTTTTAGAGTTTTCATACGTTTTGAGAATCTTGATGATGCTGCAGTGGCAATTGCTGACTAATTTTATTGCTTCATGTTGTTATATAATGTTATATAATTAGTTATTTACCTACTGGATATATTCTTGTAAGTGGTGAGCATATATAAATTTTAATCTTAAATTAATTTACAAAATTTAAAGGTTATTTTTATAGTTTTTATGTGTTGTTGGAAATGCCAGTTTTGTCCTTAAGTTTTTTGTTGAATATATTCATATGGAAATCTTTCAGGTGTTCCAGTGGAATATAAGAAAGTACAAATCTTACCTCGTGACAGTGGTTGTACTCTGTACTAGCAAGTTGTACAGTACAACTTGAAATGATCATGGGATGCTACGTGTTTTTGGATTTGCAAGTCAAGAGATCCAATTAGGTCTAAACTGTTTATTATTAAAAGGTTTTTATTGTCATTTATGATTTGCTACAAGCTAGTACTTGTTTGACTGTTAACGGGTTAGCCTCCTTTCTCCTCTACGTGCGAAGTTTCACAGGGCGCTTCTCTCTCGTATTTTATACGAAATATATGGATTTTTACTTTCTCTCTCTTCATGACGTTGTTATTGTTTGCTTCTCTTTCTCATTGGTTTAAGGGAGTCCTACCAGTTGGAGATGATCTTATATTTTATAATTTATGTACTTTAATATCAAGTGCATGTTTCATTGATATATTTGTTTATAATATTTCTCTTAAGAGGATTTTTAATATACTATCCTCGTAAGGTTCAAATACTGTTGGAGAATCGTTCGTAAAATAATATAAATAAAACATTTTTAATAAATTACAATACATAAAGCAAAAGAATAGTAATAAACTACAATATGTATTAAATGATACAAGAATAAAAGATCAATGAACAACAAGGAGCGGTTAAAAATTCATGTTTAACACGATTCTCTTTAAAGTATTGTGAGTTTCAAAAAACTCGTATGTTTTTTATGAGATAACAGCCGAAGCAACATGTACTGCACTACTATGTTAGAAAATTGATGGAAATATTATGTGTGTTCATAAATTGAGTTTGGAAATGTTTGCAAGGGTGTATCCAACTAAGCTGGTTGTACCTTAATATTATAGTCACTTGAAAAGCTGTCATATCACTTAGGGGGTGTTTGGGATTTCTTATTTTACCTATTTGTAACTTTTTATTAAGTTAATAAGTTATAACATTGTAACTTATGAAACTTTTCCTCTCACAATATAAGGAATCCCAAACACCTTATTACTTTTCAAAAAGTTTATAAGTTGTAAGTTGGTGAAAATAAGCAATCCCAAACACCCCCTTACTTTATTAGCTAAAAAATTAGCTTACATTAAGTGTTCTTAATGGAAGTTTAATTGTTTTAATAATAGTACGTTTAGAAACTGATTTAATTAAGCGTTTGTCTTAATGAGTAGTTACATTTTTTAAAGTATGCATGGTGTCTCTAAACACCCTTTTGAAACATACAAACGAATTTAGGTTTATCTATCATCGAGATCAGCCTCTTTTCCGAGTGGCATCTGATCATTTTTGTTTACTGCCTTGCATCTTGTGACGATTTAAACATTCGTAAACAGTCATAAATTTCTTTTCTTTTTTTGCAGTCCTATGACTACTTGGCTTCAACCGACCTTTCAAATACTTAATTGTTGAGAGGGGCTACTAAAGGTATGAAACACTTTTTGGAGTTACCATATATTTTGCATGAATATATGGTTGTTGAGGATTAGGAAAAGCTTTCAAGAGGGAGATTGTTAGGATTTGTGAAAGCTTTTGGGGTTTTAATATCGGCCGGTCAATAAGATTTAGCATTGCGGCCGGGTTTAATTATTTTACTAATTGCCCCATATGTTGTTTATTGTAGATATGATATATATTAACTCTAGCCCATCTTTATTTATACTCGACTATTGTAATCTCTGTACGCTGAGCTAATAAATACAAAATGTGTTCTTTATTTCTTATAGTCCGCGTAAGCTTCATTTGCGTTTAATGTGATGTTTCGCTTTGCATCATCACTCGGTTCCTAACGATACTAATAAAAACATATACACACGTTAAATGTGATAATAAATATAAAGATTAATTTGTAATCGTACACAATATGATTTTGCTATATATAGTTAAATCGAAAATTTTCTGAAGATTAACAAACTATTAATCCAATATAACATCAATAAATCAAATTACAAAAAAATGTCCATACAACCACCAAGAAATCAAAAAACAAAATTATTACATATTAAAAAAATCAAACAGTTATTACAATATTAATCACCAAGAATTAGCTAATTAAACCCAAACGGTTTAACTGTACTGACCACCTTCTTCAAGGTTTTACCCATCTTCTGAACCCGGTTCATCATCGTTGTGTTTGACACTGTTCCATCATTTCCCGCCAACACTTTATACTTATCTTTCCTAGTAAAATTTGTGCACTCAAACCCTAATGTGTTTGCCAAGATTCTTTGTACATAATTCGCAACATCGTACGGACTCTTACCCGACGAACAAGTAGCCTCGGCCGGTAACTGGTTTAAGAATGTGACTTCATAAACCGGTCTAGGGTTCATAAAGAAAAATATCGGGTCTAACCCTTTCCACCCCTTCGCGGTTGTTGCGTGAAAGAACCCGACTCGGTAATTCATGGCCACTGGCACGATCCGGTCGGTTAACTCGGCGAATAGTGCACTGAACCGGAGTAAAAACGGTTCACGACAAGTGGTACCTTCCGGGCAAACCACTAAATCACCTTTGGATAATTCTTTTTTAATTTTCTCGGCGTCCACGTGGCGGATACGGGTTAATCGGACGGTTGGGATTGGAGAGAGGATTTCGGATAATCTTGAAACGGAGTAGGTGACAGCTGGGATGCTGCGTTGGAGGACGGTGGATAAAACAACCGGGTCCATTAAAGTGCGGTGGGTGCAGACAAAGAGGACACCGCCTGTGGACCCGGTTGGAGGGGGTGGTGGGACCCCTTTTACTATGACCTTGGCGCCAAATATGCAGGACACATATGGAATGGCCCACATTGGTAGCAGGGCGCCAATGGTTATTCGGATTATTGCTAGTATGATACCGATTGGGATCCAGAGGAGGATGAGAAGGGCCGTGGAAGGAGTTGGTCGCTTAACTAGGCGACCGTCGTGGAAGATTACCGGCACCGGCCGGGTTTCTTGGAGAGGTTTGTGGTTTTGGTGTTTAATGATGTATGGTGCATTTACTTGTTCCTGCAAAGAAGTACAATATCATAAGTTAACTTGAAATGTTAAGTATATCATAGCAATATATTTTTTTTTGTATTATCATGTGATTTTAGGTGGTTTGTTAATTATCCTGTAAGCGAACTCGTCAAGTGTAATTATGTGACGAGCGATCAACATAGAGTTTGATGAAAAACAGGTTAAATTTGGTGAAAACTGTTAAGTTTGGTTAAACTATCTATGGTGTTTTCTAGTATGGTAAGCTAACTTCATAAAGTTTTTGTAATAACATGTTAAAGTTTATAAAAAGATTGGTAAGTTTGGTGAGAAATCTCTTAGGAGTTTTCTTTTGTTACAAGTAAACTCCATAGTGTTTGATGAGAAAGCGGAAATCTTAATAAAATTTTCTCGTGTGACAAGTGAACTATGTAGAGTTTGATGAAAAACTAGTTTATAAAATCTCCGTAAAAAGCTGTCTGATTTAAATAAACTTATCGAGTTAATTCGCTCGTAGAAGTATCGGTCTCACTCCTAAACAAATTATTCCACATAATATCTAAAACCTCAACCATCACTATTACTTTATATTAACATCTTGAACTTATACTACTTTATTTACCTTGCATAGAGAAAATATTGGAGAATCAGAATGACATCTTGCAAGCCCTATACTCGGTTGTTGACCTTCAAATAAGTCCACTACACGATCAACAACCGAATAAGATCCAAGCCCACCACCCTTAACCAACCCTGTAGCGTACCCAAACCGGTTCACCACAAGCTCGGTCCCAACAACACCATACGCCCGTAAATGCTCTTTCACAAACCACTCAACCATAACCGTAGGCATTTTGGTCACAACCACCTTTTTATCACACAAGTTAAACACCTTCCATGCTTCCAAATCAATATCATCAAAGTAAAACTTAGGCAAAACCGCCCTAGCAACCGATTCTATCTCTGATATCCGAACTCCAGCCGTTGCAAGAAATATGGCCAGTTTTAGGCCAATGCCTGGCTTCCCACATGCATCGAGTAGCTTGATGACCGGCCAGAATAATAATAGCAATGTGAACCGGATTAAACCCGAGGCTTCGAAGGCTACTAGCATGAAGTATGAGAAAGGATCTTTGTTCTTCAGAAGGGTTCCTTCTAGCTTTGAAACAATAGACTCCATTGTTGTATGCACTTAGTGTTGTAATGGATTATGTTTTGATGATGTTAGTGTTTGAATGAATGGAGGGTGAAGGTAGATCGACTATTTGTACTACAAGAAAGAGGCCGTTTATCGGTTTATACCTACCTTCCTTGGTGCCAAGTGGCACATAAATTTATTTTTTAAATGTTCATCTCTTGATTTTTTATTCTAATGAATTTTAACACAAAATAGTAAATACTATCAAATAATGTGAAACTTTGGCTTAGTATAAATGATAGATTTAACGCGTTTAATTAAAGCCTAAGGGTATTCACACTTTAACTCCACGTCACCCACTTTGTCATCTTTCACCTCCACCTTACTCTAAAAATTGTTTAATCTTAATCCCCCAAAAATTTAATTTTAAAAAAAAATCGTAAATTGGTGTGTACGTGTGTAGAGTAGTGAAAACAAATCGGTTAATCGAAACGACCCGAAAATCGAACTAGTTTTAAAGCGATTATGTAGAAACTGGTTTAGAATCGATTGAAATCGTAATTTTGGAACCGATTTGTAGTTTTCTTCACCAAAACCGGTTCCAAACTGGCTAACCAAACCGAAACCGGCCAAAAGCGGTCAAAACCCGACCCGAAATCAATTTTAACATGGTAAGAAACCGGTTTCAACCGTACTGAAGCCGATCATAAACTGGTTTTGACTTTTGTAGACCAAACCAAACCGGTTTTGAGTTTTAAACCGGTTCATGCACCTCTAGTGTAGAGGATTTTAAAGTTCATTAGCACTTTAACTTATATTGCCCCTTAACCCATGAAAAAAGTGGTGTTTCGCTCGTTAACATTTGCCCGATCAGTTTTAACGCTCTAGGCTTTAAGGTGTAGCTCAAGTTTAAATTACAAGTCAAATGAGTTAAGATTTTGGAAATGAAGTGTAATAAAATTGTAAATGAGTTAAAAGATCACCCAAATTATAGTCAAGAAAATTAACAAGTTAGCTTCATTCGTTAAAGGAATTATGAAAATAGCCATTGACTTTTGTGAATTATCTTTTTGACTTTCTTTTTTTACATTAGCCTTTATCTCATACGACGACCCTTTATCTCCCGCGTTATTTAGAAAAGAAAAATGACTTGTCTTCTGATGCGCTGTATAGTGCAACACATCGCCTCATGCGCTCTTCGCCATCTACTTTATTACCATTTCTCCTACGCCATTTTTGTTTCCCGCGTCAAAAGAATACGTGTCAATCCTTATCCTTGATTAAGTGGTAGTCAAACATATTTATGTCTGTGGGATTTTCCTATTAGAATATCCTTGTTTAATTTTAAATAAATTGCATTGTAGATATGCAAATATGCCTGAAATAAGTAACTATATGCAAAGGCACGTGGATATATGGGGTCCAATATTGATGATTCTTTAATATTCCAAAAAATAATGATTGGAATGTTTTGTGCCTGGGAAAATGTAGGTTACTTAACAAGAAAATATATAATAATCACCTACAAAGTATTTAAAACCTCCACGTTTGTGCATGACTTTTGTTTGCCTTATGGCGAGAGCTAGGTACACATACAAGTGTAACGATATATATTTAAATGACATATTTTTTATGGAAAAAAACACAAGCTGGTCAATCTGTTAACTCCTTTGTTTTGCCACGTAGCCACTTAATTCAATATTAGGTTTCCACACTCGGCTGTTGTCTATTCATTTACAAACAACTAGGGTATAGACTCGCATGACATGCGGGTAAAAGAGCATGTCACTACAAATAATAAATTTAAACATACGGTCAAATTAAGATAATAGTGGTTGTTAGTTTGTTACAAAACTATTATCAAATTACATTGTCTAAACATTCAAACTTAAAATTTACAATAACTTAAATTAAACAGTACCAACAAAAGACATTAACAAAACCGCTAAACAGGTTCTTGATATTAAAACATCAGCCAAATCTTCAAAAGTTAAACCAACACAAACTTCAAATTCCTAAACACTTGAAAATTTGTAAAACAAAACAAAAATTCATTAAAATTAATTTAACATAACTACATGTTTAATAATTAATAACATCTAAGCGTGATTACTAAGTCTAAAAAATGTTGTCAATATAATTAGTTTATTAAATCTATGTCTAATATGTAATGTAAAGTATTAATATATTACCTTCTACTTCCTAATCGGACAACAAACTTTCGGAATAACAATCATAATAACTTTGATAGTGTAAAAAGGTCTTTAACATCTACTATTGTATTAAATATAACAACAATACGAAAAGAGTTATATTTTGTAACATCCTACTTTTGGTTATTATAATAAAATAAATTTTGTTATTTTATAGTGAGTCGTTATCGGTTTAGATAAATAGAATACGAGTTGGGCTAGTGTTGGGTAAATGAATATGGGTTATGGACTTGGGTTAGGAAAGAAAGAAGGAAAGACCATGGGCTTAAGCCCATGATCCAAAAATATATAAACCCTTAATATCCATTTAATCCTCATTCACACATATTCCATACACCACCCAAAACACACACTTAAGATCTCTTTCTAGTTCTTCCCTTTTCTCTAGCCGAAACCAAGAAGGAAACCGAGCACCGACCCGAGGTAATGATAGTTTAATATTGTATGAGCTTAACCCATTAGATATAGTCACGAAACGACGAGCCGACATCGTTAAACCGTTTAAGTCACGAGATCCGGGTGGAATCGGGTATAAACCGAACCTATGATGAGCTTAGGGGTCACCCTAGCTCAGATCTGGATCGAACGGGATGAAAAACGGTGAAAAACGAGCTAAAACTTGTTTTTCGACGTGTTCGCGGTTTTCCGGCGGCTTTCCGGCAATGGCGGAGCCGAAAAAGTTAATACGAGGTAAGGAGGTGTCAGGGAATGTTCTGACATTCCCTGACCTAACTTTAATTCACTGACGGAGGTCTAACAAACTAGCTTTGATTCGTGTACTAATTCGTTAAGGAAAGACTGACGAACTAGCTTCAGTTCGTTAAGTTCAATTCGTCTGTTGACCAGTTCGCTATAAGGTTTAATTCGTTATGAGGACTGGTTCGTCATAAGGGTTCAATTCGCCAAGGAGTTCAATTCGTTAGACAGACCAAATGAATTTGGACCGATTCGCTAAAAAGGCCAATTCGTTATGGAAGACAGAAGTAACGAATGAACCCCAATTCGTTAAAGAGCTTATTAACGAACTAGACTTGGATAAAATGACAGAACAGTCCCCGGACTTAATTAAGAATGAATTAATTACAATTAAGCCTTGAACTTTTGAGTTAGCGAATTAATTAATGATTCAAAATTGTAATGGAAAATGTGTTACGACGGTTAACGAACTAGACCCCGCTGCCAGGGGCGCTGCCCCCGGACCCCCGTCCATTGAGGGTTATAATTAGAATAGAAACGTGATATGGCTAGTGATAGATAATTGATACGAGTAATTGTTATACAGTTAGCCGTGCCCAACTGAAGAAAGGAATAACTATTAACGATGAACGTAACCGACTTCAGGTGAGTTTCTAGCCCCATTCCTTGTTATATTTTCGGGGCTGTGTGCATACTCGATGTGATTAGTTAATACACTTATCCTAAGTGATAAGTGTATGCCATATATGTATTATGTGAAATGTATGAATGGTTTCTTTTCGATACATGAACGATCTTCGGAATTGCATGTATTGCCAGGAAATGGTTGATGTTATATGTATGTTGTAAGATGAAGAATGAATGATGTATGTATGAAACTTACGATTATGTATATAGAAAAGTATGTTAAAAAGGTATGGAAGAAAGGGTACCGGACCCTAATAATATCCGAGGATGAAGGGTACCGGACCCTAATAATATCCGAGGATGAAGGGTACCGGACCCTAATAATATCCGAGGATGGAAGGCACCGGACCCTAATAATATCCGAGGATGGAGGGTACCGGAACCTAATAATATCCGAGGTATGTAGGACGAATACTCTTTATAACATAAGGTTAGATATGTATGTGTATGAAAGATTGATGGACAGGTTAAGTATGTAATGCGTACCTACGGGCACGTGTATTGGTATGTAAAGTAAGTTATGTGATTAACTAGAACTCACTCAGCGTAGCTGACTTTTAGTATGCACGCAAGAAAATAGGTTGAGGCAGCTAGCATGATTGAAGACACATGGCATGGAATTGAAGAGATTGGCATCTCGAAGAAATGTTGTGATGTTTTAAAGACTATGTTTTGTTTTAAATGACTATGAATGTTTTATAAGACAAGATTTGGAGGTTATGTAAGATATTATGGTTGAAGTTTTATATTCCGCGTAAAGTTTTAATTAACTCTGATTTGTAGAACTGTGTTTATGAGTAAATCCAACACCAAATGTAGGGGACAGGTAACGGGGCCTTACAAGTTAGTATCAGAGCAAAGTTCGAGAGATTTAAGCATCCTATATGCTTAGACTCGAACAGAGAATGTGATTTAAGTAAGAAAAGAAAGAAGATGCCAGTTCAAGAATGTCATGTGTCACTCAAGCAAGTTCAGTAACGGTAAAGAATATGATTAAATATGTATGTTAATGTTAGCTTAACTGCTAAAGAAAGGATGTGTATGTAGGGATAGGATTTCCTGATTGTTTGATTGATTAACTGTTTAAGAGTAGAACCAGCACAAATAAACTCATGAAGGGAAGTATATAGGACACGGAGAGTAACGTGATCAGCTAATCACAGCTGGCCACTGTTATTACATGTTAGCTTTACTATCCTTGTACAAAATAGTTCATTGAGTGATGACGTTTGTGTTTTCCTTCCAGAATACAATGGCTGGATCTAGGGCGTTTGTTGGAGCAGAGGGCCGCACTGGACTTCGTGGCAGGCCTCGTCGTGTCCAACGACCTTTGGTAGAAACAGCTTCCAACACCGAAGCTGAGGGAAGCGCAGCTGGAGGAAACCTTAACAACAATGCAGGGGTTCAGCTAGATCCCTTAATTCAAGCAGCTATTGTTCGGCCACTGCTGTGAAGAACCTGAATCCCGAGAGATCTGCTGGGAGCCGTGAAAGAACTGCTGAAGGGGCAGGAGGAGATGGTAGAAAAGATGATTCAAGTGAGGTTCAAGTTGTGAAGACCGGTGAGGGAAAGAGGGGCCGAGGCGGGTGCAACTATAAGTCCTTCAAAGGATGCGACCCGCCGAAGCTGACTGGTTTGGGAGATGCAATCGCTACTCTTCAATGGATAACCACCATGGATAAAATTATCCGCATTAGCGAGTGTCGTCCCGATCAAGCTGTCGGTTATGCCACCCAATCGTTTGAAGATGAGGCGATGTACTGGTGGGAATCGATTGAGCAGAGAAGGAGCCGAGAGGAAATCAAGGCTATGAGGTGGGGGGATCTGAAAGAATTGGTGATGAAGAACTTCTGTGCTGACACCGAAGTTGAGAGGGCGGAGATGAAGTTCCTAAACTTGAAATCTGGGACGATGACACATCGTGAGTACACCACAGAATTCAATCGAATGTCTAGGTTGGTACCCAATATGGTCAACACGGAGGCTAAGAGAATCAAGTGCTATGTGAGGGGATGGCCACAGAAAGTTCGCATGCTAGTCAGGGCGAATAAACCTGCTACTTTTGACTCTGCTGTCGAACTCGCAGAGATGGTTTATGAGGACCTGGCTGCGGACGACGTTGTGGTGGGGGAAGAGAAGAAGGATAAGAAGTGAGTCAATCATGCTAAGCGACCTGGTACCCAGTTATGGAACTCTAAGGACAAGAAGCAGAAGGTGTGGGAGAGAAAGACGTGCAAGATGTGTGGGAAGGTGCACGGTGGAGAGTGCAAGTGGGGCACTGGTTCGGATGTGTGTCACAAATGTGGTAAAGCTCATGCTGGGGAGTGTAGAATTGGAACGAATGCCTGCTATAAGTGTGGGAAGGTGGGGCACTATGCTAACGAGTGTGATGTAAAACCCGCATGCTACAAGTGTGGTAAGACTGGTCATATGGCAAGAGAGTGTACTGATGGTGGAGTTGTAGGTAGTGGGAAGAAAGATGCCGATCAAACTAGGCCAAGGACTAGGGCCTACATGCTAACCCAAGAACAAGCCAAGCAGATTCCGGATGTGGTGACTGGTACGTTTTTTGTAAACGGTATTTCCGCTTCAGTATTATTTGATTCGGGTGCGAATAGAAGTTTTGTAGCTACCCCGTTTAGTAAATTAGCTAAAATGAAATGTTGCCGAGTGTCTGAAACTTTTATAGTAGAAACCGCTAGTGACGCTTCGGTTAAAATAATGAGAATGGTTAAAAATTATAAGATAGAGTTAGAGGGACATGAGTTCCCTGTTACTTTGTATGTTATGACCTTAGGAGGGTTCGATATAGTTTTGGGAATGGATTGGTTGTCTGAGTATGAAGCTCAGATAGTATGTAAGAGTAGGATGATAAGGTTAAAATCCTTGGATGGTAGTACGGTAACGGTTTATGATGATAAGGAAAGTTCTGGGCTTAATGTCATTTCGATGATAAAAGCCGGGGGTTTGCTAAGGCGAGGGTGCGGTGCCTACCTGGCGTATGTAGTCAACACTACGGCCGAGACGAAAGAAATGAAAGATGTTCCTATCGTGTGTGACTACCCAGAAGTATTCCCTGAGGATCTTCCGGGGTCCACCGGAGCGAGAGATAGAATTTCAGATAGATATAGTACCAGGAGCCCAACCCGTCGCGAAAGCGCCTTACCGTCTAGCACCGTCCGAGATGAAAGAATTAATGTCCCAACTGCAAGAACTCCTCGACAAGGGTTTTATTAGACCAAGTGTTTCCCCGTGGGGCGCACCAGTGTTGTTCGTGAAGAAGAAGGATGGAAGTATGAGAATGTGCATAGACTATCGCGAGTTGAATAAGCTTACTGTAAAGAATAGATATCCTTTGCCAAGGATTGATGATCTGTTTGACCAACTGCAAGGTTCAAGTTGGTTCTCACGAATAGATCTCAGATCAGGCTATCATCAACTGAAGGTGAAGGAGGCAGACATCTCTAAGACAGCGTTCCGAACGCGGTATGGACATTACGAGTTCTCGTGATGTCATTCGGTCTAACAAATGCTCCTGCAGCATTTATGGACATGATGACTAGGGAGTGTCGGCCAATGTTGGACAAGTCAGTTATTGTCTTCATCGACGATATATTGATTTATTCAAAGAGAGAGTCTGATCATGCTGAGCATCTGAGAGAGGTATTGGAGACTCTAAAGAGAGAGAAGTTGTATGCTAAGTTTTCGAAATGCGCGTTCTGGTTACGATAAGTGCAATTTCTAGGTCACGTGATTAATCCTGAAGGGATTACCGTGGACCCAGCTAAGATTGAAGCGATAACTAATTGGAAAACTCCACATAATCCGACTGATATACGAAGCTTCTTAGGGTTAGCAGGCTACTATAGGAGATCATCAAAGGTTTCTCCAAGATAGCCGCACCGTTGACCGGTATGACCCGAAAATCGATAGTATTCAGTTGGGGTAAGTTTCAAGAAGAGGCTTTCCAGGAGTTAAAGAAAAGACTCACGCAAGCCCCAATCCTTGCTCTACCCGATGGTGACGAGGATTTGGTTGTTTGTACCGATGCTTCGCATCGTGGGTTAGGTTGTGTGTTGATGCAACGAGGGAAGGTGATAGCTTACGCGTCTAGACAGTTGAAAGTCCATGAGAGTACTTATCCGACGCATGATTTAGAGCTAGCAGCAGTAGTGCATGCCTTAAAGATATGGAGGCATTATCTGTATGGTACTAAGTGTACTATTTACACAGATCATAAGAGTTTAAAGTACTTCTTCGAGCAAAAGGAATTGAACATGAGGCAGAGAAGATGGTTAGAGTTGATAAAGGATTACGACTGTGATATTAAGTACTATCCTGGTAAAGCTAATGTGGTCGCTGACGCGCTAAGTCGTAAGAACGAGGAAGTCCTTGCAACAGTGAAGTCATACCAGTTGATTATGAATTCAAGTATGTTTGATGAAATTACCAAAGTACAGTCAGAGGTGCTGGTAGATGAAGGGCTAGTGAAGAAAGAAAGAATTTTCGGTCAGAAAGATGAGTTAATGGAAAACACTCATGGTGTTAAAACTAGGTTTGACCGTATGTGGATCCCACGCCATGGAGATCTCAGAGGTAGAATCTTAGATGAAGCTCATAAATCAAGATATTCGATTCATCCAGGAACTACGAAGATGTACCAAGATTTGAAAAGAGATTACTGGTGGCCAGGCATGAAGAATGATGTAGTAGATTATGTCAGTAAGTGCCTAACTTGCTTACAAGTCAAGGCAGAGCACCAGAAACTCTATGGAAAGATGCAGCCTCTAGAGATACCAGAATGGAAATGGGAACACATCACCATGGATTTCATAACTAAGCTACCTCGTACAGCTAAGCATCATGATACCATCTGGGTGATAGTGGACCGTTTGACCAAAAGTGCTCACTTTCTACCCATACGAGAGGCCATCTCGTCAGAAACGTTAACAAGTTTGTTCATAAAAGAGGTTGTGGCCAAGCATGGAGTGCCGTTATCGATCGTGTCTGATAGGGATACTCGATTCACTTCGAGGTTTTGGAAGAAGTTCCATGAAGCTATGGGAACAAGATTGAACATCAGTATGGCGTATCATCCTCAAACAGATGGACAGTCTGAAAGGACGATCCAAACCCTTGAGGATATGCTACGTGCTTGTGTTTTAGACTTTGGAGGGACTTGGGATGATCATCTGCATCTAGCAGAGTTCTCCTATAACAACAGCTACCATTCAAGTATTGGTATGCCACCGTTTGAGATGCTTTGTGGTAGACGATGTATAACTCCCGTGTGTTGGGGAGAGATTGGTCAGAAAGAAATGGGAAGTTTAGAAGTTGTCCGGTAAATGTCTTCAAGGTTCGATCAGATTAAAGCAAGAATGAAGGCTGCTCAAGACAGACAAAAGTCTTATGCTGATAAGCGACGACGACCGATTGAGTTTAACGTTGGTGACAATGTGATGCTCAAGGTCTCGCCTAGGAAAGGAATTATTCGTTTCAGGAAGAGGGGAAAGTTGAGTCCAAGGTACATTGGACCGTTTAAGATTATAGATCGTTTAGGTGAAGTGGCTTATAACCTGGACTTGCTAGAAGAGTTAGAAGGAATTCATTCAACCTTTCATGTTTCTCACCTAAGGAAATGCCTAGCTGATGACACGTCTCATGTGCCATTGATGGACATTGAGGTTGATGAACAATAGAACTACATTGAGCAACCGATCGAGATAGTCGACCGCATAGAGAAACAACTTTGTCACAAGGTTATACCTTTAGTGAAGGTGATATGGAAGCATCGCAAAGGTTCAGATGCCACTTGGGAAGCTGAGGATGAGATGCGCAAGTTTTACCCAAATTTGTTAATGCGATAGTTAGGTTTCGGGGACGAAACCTCTTTAAGGAGTGAAGACTTGTAACATCCTACTTTTGGTTATTATAATAAAATAAATTTTGTTATTTTATAGTGGGTCGTTATCGGTTTAGATAAATAGAATACGAGTTGGGCTAGTGTTGGGTAAATGAATATGGGTTATGGACTTGGGTTAGGAAAGAAAGAAGGAAAGACCATGGGCTTAAGCCCATGATCCATAAATATATAAACCCTTAATATCCATTTAATCCTCATTCACACATATTCCATAAACCACCCAAAACACACACTTAAGATCTCTCTCTAGTTCTTCCCTTTTCTCTAGCCGAAACCAAGAAGGAAACCGAGCACCAACCCGAGGTAATGATAGTTTAATATTGTATGAGCTTAACCCGTTAGAAATAGTCATGAAACGACGAGCCGACACCGTTAAACCGTTTAAGTCACGAGATCCGGGTGGAATCGGGTATAAACCGAACCTATGATGAGCTTAGGGGTCACCCTAGCTCAGATATAGATCGAACGGGACGAAAAACGGTGAAAAACGAGCTAAAACTTGTTTTTCCGACGTGTTCGCGGTTTTCCGGCGGCTTTCCGGCAATGGCGGCGCCGGAAAAGTTAATACGAGGTAAGGAGGTGTCAGGGAATGTTCTGACATTCCCTGACCTAACCCTAATTCGCTGACGGAGGTCTAACAAACTAGCTTTGATTCGTGTACTAATTCGTTAAGGAAAGACTGACGAACTAGCTTCAGTTCGTTAAGTTCAATTCGTCTGTTGACCAGTTCGCTATAAGGTTTAATTCGTTATGAAGACTGGTTCGTCATCAGGGTTCAATTCGCCAAGGAGTTCAATTCGTTAGACAGACCAAACGAATTTGGACCGATTCGCTAAAAAGGCCAATTCGTTATGGAAGACAGAAGTAACGAATGAACCCCAATTCGTTAAAGAGCTTATTAACGAACTAGACTTGGATAACATGATAGAACAATCCCCGGACTTAGAAAAGAATGAATTAATTACAATTAGGCCTTGAACTTTTGAGTTAGTGAATTAATTAATAATTCAAAATTGTAATGGAAAATGTGTTACGACGGTTAACGAACTAGACCCCGCTGCCAGGGGCGCTGCCCCCGGACCCCCGTCCGTTGAGGGTTATAATTAGAATAGAAACGTGATATGGCTAGTGATAGATAATTGATACGAGTAATTGTTATACAGTTATCCGTGCCCAACTGAATAAAGGAATAACTATTAACGGTGAACGTAACCGACTTCAGGTGAGTTTCTAGCCCCATTCCTTGTTATGTTTTCGGGGCTGTGTGCATACTCGATGTGATTAGTTAATACACTTATCATAAGTGATAAGTGTATGCCATATATGTATTATGTGAAATGTATGAATGGTTTCTTGTCGATACATGAATGATCTTCGGAATTGAATGTATTGCCAGGAAATGGTTGGTGTTATATGTATGTTGTAAGATGAAGAATGAATGATGTATGTATGAAACTTACGATTATGTATATAGAAAAGTATGTTAAAAAGGTATGGAAGAAAGGGTACCGGACCCTAATAATATCCGAGGATGAAGGGTACCGGACCCTAATAATATCCGAGGATGGAGGGTACCGGACCCTAATAATATCCGAGGATGGAGGGCACCGGACCCTAATAATATCCGAGGATGGAGGGCACCGGACCCTAATAATATCCGAGGATGGAGGGTACCGGACCCTAATAATATCCGAGGTATTTAGGGCGAATGCTTTTTATAACATATGGTTAGATATTTATGTGTATGAAAGATTGATGGGCAGGTTAAGTATGTAATGCGTACCTACGGGCACGTGTATGTGTATGTAAAGTAAGTTATGTGATTAACTAGAACTCACTCAGCGTAGCTGACTTTTAGAATGCACACTGGCAAATAGTTGAGGCAGCTAGCATGATTGAAGACACATGGCATGGAATCGAAGAGATTGGCATCTCGAAGAAATGTTGTGATGTTTTAAAGACTATATTTTGTTTTAAATGACTATGAATGTTTTATAAGACAAGATTTGGAGGTTATGTAAGATATTATGGTTGAAGTTTTATATTCCGCGTAAAGTTTTAATTAACTCTGATTTGTAGAACTGTGTTTATGAGTAAATCCAACACCAAATGTAGGGGACCGGTAACGGGGCCTTACATATTTAACCTTAATGTTCGTCATCAGACTCAAAATTGTCGGGAAAATCTTCATAATCACTCTCATAGTTAGAACATTCTTCTAACCATTTGACCTTCAAACTAACCTCAGCTTCCAACTCAAGATGTGCAAGTTCTTTTCTTGCATTTGCTAACTTTAACACGTCAAGCTCTCTCAACATCACCAAATCATCACACGACAATAGTTGTTTCAGCTTAAAATTCTTATACTCTCCATTCTCGAACCAGACAACAACCTTGTTTTGATAAGGGTAAAAGAACCACTCCCTTACATGTTCATAAGGTAAAGCCTCTTGATAAAGATCATGAAAGAAATTATGTAAAACATTTATCAAATTTGTTTCTTGTTGACATGGCAAATTCTTCCTAAGACCGATCTGATGTATCTGATGTTTAAACTGATTATCGAACAACATGACTGATTCAATATTATCTTTTTCTAACGTTGCTAAATTGCTATATACAAATTGATACTTACGGAATAGTTTACAATACCTCCAGTTCATAATCGTAGCCATTAAAGGAGTTTAGTTATCTTGAGAAACTTAGTATTGTTAAAGAAGAAGAAGAAGAAGAATAGGATTAAAATGGAAAGTTAAAAAATAGATATAAGAAGTGACGGTTTTATTGTCCAAGAAAATTAATGATGAAATCTATCTAGTTATTATAATGTATAGTTACCCTATAGTTAATAATATTTAATTAGATAGTATGATAAATATCTTAAATAATTTAAATTAAAAAGTAAATATTGAAAAGGTATGTTATAAAACGAATTTAAACAAACAGGTTTATATCCAGAAAATTTGTGTATAATATTAAAAATAAAAAATTATTTATAATTAAATAAAAAAATTAAATATAGGATACCAAAAAAATATTAAATATAAAAAGTTAAGTACAAATGTTGTAAAGTATAGAACAAAATAAATTACATTATAACCATTACATTTATTATGAGATTCCAAATCGAATTACATAGGAAATTTAAACAATTAACATTCTATGTTTCCAAAAATCTCCTTGTAAACAACATTTGTTGTTTTATTTATAAGCTTTGATTCTTTGTCGAGTATCACTAACTTAATACCATCTCTAGTCTTCACTCGTGACAAAGCAACATAAAGCTGACCGTGAGAAAATACTGGATCTTTAAGATACAATCCAGCTCTTGACAATGATTGACCTTGACTCTTGTTGATTGTCATGGCAAAACATACGGATATAGGAAACTGTCTTCTTTTTAATTTGAACGGAAGTTTCTTATCAGTTGGTGTAAGACTTACTCGACTAATTAGAGTGCGATATCCGATATTCATACCAGATACAACTTTTTCTTCAATTACACGCCTATCAAGACTAACAACTTGAAGGCGCGTACCATTGCACAAACCCTTTTTGTGATTAATATTCCTTAATAGCATGATCGGAACACCAACTTTGAGGACCAGTCTATGATTAGGCATGCCTGACATCTTTAATCCATTTAACAAATCAGGAGAGTACAACTGTGGATCAAAATCCTCAGAAATGTCTTCACTTTCAACTAAACTGTCGGAACTTAGATACTCTACTTCTTCACCTGGAAAGAGGTCTAATATACGTTCATTAATTTCTTGAACGACCTCATTCAAAGGTGCCAACAGTGCACGATCCTGAAAGTAAGTAAGTTCGTTGAATCTATCTAATATATTAGGATAGACAAACCTTATTAAATCACCCATCGGATCTACTGAGTTCAATATCAAAAGATCGTCGGGAATATCAATAACCGCCTCTCCAGTATTTGGACCGCCAACGTTTCCTTGGCCTATGTCTAATAGCCAATCAGCAAACTCTTAGTTAGTTTAAGAACTTTACATTTTGACCAGATATAAGAAGAATTGATGCAATCATTGACACATTCACTTCTTGTACCGTTGGTTACAACAGGCAAAATTTGGCGAAAATCACCGCCAAAAATAACAACCTTACCTCCAAATACCGCTCCTGAAGTATTGGCCGAATCACCATTCATAACATCATTTAAAGTCTTGTCCAACGCTTCAAATGCATGATTATGAATCATCGGCGCCTCATCCCAAATTATTAGGCTTGTCTTTTTCAATAATTCATATACGTCGGTATTTCCTTTAACCTAATTTATGAAATAATAAAAAAACATAACCAAATTAATATATTTAAATGTAATTTGATATTAAAATAACAGATAAAGACATATATACTAAAAAAATTATCAATATAAAATTAAAATAAAGTGAGTGGTAATATTACCGGACAAATTGAATCTTCGGTCAAAATAGGTATTAAAAATCTCGAATGTGCGGTTCTACCACCCTCCAAAAGCAAAGAAGCTATACCCCTTGGAGCAAAATTCAACACAACTTCTCCCTTTGACCTTATCGATGCAGATAAAGTTTTCCATAAATAAGTTTTTCCAGTACCGCCGTAACCATAAACAAAATAAACTCCACCTTTTTTATCAATCAAAGCACTCATTATTTCATTATAAACACCTCGTTGTTCATCTGTTAACGAATCAAAGAGATTATTAAATTCGTTATTCATGGTCTCGGTATCATATGAGAGCTCTTCCACCATTAACGGATTAGTTGCTCTTGAAATTTTCTCCATATCTGGAAATGGCATTTGTTTATATCTTCTAAGACTGGAGTTGTTTGAAATTAGAAAATTTTCAATTTCCAAGAGTGCTAGATTTTTTAACTGTTCTTCATTAAGAATCAAACCTGAAAATAAAATAAGAAAGTAATATAATTAAATATTTATATTATTATAATGGATATTATATATTTGCAATAATATAAATAATTAAAAAAATGAGTTAATCTTACCGGGGTTATTTTGATCTTTTTGTTGTTTGTATTGAATACCGTCAACTAACAGTTGCCAAGTGCTTTCCCAAACAAAATGAGGTCTAGATAAACTATAAGTAATCAACATTGTAGCAAATAAATTTCTTAAATAATATCCAGTAGAGGTATGACTTGCTTCTTCAATGGCTTCTATGTATTCCTTATCATCATCTAAAAGACCTCTTTTGTAACATGCATCTCGAAAAGTTTCACACACAACTCCATCAACAGTTCGAATCTCTTCAAAACATTCTGGGCCTCTAACCTTATTTAATAATATTCTTAGATAGTAAGCCTCGTCAAATGTGGGTGGAACAGCATGAACTCTACCTATTGCAAAACCCCTTAGGCGAGGTTCCCATTTACGTAACTGTTTTTTCCAGACATACTTTGTTGGAAACTCTGCGTATGTGAGAGTTTTTGCAAGGTCATGTTTCTTATTACACTCAAACCAGCCGGTAAACATCGAAGAAGCAATAGTTGGCTTGTTTAAAATATCTTCAATATCTTCGTTAGCACCATATATTACCTGTTGCTCACCGGGTAAATGAAAAGCAAGTCTCATAACAGACGGAGTCCTATAATGCACATCAAATGAAAATATCCGCCATGATGCCTCGCATGCAGAGACATATCTACAATCATAAAACGCTTTGATTTCATCTAAATTAGGATCTGAGTTATCAGCATTGTTAGTTTGTACAAGAGAAATTGTTGCTCGGTCTAGACCCTTATTAATGTATTTGAACAAATACTTTATCGATCCATCTTGTTACACCACTCAACATTAATATGTGTTTGAAATTGTTTTAATAAAGTCTTGTTGTATGGAACAACAGTTCTGTTATCCATCATTATATCTGACTTGACAACATATTGCCCGTTATCTCTACTTTTGTATACCGGAAAACCTTGCGAATCAACAGCTGTCTCATCATTAAACATTTTTGGGAAACCTTTGGAGCATTTTTTGTTTACCATGCACGTGTAATTCGGATTAGCATCACCACACGGACCATGAATCATATGATCAGATACAAGCTTGTATAGGTCTGGATCAGTGTCTTTGTTTGGAATCTCAGCAGAAATAAATTTATTAACATCTTGTGGATTATGAATCTTGTTAGATGGATGCATAAATGCAAATATGAGCATGTGGTAGCCCCCTTTTTTGAAACTCTATCGTGTAAACAACTGCAGCATGCATAATAAAAGTAAATATTACATAAGTTTTAATAGGTAAAAAAATAAACTGTTTATTTAAATTGAAATTCAAGTATATACAAAGTAAAATATTAAATTAGATGATGATTATAAATTTATACTAAACAAATCAAAGAAAATTACCTGCTTGAACCTTTCCAAAGATAGACTTATCCTTCACCAATTTAATCAGTGCATCAAGTTTGACCTTAAAAAGCCGACATAAAATATCAGGTCTATCCTCCGACTTTAATGTTGTATCCTTAAGAAATCCTTTAACTTCTGGCCAATTGGGATTACAGGTTATGGTTATGAAAAATCGGGATAACCAAACCATCTACAGAGACACATAGCGTCTAGGTAATTTTGCATCATATATCTTGCTCCGCCAGTAAATGAGGATGGTAGAATAACACGTTGACCAGCACTTGAAACATCAGTATTTCCAACAGATTGCATACCTCGTAAACTTTGGTAAGTATCACATCATAGCTCATGTTGTTTACCGCGTATAAAATGTAATCGTTGTGCCTCAATCATCGTATATTTGTCAACTAATATTTGCTGAAACAAACGCCTACCATTTAACATGGTTGAAAACCGATTTGGCCTGTCTTAAATATGATAAGCAAAAAACTCACGCATTGTAACCTTCTTGCGTGCTACGGTTGATGATGTTGAAACATGCTTATGAAGTATATTAACCTGATAACCATCTTCACCAAAAGGATGAAACAATGGGTATTGAAGAGGTGTATACGATGGATGAAGTTCACTGATACGCTTTAAGGAACCTGATTGCTTGGTAACAATTATGTCTTGGTTATCTACAGCGTCACCAATATCACCGACAATTAAAGCGGCAACTTCAGAACTGGATGGTAGGTTATATTGTCTCGCATCATGCAGTGTTGTTCCAATAATACGCAACTTCAAATCGAGTTGTGGGTTTTCTTCAAAACAATCTCTTACCATCCGATAAGCTTGGACCAAATGATTATTTGAATCTAACATCATCTTCAAATAATTTATAATATAGATCTCTAGCTCATCGTCCATTGATTTATTATCACTGCCAACAAAAAAAAAATTACTAAGATTATAAATAATATAAAAGAAACTAAAAATTAATAACAAGACAAAAGTTAAGGAATATCGTTAAAAGTATTTACCCAAAAACACCCTGTCGGTTAGAAAACTCGTTTTCAGTGTCGTAAATGTAAAGTTGAGAAAACCTTGCTTTACAACCTTGTAATGGTAAAAGACTTCCCAAGCAATGATAGTTTTCACCGCTAAGGCGAAACGTATATGGCGCATTGCCTCTGTTTATGGAATGGTCAATCTTTCCTCCCATAGACGTAAACGAAAACATCGAATTGAAACGTCTAATGTTTTACAAGAAATACTTACTCATGGCGGTCTCACCACGAAATAATTCAAGATAAGTATCATCAGGTTGTCTAACATCGGGAAGTTCGAATTTGCCATTATAACAACAAAGGGAAAAGGCTCGTTCTTCATTACTACTACTTGGTCTGTTAACTTTGGCTTTCCACAACAAAGCATTGCAACTTGGACACATAACGGATTGATTACCATGATCATGATATTCTAGTAAAATTTCAATATAAGATTTTGGAATTAATTAGTATACATAAATACTTAATAAATAATTTAAAGTAAATTATGAAATAAATATCATACCTGACGATATTCCTTTATAAACGTCTACAACATTTGGATAATGAATAGTTGTAGCATGTTCATTTAAATTAGCCATAGGTATAGATACTATAGGGGTTCTTTTTCTTGACCTTCTGCGAAAGGTTGTAGACGACTCCGGAATGTCATTAACAACACAAGACGCGTTTGATCGTTATTGGACATTATATTTATTTAAACAACATGTTCAATACTATAAAGGTTGTCAACAAAATATTGAAAACTACACATGATATTTCAAAAGATAATTTGAAAATTTATTTTTAATTACTTCGTATTTAATTTAATATATGAAATATTATTATGTGTTAAATTGTTACATCTTTAAGTTAAAAAATTATAAAACGCTTCATTATACAATGTTAATATTATAAGTTGCTGTAAAATCAGGACGGAAGTGCAAAATGTATATAATATAATCTTTTTTTAATAGAAGGCTTATTATTAAAATGAAATTATTCTTAAAATTTAATAGTATTCAGTTTACTTTTAAGTGTTTCAATAAAAAAATACCAAAAAAATGATAATAATAGTTAAATTAAAAACAAAATATACCTGAAGAGTTAATTTGGACACCAGTTTTGCTCCAGTCAACAGGATCAGTTCTTTGGAATCTAATATTAATCGTCTATCTTTTCTTTTGGAGGCAGCAGAGTTCACAAATGGTGTTGATGTTTTAGAGTCTTGAAATATAAAGGTGATGATATAAATATTTAAGCATAACAAAAGGTTTTCAAAGACGTTTACTTATAAATTTTTAAAAACACTAACCGTTGTTTAATGCAATCGAAGAGTAGAGATTTGGCGATGTTGATGCAGACAGGTTCTCCTTATTAGATTGTACACGCGTTAATGGTGTGGATGATTGTATATTCTTCAAATTGTGAAAATCTCGATTAACTGAATATTTTAAAATATTAATCATAAACATGAGAAATAAAATTAGATGAACACAATACATAGTGAACAACAATTTAATAACATACCAGGGACACAAGGAATCAATGAATTATATGTTGTCTGTGGAAAAAAATTTTGTTTGTTGCTTAAACCACTAAGAGGTATATTAGAAGAACCTGCAATAGACATTTGATTTGATAATTTAATTTTAAAAATAAATTATATAATAAAAAATAATAAATTTAATATTATTATACATCTAGCAAATTGTACTACGCCATATGGTTATCATTTATTAACCAAAAAAATCAAAAAATGTAAATTATTAATTATAAAGAAAATTCAATATACCTGAACATGTATTTTTTAGAACATCTTTCATCCCGTAAACGGAGGAAGTTCTTTTTTCATCTAAAATTGATCGTCTTTCTTTCCTTTTTGACCTTGCAGAGTTGAATAACGGTGTACATCGTTGAGGGTCTTCAAATTAAAAAGGTTGTAACATTAGCATTTTAAAACAAAAAAAAGTTTTAAAAAAATAAAAATATTCAAAGAGTATAGTAATGTTGCAAACAATTGGTAAAGACTAACCGTTGTTTAGTACATTCGAACAGTCGACATTCGAATTTGTTGATGGAGACACGTTCTCCTTATTAGATTGTAAACATGATAGTTGTGTTGATGATGAAATATTTAGCAAGGTCTCAAAGATGCGATTAATTGTAAGTATTACATATTAAAAAACAAAATGAGAAACAAATAAATAATAAATAATAAAGTAATAACGATTATTTAATTAACGTACCAGGGACACAAGGATTAAAGGAGGAATAGGTTAGATGCGGATAAGAATTCGTATTATTAGATAAACGATCTATATTATCTTGGTAACTATTAAGAGGTAAAATACAACCACCTAAATTTAAGAATATCAAATATTATTTTATTTTAAATGTGATTTAAAATTGAAAATCATGATTTAATAAAATTTACATACTTGCTTGATATGGTAGAGTGACAATCGGTGTTGATTGATAATGGATGTAGTTTGTATTATTAGATATGGTAGATAATGGTAAAGGTTGATTTTGGCCTACATTTAAAAAAATGAAAAATTAAATAATAACATTATTGCTTCTCAAAAACAAATTAAATTTTTTCAAATATCATTGATTGGGTAGAAAAAGATAAAATCATTCAACCTACCACTATTACTTGGGTTATTTTGAGAAGATGAACCTCCTTCATTTTTTCGTTTCTTTTTGGATGTAGACATCTTCCAAAAATATAGATATCAAGCCTCAAAGTTGTGTTAAGCAAACTTTACTGAACCATAACATACGAAAATAAAGTCTTATAAATTATATCTTCAAAAGACTCTTAAATATTATAACTCAAAATGAAAAAAAGATTACTGAACAATAACTGAAAATCATAAACAATAAAATTTTAAATACAAATCAGAAAACAAACTGCTTTCTTAAGAATCAATTTTATATATCTATATATTTGAATTTGTATAAACATCAAAATCGGCACATTAGTTAATTATAAATGAAATTCAAATTAACAAAACTTTAAAATGGGTATTTGAGAATGCAAAATCAAACCGGAAATTATTGTTTAAATATAAACAATCTGTGTTTTCAGCCAAACATAAACCTATGACATGATTAAAAACCTAACCAGAAAATTTTCGGAAGTAAAGTATAGAACGTAGAAAACACTTACAAAATCAATTATTCCGTTGGTTTATAAAGAACATGTATGAAGACACGAAAATTAAGTTATGATGTTGAAGAAGTTTATTTATAATGAAAAGTGAGAAAGTATATATAAACAAAAAATTTATAATAAATTCTTTGAATGGAAACAATAATTGTAATAATATTAGGATTTGTTTATTTTTGGATGAAATATGATAATAATAAATTTGAAATATGAGGACTAAAATAAAAAATATTACTGCATTTAATGTATGATAATAAATTTAACGATAATATAGTTAATTTAATTTGTAATCATAAAAATAAATAACATATACGTATTCGTATTTAATAATTTTAAATCATTTTTAAACTAAATATTTTGTAGCAGAGATAATTATATAGGATTTATTGTATGGAATAATTAATTTATGGCATTCAAGTTGACGTTGTATATAGTTGTTTCCTAATGAACGTATGATCATATTAGTTGTAGGTAATAATTCTTAAAAATATACATGTATATACTTATATTTCAATACATACAAGACAACTAATGACAATGAACTTATAATTATAACCTAAAAACCATAACATAAAGTGATAATTAGTAGTACAAAACATACATATTAAATCTAACAAAATAAGTAGGATAATTAACATAAGTAAACCTAACAAAATACATATAGAACCTGTTAGCAAAATGGTAGTGTTTAAACCCTAATATATTTAACAATCCATTATCAACTTCAACATCAACCAAGAACATCAGTGAGTATCAACGAATGAGTAGCCTCGTTGTACTCGAAAACCACCAAAGTGCCATACTGAAGGCCATTCAACCGAACAAAAGTTGTCCAATTTCGAACCCTATACCTCTCATTATTGCCATTTAGTTCAATAGCAATTTCAGTGGAAACATCAACACCATTTGGATTTATTAAAACCAAATATGATTTGTAATCCAAGTTATTGTTCCGTGCAAACTCAACTGGCAAACGCTATAAATAAAAGTAGAATTACAAAGTTATTTGTTTGAAGATATATCATATGAATTAAAGTATTTGTATAAAATCAATTTACTTACCAGCCTATCCCGTACTATCACTTCCAAAATGTTATCTTCATGAACCTGAGGAACAATAATATCCAAGACCGGCTCATCAACGTCTAACATACCAACATCATCTTCGATAGCGACATCGAGTCCTAAAAATACACATCAAATATGTTATAAAGTAATTAATAAACTAAAGTGTACAAAAATATAGAAGATATAAAAAATTGACAAAAATACCTTCATCAACGTTGTGAGGTTGAGATTCGTCATCACTTTCAATCTCGATAACCATTGGAACATAACCGAGTTCGGGATGTAGATTTGGACCGGTGTATAACAAATCATCATTAAAATTTACACGCTCGATATCCGGTTATCAAAAACATACATTCTAAATGTCCACGTACCTTGAAGACGTTGAAACACAAGATAATTATTAACAGCAAGCTTACAATGCTTGGCCATGTCTTCCCACTCACCAGTAATACCAAATCTCAGAGTAGTAAGTTTGACGCACTGAATGTATAGATTCCATTTAAATCCATCAACGGCCTCAACAACGATATGATCATACTGTCTTGGCTGTAAACTAAAGTAGCATCTAACTTGATCATCTCTCAATGGCTACAAACATATAAAAAAAATAATAATATAGTATAACAAAATTTAATCATGTCTTATATGAGTAAAAGGTTTGTTCAATATTTAATAACTCATTTACAAAGTTACAAGATATTTAAGAGCAGGGCAATGAACGAAAGCATCAACAACCATGTCGTCATGAACTGGTTGATCTCTAACGTAAACGAATGTCCATTCATTTTGGTCAATTGGAGAAAAAACCAAGACATCTCCGAACATCAACCGATTGTCTACAACAAATTGGTCCCACCCATTTTGAAAAACATAACATCCGTTTATGAATTCAATTTCAACAAACCAATCTTTGTCTTTGTGATATAAGACAACCGGGTGCACATTAGCACCAGGTTCAAAACTCTATTGACAAAACAAAGCTGGAAGTGTCTGAGATAAATTTTATGTTGTAGTTAAAGTATAATACAATAATTGAAACATAATTAAAGAGTTTATAATACATACCGTTTCTCCGTTTACATTGTGATAGAAAATGCAAACCGCAGGAATAACATTCTGTTTATTTACAATTTAATATGAGTTAATAAAAAATGTTAAATACACTAACTGATATGTTATTATTGTCAATTATATATACATATATTGTCATTGATAATTATATGATTATTTTAAAATCTTAATTATCACTATAAGAACATGTTTATGACAAAATCTTAACAAAGCAAATACATTGACACATAACAATAATAAACTAAGAATCTGAAAACAATAACTTGTTATCTCCAAACTTATAACAAAATAATCGATGTTTAAAATACTAATATTACAGCTAACACCATAAAGCATGCACAGAGCGTATAATCAGTTTATAACTTAGTTGAAGACGAACTAAAGAGAAAACCTAAATATTATATTCCAAAAACATACAAAACAACATTAAAGATTCTGACTAAAAATCATCTTCGGCTAATATAAATTAGGGCTAAAACGATTAGAACAATATTAACTAAGAATATTAACAAAATTAAAGTAGATAACAATATAGTACTCTCCATTGATTGAGATCTATATCAAAGAAGAATAAGCTTTTCTAAAAGTTGAGTCAATCTTCGGTAACAATGGCCGGAATTTCCAGAAAAATCGAGGTAAAATAATTTTAGAGGATAATTAACGAAGAGTCGTTTATTTTAAAAAGTTGTGTACAGAAAATATTGGTATGGGCCTAATGGAATGGGCTTTTCTATTGGATCATGTTCAAACTTTATAAAATTAGCAAATATCTATAACAAAATTTTTATAATTTAATAAATAATTTTTGTTACTGATTAGCTACCAAATTATGATTCTGAAATCAATTTTATATAAAGATATTGTTAGAAATAATTATTAAATAACATTTTTATTAATTGTAACGTTTAGTTTATTATTTAAAAAAAGTGAAATTTCCCACCAGTGTTTTATAATACTTATGAACATTAGACATGTTTTTGTGTTTAGTTTATAATATAGTGAACTGATAAGTTATGTAATGCATATGAAACATATGATGGTATAGATAAAATAAAATGTAATATAGTAGGATACATTAAAGAACTTATGTTGTTTTAGATTAATATGAACATATGTTGTTTTCAAAGTTAGACCTACAACAACTAAACATTAATTTAATAAAGTTAAATAAAAACTTAAATATGATCACTCAACCAAAGAAAATGAAATGGTTCATCTCAACCAACATTCAAAAACAATCGTTCAACGTAAACAAAAGAGAAAAACCAAACATAAAATATCCAAAAATCTCAAAAAAGCTTAACATAAGTGTAAACCGACATAAATGAAAATGTTCACTTAGATTACTTCTCCACTTTGGGAGTTAAAAAGGCTGCTCATTCGCCTGACTGACTGGTGGTTCCCATCTATTCGGTATTCTTAGACTTCAACTTAGTGGCCGACATGCTAGCATCATCGTCAACTTCAAAAACTTCAACCAGTTTTCTCTTCAGTTTATCGTCAGAAGACGTTGACGTTCCTTTTGTATCAGTTGCCAAATCCAGAGGCTCAACATTTGAACTTGGAGTTTGATTATCTCCAAATTCAGAAAGCTGTTATTAAAAAATCATTATTAATACACAATCATGTTACACATCTTTCTGTTAGAAAATATATTAAAAAAATATCCATACCTTAACAGAAACAGAACTGGATGACTGGAATTTAGAAAGAGATGCTCCCAACGTTAAAGAATTAGAATCTGATTGCTGATAAGAAAAAAATGGAATATCAACATATGTCAGTAGAAATAATTATGAAATATAATAAACTAAAAAAATATTTCAAATATGTTATTACCAAACGAACATCAAGCCTTTTGTGTAACTCTGTGATAACATTGGTGTCATCAGTAAGCTTGCTTATACCATAGTCCTCGACATTGTTCCTGAAGTTAAAATCAGCCACATCTACCTTAAAAGCGAATCTGTTTTCTAAGATAGAATCCAATTCAGCAGAGAATCCACCATTTTCCACCTTATTCTGTAAAAAATTAGACGACAAAGAAACAAATATAATATCTTAAATCTGTTAAACTTACCATATCTTATATGGATGACTCTTACAATTAAAAAAGTATTTTACTTGTAAACAAACCTCATTTTGAGAATCAATCAATTCTTTAGCTGTTTTCTTAGTTAACATTTTAACATCTCTATCAAAAAGAGTCAACGACACAACTCCAGTGGAATCCTGCACCCTTATTTTGATCTTGAACCTATAAAAGTGTATAAATAGGTAAATTGAAAGAAAAAGATATAATTTTACAGTGCACTAATTAGACATTTGAATTTGAATTGAATAAATACATAGGTGTAGGGATAACACCTAAAACATTGCATCTTACTGTCTTGCATTCATACTCCTTTCCATCTTCACCATTATTTTCAATGAGCTTACGGCTACAAATATTACACCCAATGTAATACCATTCCGTATCTGGGCAGATTGCCTTAATTGTACCAAGGATAATGATACTTTTAGGCTGTATTATAGTACACGTCGACTTAATAAATATACAATTAATTTTGAAAGATAATTAGGATAAAATAAATATTGTAATAATTAACTTACAGATATAATGGTACAAATATCACCGATGTTAAAAAAATCTGTTGCTCTCAAAAACTCATCATCAACAGACGACAGCATCTTCACTGGAATCGGTTTACAAACAGAAACATCATTGACATTTAGCAGATCCACCAAACTACAAAATTAAATATTTAATGAATTTAGGAATAAGTAATATAATAATAAATTTACAAACTTAATACATAAATGAAAAGAATATTTGGTTTAATAATATGTAACAACTCGGATTACATAAATTGATATTCATTAACCCTAACCCGGCATGTTTTGATGTTCGGGAATTTGTACCGATAAAATATCGCGTTATTTGAGATAATATTATTTTATTAATTGTTGTTATTATTTATTTAAAATAAATACAAATTTACTTTGAAAGATATACATTTTCTACCCTAAACTAAACTCTAATCTCCATGTGTACCCCTCTCCATACTACAGGGACCTGGTTGTAAAATCTGCATTATATTGTTGTGTTGAACCCAGAACCATATTCAAACCATACCCATGATCCATATTCGCATCCGTGACCCGTATGTGTTAACTTGCACCTTAATTCTCGTATTTTATTTGGAAATTGAATCATTAGTGTTGTTAATCATACCAAATCGGCCTAACCGACGTAATGAATTTGGAAACAAAGATCAATAGGACGCATAATAATATTTATTAACGAAACCGTCTTTATTCTTATGCTAATACACCATTTAGACTTAATCATAAATCAATTAAACTGGTCAAATCCATCTACCAAACCCGTCGATCATAACCCTTAAACGAATTGGATTATGATGAGCTGCTGATATGCGTTTGTAACCCTTCTTGACCGACGACTTGCGATCCAATTTAACCATCATCAAATCATCATACGAGGTAATTACTTATGCCATTTAGTTTGTCTTTGCGCCAGGAACATTAACCCTATGGTTAACGAACGAAATACAAACTCGTTTAATCGATTAGAAATCTAGGGTTCTTATGGATGGTTTCAGTTTGGGTATAACAGTTTATAAACTTTCTGTTTCAGTTAATATTCAATCATCTGGTTAGTCCAGTTGGTTGTTGGTGTTTGTGTTGATTGTAGTGACGGCAATCTACGCGGGTTTGAGTCCCGGAATATCCGTTTTTGTTTGTTTTTTTTTTAATAATTTGACCTTCAAATTCATATATTAATATAGTTTATCATACAAATCATAATATTATATATTACAAATATTATTAATGTAATAACTAGTCAATATTTTCGTTAAACCCGACACATTAACTAGCCACTTTCCCGAACATTTGATAAAAACTATACTTATATATATACATGTATGTAAACATATTATATTATTTAAAAGTTTTTATAAAGGTTTTAATATTTTTAAAGGCTTTAGTATAATGGATCACGCTAATGCACGTATTAAAAATATAGTTCACGCATTTTATAAAAGATTATATTTTATATAAACGTCATTATTTATTATTAACAATAAAATGATATATATAAATATATTAAAATGTATTTTTAATTTAAAATAAACACTAAAACGAATCTCGTTATACATTTTATCCAACAATTTTTATAAATAATTATCCAAGTATTTTTATGTATTTCTTACAATTAAAATCATGTTTATTACGATAAAACTTGAGAATTAAATTTATAATAAAATAATGAAATAAATAGCCTTTGTAAGATTTCATTCAATATCAAATCTCGAACATTTGTCTAATCTTAGTTCCGTTATTTCAATTCATATTTATTTTCCCGCAATTATTGTGACTTAGGACTTCTCGTCGGTATCATTCCCGAATAGCTTCGTTTACCGCTTTCTTACCTAATCATTATCCTTTGCTCAATTGCTAAGGTGAGTAATCACTCCCCTTTTTACTTATTTTAACCTTTTTGGGGACATGTACGTATCTTATGTATTTATCTATTATATAGTATTCAAAACCGTAACTGTTAATCCTTGTGTGTATATCAGTTTATGCTTAACTTGCTATTTGCTTACTTGCTTTGTTTGAATGCTACTTGCTTATTTCGGCAACCGATTCCATTTTTATGACAACGGTTTAGTCCTTGCTTTGGTAACCAATGTCCATTTATATGATTGGTTGAGCCCTTTCTTTATGGTTTGCTTTCTTTATGGTTTGATTGATTGTTTATGTGATATGGCTTAACTGTTTATTCCCACAGGAACAGTTTGCATTTTTCTTTATTTATTATATATTATTATTGTTGTGTCTTAAACTGGTGTTTTACTCACTCAACATGTGTTGTTGACAAATATTCCATTTTATACGCATATGCAGGTTATCGTAGAAATTTAATGCAGGTTGGTGAAAACTTAGTGAAGAATTTAAGTTAGAAATAATTAATCAAGATTATTTGTGATATAAGTTGTATTGTTGTATGATTATGGATTTTGTACTTGTACTTGAATTATTTGAATCATTTAATCGAATTAAATAGATATTGTCACTTTTAAATATTGCATGATAGTACCTTGTGAGCTGTGGCAATCAGTTCACGCCCCGACATTTCCGCCTTAGGTTGGGGTGTGACATAATATACATGTTTTTGTATTCTTCAATCTCAAATAAATAGTCGTTTATAAAGAAACGGCTAACATTAGATCCAAAAGAATTCGACACATAAACTTTCTCTAAAAAAAGGAAAATTATAATACGACACATTAGGTTAAGTTAGTGACATGTTAAAACATGCGAAAGTTAAAAACAGTAGACATAGTTACCTTTACCATCAGAATCGGTAAAGCATTGCTCTTGAACACATGAACCACGTGACCAATAATACCTAACACAAAGAAAAATAAATAAATAATTTATTAACAGATTTAATGGAAATCTAAGACTAAAATTATAAATCTATTTATTTGGATGTCAAAATTTTATTTTATACCAACTGTCGATTTCAAAGAAATATCTTTATTGATTAGTGATTCAAAAGAAATCATCTTAAAACCAAACAGACGATCATCAAACTCCTGACATGAATTCACATGTGTGTTTGGTCCCAACACCAATTTGTTGGGACAGTCAATCACACGGTAGTTCGATCCATTTAAACCAACGCTCGGATTAATTATAGTCAGAGTTGAGCTTTCCTTGAGAAATCTTTTGAATATAAAGATATCCTGTTTGTAAACTGTTGTCTGGATTCGATTCTTCTGTCATTAAAGCAAAAAAAATATATGAGAATTAAGATATTTAAGTAAAACATTATATTAAATACGTACATTTTCATCCATGAGCACCATCTCGATCAGAAAATCCCCATTCACATTTTTGTTGTCTTTTATGCTCCACATTCTTAAAACTCTAACCTTCAGAGTTGATGGTGATGTTTTTAGAACATCAATCTCGTTAAGCATGGTAAATTTTTGATCTTCCTCTGATCTATGAATAAAATAAAAATATAAAAGAATAGAAGAAATTATTTTTAACATAAACAAAATGAATAAAAAGGGATGAGCTAACATTGTTGGAGAATTTTTAGTTATGAACACTATGTTAATGGCTTATGTGATTACCTAGATAATTATGTAGCAGAATGTATAAACTATAAATTATGGTAAACGTATTATCTTTAGAAAGTTTCTAAATAAAATATGAAACGAATTTTAGCGGTTTATTGTAGGTATACTTATTCCAAAAATAAAAGATATATTATATTTATAAATTTTAAGATTATTTTATGGTTAACGGAAAAAGTCAATGAAATCATATATTCTTTGCTTAATTATTAATTATTGATATTATTGTCAATTTGAAAAAAAATTGTTTGTTTTTAAAAAATCACAATTATTATTTCAAAACTTTCTAAATTTATAATCTTAACAAAATTAAATTGAGATTTCACAATGAAACGTGTTTTTTGAAAATATTCCTTAATATTTTCCTTAATTTAAGATTATTTTATGGTAAACGGAAAAAGTGAGGGAATCATAAATTAGTTAGTTAATTATGTTATTATTGGTTCTTTGAAAAAATATTCTTTGTTTCAAAAAATCACAATTATTATTTAAAAACTTACTAAACTAATAGTCTGAACAAAATTAAAATATCACATTTACTATTTACTAATTTCAATATTTATGGTTCTAATTACTTTATTTTATTGTTAGATAATTTATTAATAAAATCAGTTACTGAAATCATTAATTGTTTACTTAATTACTTAATCATTGTTATTATCGTCAAATTTAAAATGATTAGTTTGTTTTACAAAATCACAATTATGATTTAGAAAACTTACTAAACTTATAATCTTAACAAAATTAAAAGTTTCTGTTATTTGATAAAACTAAAAATAAAGTTGCTGGAAAATTAAATTTGACGGAAATTAGCTGAAAATCATAATTAACATCAAACAAATAAAACAATTATAAATTTAACACAAATAGATCAGAAGATTGGTCGGATAAAAATTAATTAATTAAAATTATATTTCAATAACAATACAAAAACCAACGAGAAAATAAATTGAACGGAAATTAGCCGGAATTTCAAATATAAATATTTAAATAACAAAAATATAAGAACAGGTTAGCCGAAAAATTTATTTACTGAGACAAAGAAAAAAATATAAATTCTACAGAAATATATAAACAATCGGAAGTTTGTTATGGATTCAAGGAAACTTTTGCAGGAAGAATAAGTGGAAATCATTAAACAAAAAAACTATTTACTAACCGGAACAATCAGTAAACATAAAATAGGCGTATGACAAATTTGCCTTAACGATTGACAATGAAACAACTGTATTTGAAAAATTGGATGGATAAATTACCTTCAATATAATCATCTGATAATCAAATCCCACTATTTTGATGTATCCAATTGGTTCGAATCCAAAGGTCACAAATAGGGCTCGTATTGTTGATAAATAATGTAGAGGTTCCATGGTGGATATGAACGACGGATGTAGGATTCATGGTGGATATCAAAGGTAGAATAGATTGTAGATCTCGTCGCCGGAATTGGGGTTGGTAAAATCATCGGAAGATTAGAGAGAGAATCGATGGTGGAGATAATTTTTTTTGTGAAAAAAAACCGGGTTTTGTTTAATTGTCAATATAGAGACCCGGACACGTGGCGCAATATTAGACAATCTGAGATAGGAAACTGCTGACTGGATTGCCAATGTGAACAGCCTAGTTGAAGGCTATGTGTCCACATGTATTGATTTAATAGTATTTAAAGATAATTTATGAATTCGTTACTTAAAAAGGTACATGCCCTTACGATTTAAAAGTCAACTGTATATTTCCAGTTTTTTAAAATAATTTATTTCTATTTTGCTTCACTTCTTTACCACTCCACGTGAAACTATTTTGAGGCTTATAGACTCAAATATTTCAAGATCACAAAATCAGACAATGTAAATGTATGAAAACACTACTAAACAAATAAGTATCATTGATGGTCTGCTATGCTAATAATTTCTTTATGAAATCCGTTGGTAAAAGAAGGGGCATGCTTACGTTGTCAAGAATAATGTGACATCAATTTCAGACCATGTTTTAGTTCTAATGAACCCAATCACACGAGACGACTTCTTGAACTTCTTTCAAACATGATATATCGAGCAGTCAGACTTGAGGTAATAAACTTTCTAATTTTTTTTTCAGTCGAAACTTTTATTTGGGATAGGTTAATGAATTGCGTTATGTGTACCTTTGAATATGAATGTTCTGAACTCGTCTTTTGTAATATATGTTTTACGTGTTTGAATTTACTCGCATAGAAAAAGTAATTAAAGTGCGTAAGGTACATCATAATGTTTGACCCTAATTTGGAAACGTGTCATTTTGTTGAAAGCAGGTAGGAAACTATAAAGTTATGCAAATGTAGGTGAGAAAAAAAGAACGTATCTTTGATTTGATATAAAGCATTATCACTTTATCAATTAAATAAATAATATACGTTAGGCACCAAAACAGGATAAAACCATCAAATAATTACATCATACATTGCGTTGAGCTGATTAGTCTAATTGACCTAGTACACGAGCAAGTTGATCTCTTTTTCTCTATATGTTGTAACTTGATTTTATAGGATTATAATAACATGTCCGGGTTTTGCTGTGTCATAGATATTTTGGCTCCTTTGGGTGTTGGAGTAAAATAACATTGTTGACACTAAAAGTTTCAATAAACCATTAAAAAACTAGATAACTAACCGGCACATCCTAGGTAAATCCTATATTGCTCGTCGAAAAGATATATTCTTGGTTCAAAAGGATTGTCTCGACTTGAATATTAGCAAAATTATTTAGCTTAATGGTATTGGATGAGAGAAGAACTTCACAATTAAGTGTGCTTGGTTGATAGTTGTATTAGGATATGTAAAATGAGCTTATTGTCGGTAAAGCGGAAAATACGTGTGGTATGAGAGGCCGGATGGTAAGCTAATCTTCACCCTTAATCTTTTTAACTATATTTTTCTAAAATAAAATGGCAAAGCGTTCTTTTTTGATTTTAAAACACTAATGTAATCCTGTGTGTTGTATAAAACTCCTCAATGTTACAAACCACCGTTTAAATATCAGTTTGCTAAGTTTATACTTATGGTTGGGTTATTGGCTACTTCAAACTTCATTGGGGACGACCTCTGTCGTTAGAAACATGAATATGCATTGATATCTTTGCACATATGGTCGAGAGCTAATGTCTCTCGCCTAATGAGTCCATGGCAATATGAAAACAACCATCCATAGTCCCATATCATAAGTGAGAATGATTTGTTGGCTCTCGAGCAACCGGGAGCACCACATGTGGCCTCAAAGATGACTATGTGACATCTGGTATCATAGCGGTTTGATACTCGCAGGGGCGAAGTATACTTAGGGCCCGAGGTGGCCCCGCCCCGTGTTTATTTGCGTAAGTAACCGGCGGGCCACACAGATCCTCGAAAGATGACTTCGTGACATTAAGCCAAAATCATATTTGTATTGGCCTCGCCCGCTCTAGTCATTCACCGTAGTTCTTCACCCGCCACTAGTTCTTCAATGTAAGTGAACTAGGTTTGACTATATGATAAGAAGACGGAGCTTTTCAAAATTTTTACACACTTTTAACGACTGTGAATGTTTCCAAAAATCTGAGGTATGCTTTTATATATACACCTTTAATACTTGTATTATATAAAGTTGTCACTTGTTCAATAAAATCGTCATCCAACTCCTAATTTTTTAAGCTCTTGGTATAATTTGAAAATAAAATAAAATGGAGATAATTCTATATATGGTTCGTAGTTCACGGAATCCTCTTATATCTTACACATGTATATGCTTCTTCCAAATCCTATCACACCCTTCTCCTTTTTGATACGTATTGTTTGTAAACCGTTGCGGATGGTTTTTGTAGCCTCTATGAGGGGACCGAATACTTGATGCCAAATAAGAACATGAAGTAATCATTGTATACTACGTAAGTACTAAGTACGTATACCATAGATGAAAATATGTTGAAAAAAATAGATTTTTTTAAATTAACATGTAGGTGCATGTAAATTCTAAGTGTAACTTAGATAATTATTAAGTGATGAGTTTGCGTTCTGCTTGGCGAGAGCTTCGAAATAAGGTAAGTGTTTGAACTAAAGTTGAGAAGTATGTAATATCGATGTTTAAAGTGGTGTGTTTCAAGTGAAAGCGTTTTGAGAAATTGGGTGAGAATGTGTTTATTCCATTGAGGATAAATAACTTTGAATTGAATTGAATTGAATTGATTTACATGTAAGTAACCAATATGTTTTAGACATATGAAGCATTTTCCCTTTAGAGTATATATAGTAGACACTCTTTGTCAATTTATTCAAAAATACCCAAATTGCATCATGTTTTCTTGTCTTTTGTGTAATTCGGTTAATATTTGCATTTCATCTAGATGCATGTTTCTACATAAGATTTACCTGGCTTTTGGTGTTTGCATTTCATCTAGATGCATGTTAGACACGTGCCAATGTATTTAGTTATACCTCTTCATGACTAACATGATCACAAGTAATTAATTTTCCAATCTCACACATCTAACAGTTTTTCTTGATCACAAAAAGTTGGTTCTATAAATGGCCAAAGTGTCTCCAATCTCACTCACTAGATTTTGATAAATCTTATTTTTCATTTTCTCTGTTAGTACACTTATTGCTTTAGACAATCTTATATTGCCACCCCCATCTTTGTAACTTTGTCACCAAAAACTCGCGTGATCCCGCCAATATCTTGTCAACCAAAAGTGTAAGATAAACTACAGCTTACGCTTCTCATGTTAGTATGTTACTGAAAATTCACGTGACCACATCAATTTCTCATTTATCAAAAAATCATATAACTATAGCTTACGCTATCTTGCACTAAAACACATTCCAGGAGTGAAAGGTCATATGACTAATAGACACTATCTATTTTTAAACATGTAATTTTCAAATAATTAAGCAATGCATTATCCTTAACGCTTTATTCATCTGAAACATTCGTCACCTCTACATTTCCTCGGCCTGCCTATGTTATACTTCAATAACTTCCACAACTAATAGTGTTACTTAAACCGTACCCCATTGCTATAACGAAATCAGTGTAATAATATTTTATTTGTAATCGCTTGATTCTCACGATACGTATAACCGTTGCATGTGGGTTACCTCGTTAAGGATGGATCTATCATCTATCTATGAGATTAACAACAAAATCATGTCTAGTTGCTAAAAACATCCCACTCTCAATATAGGACAAACAAAGTTGTCCGAATTAGCTACACGTGTACATCTTATAACAAGAATCATGACGTAATCATTCTGTTTAGTTCTTCAACAACTCCACTCCTATACATACACACATACACCTATACATACACACATACACATACACACACACACCTTCTTCAATCTCTGTAATAACCACATAATAATAATAACATGAAGCCACTCGATCTGCTTAAATCTTCAATCATACTAAAATCATTAGCCTTCATATTTATAGCTTCAGCTTTCTTCTACTTCGGTAAACAATTCACCGACGATAATTACCACCAATTCATATTCTCCAATCCCAATTCAAACCCTAACCCTAACACCAAAACCCTAATTATCTCAATTTCCCCAAATCTCAACAAAACCTTCAACATTACTTCATTAATCAACACCACCAATCACTCAGTAGCTCCGATTAACCAGTCTCCACCGCCACCGTTACCGCCGCCGCCGCCGGCGGCGGTGCTGCGGCTAGGGATAGTAGACGAGAGCGGCGTGATGCGGGATGATTTTGAGGTCGGTGAGTTTGATTCCGATGTGGTGGAGAGTTGGAATAATAATAATGAGACGGAAGTGAAGGATGTAAATGATGACACGGTTAGGGTTAGGGTTTCGAAGTTTGAAAAGTGTCCGGCAAGTATGAGGGAGTATATTCCGTGTTTGGATAATGTGGAAGGTATTAAGCGGTTGAAATCGACGGTGAAAGGAGAGAATTTCGAACGGCATTGTCCCAAAAACGGATTGAATTGTTTGGTTCCGGCGCCCAAGGGCTACAAAGCACCGATTCCGTGGCCGCGGAGTCGGGACGAGGTGGTTTTTCTAAAACTCGAGCTCGGGTCATTTATTGTTTATTAATTGATGTGTATGCATTGTTAGTTATATTTATATACATTGAGAAAAACCAAAGTAGCCTAAGTGTGGGCGTCCCCGAGAATAGTAAAAAAAAATTTGAGCCGAATGCGAATTTTTTTTGGGGGGCTTTAGTAAAAAAAGAAGATTATTTGGCTTAAACAATTATATGTTTAAATGGCCTTATTTGTTATGATTTGGGTATTGCAAATTTTTTTATTTTTTATTTTATAGAATTGGGATTGAATAAGTTAAGTAATTGGGTTTAAACATTAAGAACACATATTTTTTTCTAAAAAAGGTATATAAAAAAACTTTTAAAAAAATATCGGGCCTACCAGGGTGACCAGCCGGGGGCCATCGACCACCCTGCCCTCCTTCAAAGCCAGCCTTGAGCCTAAGCTTGGCTCGAGCTCGGCTATGTAGTGTGAAACTAATACATAGAAGGTCAAAAGAGTTAATTGTAAAAATACAAGGCTTGAGCTTGGGCTCGAATGCTCGATAAGGCTTGGCTCGTTTTGAGCATTTTATCGATCTGATCTCGAGTAGCTCAGCTCGTTTGCATTTCTAATTTGGCCCTGATTTTATGATAATATTGTGGTTTGGGCTTAACACAGGTGTGGTATAACAATGTTCCACATGCTCAATTAGCTGAATATAAAGGTGGTCAAAATTGGATTACTGTATACAAGGATAAATTCAGGTTTCCCAGAGGTGGTACACAGTTCATACATGGTGCAAATGAGTACATAGATCAAATTTTAAAGGTCAATTTCTATAATTTTACTGTTGTTTTTAAACATTTTGTTAAGAGTTTTACTTTGTGTGTGTAGATGGTTCCAGAGATTGCATTTGGGCATAAAACCCGTGTTGTGTTGGATGTGGGATGTGGTGTGGCAAGTTTTGGTGCATATTTGAGTTCACGGGATGTATTGACTTTGTCTGTGGCTCCAAAAGACATGCACGAGAATCAGATTCAGTTTGCCCTGGAGCGCGGTGTGCCTGCAATGGTGGCTGTTTTTGCAACGAGGCGGTTGCTTTATCCGTCTCAGGCATTTGATTTGATCCATTGTTCAAGATGTAGAGTTAATTGGACCCGTGATGGTAAGGTTTTATGGTGATTTTAATTTTAGTTGCTAAGAAGAATAAGTGGTTATGTTATGTGGGTTTGGTTTTGTTTTCTGGTTAACTTAAATCCTTGATCACATAATAAGATTTTAAAACGAAATACAATCATGTTCAGTCATATGCATCAGTTAGAAATGCCTTTTCAAAAAGCTCGTTGCTCGCTTTAAATTGTCTCATCTGTAGCCTAACCGAGCCCGCTTGGTCTGTGACCAAACTGAGCCCAAAGCCAAAGTTGGCCCCGTGCTTGCTCGTTAGTTGGCTTGTCGGCTCCCTTGTTGTCTTGCTTATTAGCTCCTTTACAGCCCTAGTTAAAGACGTCAATTTCGTTTCATTCACTTATGAACGGGTCGGTTGCAATTATATCTTAAAAGGGTCAAAAGTCACCCAGGGTGCACTTAATAAACCTTCAATCACTTAATTTAAATAGTTTTTCTATTCTTGAAATACTATAATTTTGTTATCGTATCTGACAGTGACACTAATTATTACCTATGTTACAATGTGTAGATGGGATTTTACTGCTTGAAGCAAACCGACTGCTTCGGGCAGGAGGATATTTTGTCTGGGCAGCACAACCAGTTTACAAGCACGAACCGCTCTTAGAACAACAATGGGAAGGTGGCATCATCATTTGCAAGAAATTGATTATATCTTTTATAACAATTTCAAGCTTTATAACTCATTTTTATTTGTTACATTGATTCAGAGATGATGAACCTTACAACTCGTCTTTGTTGGAATCTTATCAAAAAAGAAGGATACATAGCAATATGGCAAAAACCAATTGACAACACTTGCTATTTAAGCTGGGACCCAGAAACCCGACCCCCATTGTGCGATCACGAGGATAACCCGGATAACGTTTGGTAAATTTTATTCAAATTTGAAATTTCTTTGTGAATAATATATTTCAATAAAATGATCATATCAACTTGTTGTCATAATAGGTATGTTGATTCAAAGCCATGCATCACTCCACTGCCCGATGACAAATCAGGAGCAAACATTACCACATGGCCCGCAAGATTGCATAATCCACCTGAAAGAATCCAATCCATAACTTTTGATGCGTTTATGTCTCGAAAAGATTTATTTAAAGCAGAATCAAAATACTGGAGAGAAATAATCGATAGTTATGTTCGGTCTTTACATTGGAAAAAATTCAAACTCAGAAATGTGATGGATATGAGAGCTGGATTTGGAGGGTATAATATTATTTTCTTTCTTCATGTTATTAATTTATTTTTATGTCTAAGATTAATATTTTTGTTGTGTCAGATTTGCGGCAGCTTTGATTGATAATCAACTAGATTGCTGGGTTATGAATGTTGTCCCTGTTAGCGGTCCAAACACGTTGCCTGTTATTTATGATCGGGGCCTGTTGGGAGTTTTGCATGACTGGTACATATTGCTTATCATTTTTGCTATTATGCTGTGGTTTGCTCATAATGCAAGTTTGGTTCTTAAGTTTGAAACATTATATCGAAAGTGTAATGTGGATAGTCCTTGAAATGGATGGGGCCATTAGTTTTTCCAGTTAAATGTGTGGGAAATGACCGAAATACCCTCAGGTTGAAAAAGAAAAAAAGAACAAGTAAAAACAAATGTGTAATTTCACATGCACTTAAACTGAAAAAGGTAACGCCCATGTATTCCAAGGTACATTTAGTCGGTACTATACGTGTAATTTGTCAAACTTAAGGACCACACTTGCAGTATGGACATATCAAAGGGACCATCCGAGTAAATAACTTAAATAATTATAATATTGTTCCATTGTATTTTACAGGTGTGAGCCATTTGACACTTACCCGAGAACCTACGATCTCTTGCATGCGGCGGGTGTTTTCTCATCCGAGCAAAAAAGGTGTTCTTCTTTTTAAAAGAATAGGGCATATTTAATTTAATAATAATAATAATAATAAATTTTATTTTACAGATGCAATATTTCAAGCATAATGCTTGAGATGAACAGAATTTTAAGACCTGGGGGACGCGTGTACATTCGTGATTCAGTGTCACTGATGAATGAACTTGAAGATATTGGGAACGCAATTGGTTGGCGTGTCTCATTACGTGATACATCTCAGGGGCCCCACGCGGGTTACAAAATCCTGGTATGTGATAAACGGCTCAAGTAATAGTAATCTTGTTTAATGATTCTTGGCAATTTTTTAACCTGTGAAACAAAATTTACCACCCTGCACCACCCTCCTAGTTTTTATAGTTGTATAGGTACATGTACTTAGGATGTGTATGTAAGATTTAGTTATGTTTAGGTTTTTGAATTTAAAACATTCCAAGTGGCTTTATCCTTTCAAACGATGGCCTCGATTTGTCATTGAGCCGTCTCTTGAAGTGCAGAAAACTGTCTGAAATATGTATTGAGTTACGCATACTAAATTACAGTACGCGAGCTTGGGTAAAAATGTGTAAAATAATTGAAAACAAATTATTCGGTTTAATTACTTAATTGCTCTTTTTTTCTTGATATTCAATTGAATGATTGAACTTGAACGTGCAGTTGCATCACATGCAAAAAAAATTTAGAAAAAAAATACAGAGATATTTAGTTTCCTGATGGTTTTATATACCCTAACCATTTCACAGAAACAATCATACCTTATGTAACATTATGTTTCACGCAAATAATCATACCGTATGCAACTATAACATCGTCTTCACAAGAAAAGGAATTTATGTAAGTGGCATTATAAGCATGCCACTCGGTTTAACATGTCTAGATAAGTTAGTTGAATGACGCTTGTTCGATTTACAGATTTATGTTTGTGCGGATTGAACGTTTCTACCTCGCAACCGACAACCCATCAACTAAACACAATTGATACCCCCTAGGCCCCTAGTAAAACAATCTAGATAATATTCTTTGTAGATTTTCAAGTGAACCCAAGTACCATGTATACATAAACTAGACAACATAGGTACAAAAGGACTTTGAAAACTATTAAACAAAGCAAGCACCACTTCCACATGGCCATTGACTGGTTTGGCGAAGAGACAGGAGATCCCATTTGTTTAATCAAAAGTATTTTAATACCCACTAAAATAATGTTGTTTTTTTGTACCATCCATGAATTATAGGAAAGGACTTGCAAGTTATAAATTTTACAAAAAAACATGATACAAACATCAAAACAAACCAGTATTTCAATAACATATTAAATTTCAAAGATGTATACATGATCTGATACATGCATAGTTTTACTTGCATTGAATAACCGGTATAAAGTTTCATTTATATTCGCATCAAGATATTGTAGATCTACTTGTATATTCTTGTGAAAAATCTGTAGAAAACTAAAAAGATCATTATTTCTCATTATAGTCTTTCTCAGATATCTTAGTAATCAAATCATGGAGATTGTATATAATAAACATGATTACCCGCGCAATCTTGCATGGTTTTATCGCATTTTGTACCACACGCTACGATAGACAAGAACTCGGTAAACAAAACCCAAAAATGTATAACATTAGATAATGAAATAAAGAGAAAAGCCACTAAAAACTATTTCAAAAAATAAACAAAAACAAAAGGCTTCAAATCACCTCAGGACTGCAACACAAACTGGAACTCGAGTCTTCCTTATATAAACTTGGTAGACTTATCACCATACCAGCTTGCTCATTGTTGTTTGTTAGCATATAGAAAAAAATATATGCAAAAAATTATAGCGTGAAAAACGAGAAAAAAATTTATGCCATGCGCCAACCCATGATTTGGTCATGTGTAAACCAATAAGACAAAAACACAGTTCGCGAATCTTGTCACTGATGCAACACAAACTGGAACTCGAGTCTTATATAAACTTGGTAGACTTACCACCAGACCAGCTCAGCTCTTTGTTGTTTGTTAGTGTGTAGAAAAATACATACAAAAAATTAAATCATGAAACGCAAGAAAAAAAAAGTTGGGTATCATGTGCCAACCCATGGTTCGGCCACGTGTAACCAATAAGTCAAACATTGTTCGCTAATCTTGTCATTTTATGCAATGATGATATCGGTACCGTATTGATACTAAATTTCCGAACAAAATTTGTACCGTATACTGTATATATTAATACAGTACCGGTACTCATTACAAAATGCTCATATTTATATTGTACTAGTACCGATAATAAAAATACCAAATCAGTTAAAAATTGTAACTGAATACCGAATTAAAAGGAAAATGGGGGATTTGAATAAGCATTTTAAAATTTTATTAAAATATTTTACGTTACATTATCCTTTTTTTTATCAAACAAAATAAAAGGTAAAAAAATAAATTACGAGCTTGACCCAAACTATTAATATAAAACCCGTATTCACTCCAATTCCAATCATCATATCATTCCAATTCCATTTCATTCCGTTCCAAACCCTCACACCGCACCACCGTACATCCACCACCCACCTCCGGCACCACCAATTACCACCACCACTCACCACCACACACCCTCACAACCATTTCCCCCAAATCAATTCCACCCAAAACCCACTACACATCTCATATTCATATGCTAGGGTTTCAAATTAACCAAAATGTTAATTAACAATTTCGACACCGTGGTCCACTCAGGATCCAAATCAATCAACGAATCCGTGAACGGGTCACATGACTTCACAATCCGGGGCTACTCGCTGGCCAAAGGCATGGGTGCGGGTAAGTACATATCGAGTGATACGTTTACTGTTGGTGGGTATGACTGGGCGATATACTTTTACCCGGATGGGAAGAATCTAGAGGACAATTCGATGTATGTATCTGTGTTTATTGCGTTGGCGGGTGATGGGTCGGATGTTAGGGCTTTGTTTGAGCTGACGTTGTTGGATCAGAGTGGTAAAGGTAAACATAAGGTGCATAGTCATTTTGATCGGGCCTTGGAGAGTGGGCCGTATACTTTGAAGTACAGAGGAAGCATGTGGTATGTATGCTTTTTATTATATTGTTTCTTTTGTTATATTTGTTAAAACTTTGAAATTGGTGGTGAATTGGGGATAATGGGTAATTGGGTATGTGTGGTTATATAATTTCTTTTGTTATTTGTGTTAAAACTTGGAATTTTTGGTGAATTAAGAATAATGGGTAATTGGGTATGTGTAATTATATGTTTTTTTTTTTTGGTTATTTGTCTTAAGAATTTGATATTGGTGGTGAATAAGAATAGTGGGTAATTGGGTATGTGTAATTATATAGTTTCTTTTGTTATTTGTATAAAAAAACTGAAATTGGTGGTGAATTGGGGATAATGGGTAATTGGGTAGGGTATGTGTGGTTATATAATTTCTTTTGTTATTTTTGTTTAAAAATTGTTAAAAAGTTGAATTTTTTGGTGAATTAAGAATATTGGGTAATTGGGTATGTATTGTATGATTTTTTTTGGTTTGTGTTAAAAACTTGATATTGGTGGTGAATTAAGAATAATGTGTAATTTGGTGTGTGTAATTATATAGTTTCTTTTGTTATTTGCGTTAAAAGCTTGAAATTGTTGGTGAGCTAAGAATAATGGGTATGTGTAATGTGTAGTTACTAATTCTTTTGTTATTTGTGTTGAAAACTTGAAAATGTTGGTGAATTGAGAATAATGGATTAATGGGTATATGCTGTTAATTTGTTTTTGTGATGTTAATCATGTTACTAGTTTGATGAGTAAGGGTTTGATTTTGTGAGTTTGTAAAGTTAAAGTGTTAATTGGGGATGTAAGTTATTTTGGATCATGTTCTTATATATGGTATGTATTTTTAATAAGTTAAATTAAAGAATTTTGGGCTGACCAAAAAGTTTGTGGCTCGTTTGAAGAGTTCAAGAATATTTTTTGATGTTTTGTTTTATGTTTTAAAGACAATAAAACAGGGATGTTTACTGTTTTATTAGCTCAAATACCGTTTTAGCTAATCCTATTTGGTTTTATGTATTATCTTTGTGTAAAAAATAAAAAGAAATAATTTATTTTTAAAAAACGAGCTGGCTCTAGCTTTTTACGAGCCGGACTCGAGCTATGATTGTCAGTTAGCTAAAATATGAACCGAGCCAGAGCCAGCTTGTTTAACTTTGAGCTTGAGCCCGCTCTGGCTCGGTTTGACTCGTTTACAGCCCTGCTGAGAAATAGCGCTGAGAACGGGACCAAAAATACCGATACCGAATTTCTAGATTCGTGGGTACTGAGTAGTGTATACCATAATGAATCAATCGGTACGGTATGGGTACCGGTACTTGGTACCATATGCTCATCCAAGAATTTTTATTCATATCAGGGGTTACAAACGTTTCTTCAGAAGGACAAGTCTGGAAGCATCTGATTATCTTAAAGATGATTGTCTTTCAATGCATTGTACTGTTGGTGTTGTCAGAAACCGTGTCGAGGGGCCCAAAACTCTCACCATATCTATACCTCCATCCGACATGGGCGAAAGTCTCAAGTCCTTGTTAGAAACTGAAACCGGTTGTGATATTGTTTTTCGTGTTGGTGACGAGACATTTAAGGCCCACAAGTTGATACTCGCTGCTCGATCGCCCGTGTTTAAAGCCCAGTTTTTTGGGCTTGTTGGAAACCCTAATATGGATGAAGTTGTGTTGGAGGACATTGAACCCTCCATTTTTAAAGTAATAGATGTTTATTATATTTTTTTTAGTTCTTATTAGATCTGTAATTGAACTGAATGAACACGAACGGACTCATAGAGCATGTTTGTGTTCGTTTAATTAACTTTGATCTTACAAATGATCGAGCACAAACAGCTTCTTGTTCTTTGTGTTCGTTTGATAAGATAAATGAGTGTGTTCTTGCTAGGGGTGGCTCGACTCGGCTCATTTTGTTCTTTATTTATAAAGCTCGAACTCGGTTCGTTTCGTAGTTTTCAAGCTCGGGCTCAGCTCGGGCTCGGCTCGTTTAATATTTATTAATTAAATTTTTATATATTTATAATTATATTTGTATATTTATTTTCATAATAAATTTATATATAAAATAATATATGTTATTTAGTTATTTTTTTCATAACATTATATATATCAATTAATAATTATTAAATATTTATGTATCTGTTAATATATATATTTATAAAAAAAATATATAAATGACAGGCTCGTTTAGGCTCGCGAGCCGGCTCGAGCTCGATAAGTGAAGCTCGGGCTCGGGCTCGTTTATTAAACGAGCTTTCTTTTAGGCTCGAGCTCGGGCTCAGGCTCTTTTAAGCTCGGCTAGATCGAGCTTTTTCACGAGCCGATCTCGAGTAGCTCGCGAGCAGCTCGGCTCGTTTGCACCCCTAGTTCGTGCTCATTTGTGTCAGTATAAATAAACAAATCGTTTGCGAACGTAACTGAACATTGATGAAAGAACATAACTAGGGGAACACCAATTAAGAGTAAACATTGACTAAATTGTATGTGTCTAAATAATTTAAGTGAATATATAAATAAACTTAAACGAACGTTCATGAACACAAATGAATGAACAAGGCGTGTGTTCATGTTCGTTCGTTTAACAAAATGAACAGAGAAAAATGTTCGTAATCGTTTGTTTATTAAATAAACGAACTTTAGCGAACTTTTTGCTAAAATGTTCGGTTTGTTTATAGGCCTAATTCTGATTTATCTATGTTATTAACAAACGTTTTTGCAGGCTATGCTTTATTTTATTTACTCAGATACTCTCCTGGATTCACAACTAATGGGCTCGATGTCAAAATCCACATCAACAAACATAATCCAACATCTGTTGGCTGCTGCTGATCGGTTTGGTCTAGACCGGTTAAAACAGTTATGTGAAGCAAAGTTGTGTGGAGAAGTTAATGTTGACACAGTTGCAACAACTCTTTCGCTTGCTGATCAACACCGGTGTTCTCAGCTTAAGACCATTTGTCTGAAATTTGCTTCTGCAAACTTGGGAGGTGCGTTTTGACTGTACAATCTGAGCGGTCCAGTGTTCAGGTTATATTAATTTCAATATTTTAACTGTTAATTATGCAGAACTATAGGCCTGTAAACGAACGGAACGTTCAGTGAACCGTTCGGCGGTAAGTTCATCTATTTATTAAATGAAGAACATGACCAAAATGTTATTTTTACTTAGTTAAACGAGTGAACATGAACACACGTCTCATTCAGTCAGTTATGTTTGTGAACATTCCTTTACGTGTGTCATTTAAATTTGTTTATGTTTGTTTACGTTTGTTTAAGCTAGTTTGTTTTATGTTCGTTTATATTTACTTCAATGCGTTAGGCCCATTACAATTTAGTCTAGTTTTCTTAAATTTTTGGGTCCAGGAAATTTTTGTTCACGTTTACTTATATGTGGTGTTGACTTATTTATGCTCGTTAATCTATATTTAGTTATGCTCATTCATTCATGTTCTTTTTACGTTCGTGAACTGTTTGTTGATGCTATAAACAACTGAACACGAACAAGAAAACCATTTTCGTTTAATTGTTCGTGTTTCGATCGCGTGCAGAAAAATGTCGCCTTTTGTTAATCTTATTGGATCACTTATGTCTAGATTTTGTGTATATTCTAGTTTTTTGATGATTGTAAGTTTATGTTATTTCAGCGGTGATGCAAACAGAAGGGTTCAAATATGTAGAAGAAACATGTCCTTTGTTGCTATCAGAGCTTCTAGAAACAGTTGCATCAGCGGCAGTGGATGATCGATCAGGTGAAGGGGGGCTAAGTAGAAAGAGAAGTGGCAGCAGTATCATTGGCCTAGATTTAGCAGCAGCAGCCGCCCAGATGTCGATCGAGGATGGTCCTAATATCAGGCGTATGCGTAGACGAATGTAACCTACAATTTGATCATCTTTTCTTACTTATAGTTATTTTCTCCAAATTGTAATGGATATTGAATTGAATTTCGGCTTTAGTAATCCAAAACTGCTAAGATTTGCATAAGTTTATGGTCTTTGTTTTTAGGTGGTTAGGAATTTCACTGTTGGTATTATCCACCACATGTTACAAATGGTCTCAGTGGGGTGCAAAGGAGACAAGCCCTTACCTTAAACTACTCGAGCTTGGCTCGACCTGAGCCTATGTTTCTGGGCTCAGCGAGACAAACCCAGGCCTTATGCTACTCAAGCTTGGCTCAACCTGAGCCTATGTTTCCGGGCTTGGCTCGCCTAGAGCCTATTTGAGAAAAACTTAGCCAAAATCCGGCTCGAGGTCGTCTGCAGTACCTTAACCTTAAATATGTCAAGGCTTGGCTGATATTAATTAATAGAGAAAAGATCAAATAAGAAATTTGATTTTTCTAAGAAGGCTAGAAAGGAGGGTATTTTTGTCTAATACTTTAATATTGAAAACCCACTTAATTTAGTTTCAAAAACTCACTTAACTAAAACCCACTTAAATTTTCACTTATCTTCTACAACCACCACCGCCCACCGCCACTCACCGCCACCACCTTGCCGGAAAAGTCTTCAGAAATTTCGCCGGAAAATAAAACACTATGAAAAACACAATAAAAAATACACAATGTAAAAAACACTGTGAAAATAAAAACACAATGAAAACACAATTAAATAACACAATGTAAAAAACACAATGCAAAAAAATACTATGAGAAAATAAAAGGCACTTGTATAACACAATTTTGTAAAACACAATTATGATAAAACACACTTTGTAAAAACCCACGAATTTTATTTTTATTTTTATAAAGCAATATGGTACTCATATAAAAGATAAAAAAACACTTGTTTTTATGGTGAAATTGTTTTGAAAAAAAAATGTCGTATAAAAAAGTTATGGACATTTTAAAATGATGGGGGAATTTGACATGTGCCTTGCATGTGGAGAGAGAAAGTCAACAAATGTGTTATCCCTATTATGCCTTTACCCTTGTTTTACACTCGATGATCTCTCTAATCTAATCTTAACCATTCAATTCTGAAATGAATAGACAAGATTATTTCCTATCATTCCTAAGAAAACTAATCTTCTTATTATAACTCAACCTATAGAAAACCAAAAGGAGTTCAAACTCAAAAATACAAAAGCTTGTAACGGCTCGGGCTGAGCTTGGGCTTGATAAGTTACGGCTTGTTTTGAGGTTTTTATTGATCCGATCTTGAGTGGCTCGGCTCGTTTTGTACCTCTGATAAAAGGGTAAACATCATGGACAAGTATCTTTTTTGTTTGTCAATGTATATTTTTCTTAAAGCAGGAAAGCTATAAAAATCTACAATTTCTTCTCTTTCTCTGGCCTAATTTGTTAATGGTATAAAATGTCCTAAAATCCCACAAAAGCCAAATTGTGAGATTCTCCCTTTATTCGATAAATACCAAGTGTAAAAAAACGTCAAAAACGTGTCATATGGTGTTTAAATTCATGTATGGCTTGGAGCATCCAATAACCATTAACTCATAGTTTATAATATGTTAAAATAGGGGTGACAACCTTGACCCAAACCACTTCAAATGAGTCAATTTTGGTTGTTTTAAAATTCAAATGGGTTGATTTGGGTCATAGGTTTTAATTAAATGGGTCACTTGAAATTCCACATTCTTATTTTTGGGTCAAAATGGGTTGACAAATTTAACTACATGGGTCGATGTGGGTTAGTGTCTTAAGGAAAAGTGACATGTTTGGGTTGAAACGGGTTTAAGATTGGAACGGTATCGGTTTAGGTTTCGGCTCGGATCAGCTTTCGTGCCGACACGAGTTTTAGCACTGGACGGGTTGGGTTTCGGTTTTTTTCGAGTTTTCGCACTAGACGGGTCGATTAAGGTTTTTGATTCGTTTTCGTCGACATTTCTGTTTCGGTTAATTTGTCGGTTTTTTTTTTTTGATGAACGAGGATAACGGCGAAAATATTTTAGTTTTTGTTACTTTTTTCGTTATTCGTTTATATTTTGAGTTATGATTTTTTATTTGTTTTTTTTGAATTTCTTTTTGAGGGATTTTGATCTTAATAGAAACCATCAAAAAATATTCAAAAAAAATCATAACTCAAAAAATAAAACAAAAAAATGTAAAAAAACTAAAACGTTTCGTCCGTTGTCCTCGTTCAAAAAAAAATCGACAAATTATCCGAAACTGAAAAGTCGACAACAACGAAACAAAAACATGCTGAAACAAGCTGTTAAGTGATGAAAGGAACTGAAAAGTCGCTTAAACGAGCTGTTACGCGCTGAAACGAACTGAAAAATCGCTTAAACGAGCTGTTACGCGCTGAAACGAACTGAAAAATCGCTTAAACGAGCTGTTACGCGCTGAAACGAACTGAAAAATCGCTTAAACGAGCTGTTACATGCTGAAACGAAATGAAAAACCCGTTTTGACCCGTTCCAACCTTGACCCGTTCTGACCCGAACTTGTTGACCCTAAACCGTTCCGACCCGAACCAAAACAACCCTTTTTTAAGTGACCCGTTTTGACCCTAACCCGTTTCGACCCTAACCCGTTCCGACCCATGACCCGTTTCGACCCAACCCAACCCATTTGCCACCTCTGTGTTAAAACTTTCTTTTTCTTTTTTGGCTATAAACCCATCTTAGTTTGTTGCTAATTGTTTCATTAAGTTTTGAATGTGCTTTGCCAAAGTTATATATCAATGACAAAAGACCAAAAAAAACACAATGTATGGAACTATGGACTATAGAAGTAAGTCATCGAGTCTGCAAGTTGACTCTTACATAAAAATGTCAAAACTATCGAATTTTCTACATTTTGATTTCATAGCTACTTATTCCTTTTAACGTATAAACACAAAAAAAAAAATACATTTATATACAACAAATCAGACCCACAAAAACAGAGTCCCTCGTTCAAAAACTGCAATATTTTCAGCAAATGCAAATTCAAGAAAGCGAGGCCAACAACCAAAGAACCGTATGAGATGATACAAGAAGCAGAAACCAAGCAAAGAAAGCCAAAGCTATGGACATCTGGAACAAATTACACGAAAGTTTAAGGTCTGATTTGCAAATATCCGAGTCATTCACAAACAGAACCATCACCCCAGCTGACGAGGATGCACCCGCAAGTGATAGAATAGCAGCCACCTGAAAACAACACCACAAGATTATGTAAGTTTCATCGAAGGGTAGTTTGGGCATTTGTAAATTAAGAAATGCGTACCCAGTCACCAATGACGACAAGGCTTAATAAGATTGGAGTTTGAAGATCTTTATTTACTCTTAACGCATGAATATCAAGACACGTGAGTCCAAAACTCCATAAAACTTGTAGTCCCATTGCTGAAATTAGAAAGCTAGTATCAAGCATATAAACAAATTAGAATATGATAAATGATAACATAATTATCATATTTAAAAGGAGTCCAAATGTCATATTAATGTATTATTCTCTCTATACATAGATTCTCTTTTGTAATCATATTAGACATTCAATCAATATAGAATACTATACTAGATTGCAAACATATACATAACAGGGGACAAGATCATGAGAAAAATACAATCTACGTGAGAAAACTAAAAAACTCCACACTACATATATGCAGTATACAGGGGTGTAAACGAGCCGAGCCGCTCGTGAGCTTCTCAAGATTGCCTCACGAAAAACTCGAATCGAGCCGAGCCGAGCTTAATCTAGATCGAGCCCGAGTTCGAGAGTTTATTTAAGCCCCTTTAATAAACGAGCTCCAGCCCAAGCTTCAGACTTTGAGCTCGAACCGACTCGAGAGTTTATTAAGGCTCATTTAATTAACGAGCTCGGGCCCGAGCTTGACATATCAAGATCAAGCTGGCTCTCGAGCCCAAATGAGTTTTTTATTTAACATATTTATATAATAACTATTATTATATCTAAACAAATTATCAAAACTAATAAATAATATATATTATATATTATATTATATTACACATAAAAATTATAATTATGAACACATATGTAAATAATTATAAAAATAATTGAATAATAAATAAATAACAAACTTGCTGAGCTCGAGCTTGACAAACAACTCACGACAGAGCTAGAGTTTGAGGAACACAAATCTAAACAAGCCGAGCTTGAATTCGAACTCGAGCTCTCTTAAACTAAAACGAGCCGGCTCAGCTCGTTTCCACATATGATATTAATACTATATATATGTAGTATGCAATTTTTTAGTTTTCTCATGAAGAGTAGTTTCTCATCATCCCTAATACAAGGCATTTTGATTGGGATAAACAACAAGAAATTATTATTCTTATTCTTTATTCTTATTATTATTATTATTATTATTATTATTCACTCTTTATAAATGAATGTGAAAGATGAGGTCATGAACAAATGTAGTAATTTAACCTACATATGGACAATTGAATAGATTATCCAAATATTACCTAAAAATATTGCAAAAACTATATTATATTATATTATATTATATTATATGATAAACTTAACATGACTGCTCTGTTTCAGAAAAGGCATTCATTCATGTTAAACCCTAAACTCAAACTAATACATACATACCAGAAGGAAGTGGCGGCGGCGAAACCAGTAGAAGAAGCCATGGCGGCGATAGAAGCGGCGGCGAATAAGCACTGTAGAATCCTTAATAACAGGCCGCTGGCTATCCCTGGGGTTCCAAACGACGGCTTCATAGCTACATGAATAATTTGGTGATGGTGAATTGAGGATCAAATTTAGCGTAGGAGTTAAGTTAAAGTTAGGTTTCAGATGTTAAATTAAATGCCCTAATTTGATGCAGAGATTGATCGTTCGTTCGTTCGTTTTCAGGTGATTAAAGTCGTGATTTTCATAAATAAAGAATGGTTTGGAATTATTATTATTATTATTATTATTATTATTATTATTATTATTATTATTATTATGCGTATAAATAAATGAACACAACAGTTTGGGGGAGTTTTTGTTGCATACGGAAACAATATGGCGCACCAAATTTAGGTCTCGTTTCAATTTTTTATACCAAACATAAATTTGCTTGCTTATTATTTGTTTGGAATGATAAATTAAATTTCGGCACCTGGGTACTTTCATTGGCACGAAAAACCCATCAACGTGACAGCGCTGGTAACCCGACCTACCACCAGTTTCAGGGAAATCCAAATCCAGCTCCCAAAAGTCTACTGTGTTAATACCCCTAGTTTGCATAACTGACGACCTCCTCTAAAGAAGTTCATTTGAAAAGTCGGTTTTAGGTTTGTGTAATTCCAATATAATATTTGATTGTCAAACTTTGTCTAATACTGGTTAATTGGTTATCACTAATATATATACCAGTTAGTTAATTTATCGTCTGAATTTATGAATACATGTATTACGATTTCAACTTCATTATAATTTTATTAGACAAGAAAAATATAAATGTAAAAATAAAAATTAGTTAATTAGTATGTTATTCTATTATAGATGAGCAAAGGAAGAAAAAAAAAATGTTATTTTTTTGCTAAACTAACTTTTCTTGATTTGTTCAAACAAGAGCTAAATACAATTGGGAGTCTACTAAAACTAAACCTCAAGCACACAAAATAGCAACAGCTCAACAAGACATTAGTGAATATGAAACATGAACAAATTCAAATATAGTCAGTTCGACCAATTTTTTTGCTTTTTGCAACGTTACACGTTGTTATAGGAACAGAAATGCCGTCACTTGACATGGATAAATTGTCGGATTCGACATATTTGCAATGGATATTTAGAGAGTTTTGTAGTTTTGATGGAAATTCTGTAGACCCTTGCGGTCAAAATGGACATTCTTGGAATTTTTAAGGGTATAGCTTTTACTCGCATATTACACTTTAATCAGTTATAAAATTCTAAACAAAACATTAAAAAAACCACCAAAAACAAACTTGGGTTTCAAATCACATACGCACCCTTAAAAGAAACAGAAATCCAAACCAAAATAAACATTCTTCCATTCATTCTACAAACCAAGACCATATATCAACTTAAATCCAAAACACACCGGATCGATCTAACACCTACGACAACGACACACATTTGACAACCAATTCCCTAACGAAAGCAGACGAATTTGATAAAGACAGCCAGGGCAAACTGCGAGACACATGCAGCAACCATGGCTGTAGCCAGTGCACGACACTTGAGGTTCAAACCAACAAAAGCAGCTGAAGCAGTACCTGTGACTAGTGTGGCAGTCCATCGCAAAGAATCCACCGGGGTAAGCAATAAAAGCTGAAAATCAATAGTAGAAAACTTGTCATATTTTGAAAAAAAAAGTGTTTTTTCTTTTTTGTGGACGTTTGCATCTGATATGGGACTGATGCGACATGAATTTTAATTTCAATTTATCTTTTATACGTTTTGCAACCGTCCTTATACCGGTCACTTTCGTGTTCACAAGAGCGTGACTGTATTGTGACCGTTAAATGCATATGATCTAAAGTTTTAATGATGGATACTTACAGAGCCGAGGATGGAAACGAAGACAGAGTATCTCCACATACACCAAAAGTGAATAAGGCCAACCTTCGAACCAAGACACTTGAGCAAAAAATATAATCCCACCGGAACCATGCCTAAACCATACACTACCGTTGCTGAAGCTCGATAGTAGCTACAAAAATCACTAGAATAGGTTTTTTCACTCGAAAGATAAGCAACACAATTGCCAAGTGAAGCTATCATAAATACCAATGTAGTGGAGATCCAAATGAGCCCATTGCTAAATAATAAGATAGAATTCAATATAACACTAGTTAGTTAAACCGGCTATAGTGATAAAGAAAAATATATAACTTACATATCTTGGTTAGCTATAGACCATATCTTAAAGAAAGTTATATCCTGCTCAACAACTGAAGCCTGAAAATAACAAATAGCACGTTCATGGATGGTATATCCGACCCAGATGATGTCCAACAGATGTCTGCGGAAGCAATCGCCCCGAAGAGTGCCAAACAGATGTCCAACATCGGCACTTATGATGGTATATCCGACCCAGATGATCACTTGAACAGATTCATAGCGGGGGCAACCGTCAGCAACTGGACGGAACCCACGTGGTGTTATATGTTCCAGATGACGCTGGTTGGAGCGGCCAGGGCGTGGTTTGATCGTTTACCGGTCCACCACATCTATGATTGGGCGGACTTCCAACACAAGTTCAGCTAGCACTTCAGCCAACAGAGGAAATATACTGAAGAGCAGTGGACGATCCTCAACTGCGTTAGAGAAGAGGATGAATCTTTACTAGACTTCATCACTCGCTTCAACTCGAAAAAGTTGGGTCTGGGCACCATAAGCGAAGATCTTGTTCGCGCCGCTTTCATCCAGGGCGCCGAATACCCAGAGCTTATCCGCACGTTGACGGGTAAAGACGGCATGCCATCCACATGGGATGCCATCATGACGGCGGCCAAGCGCTTTGCCGAAACGGAGAAGCAACTGGGTAGGGATCTTCCCCAGAGTACAAACCTCTACACGCAGAGGACTAGAGAAAAACAACGTCCGGACCGCCCGGCAAAACAAAAGGAGGAAGATAGGTATTTGGCAGTCAAGGGTAAACTTTGACACCTCATCCAGCTCTCGCCCTCTAGTAGGCGGAAGGGATAACACGCACCCATCAAGCCGAAACCCCCGGTGGACGCCACTCACCAAAAGCGTCACGGAGATATTTGCCACCGAAAAACTCCCATGGCCAAAAGCTCCAATGGTCCGGCAGCGACATAACGCGGATCAGAGCAAATCCTGTGACTTCCACGGGACAAAGGGTCAGACCACTGAGGAGTGTATATCCTTGAGGGATATTGTTGAAACATTCGTCAAGGATGGAAAACTTACACACCTTGTGGCATCAATCAAGAATTGAGGGAAGAATGATAACCGATACAAAAGCAACGGACGAAAGCCCGTTGACATCAGCATCCACATGGTTCATAGTAATGTCAGAGGAAGAAAAAGACGAACGACAGAACCATGCGCGTGGAAGGAAGCTGAGGTGCGCTTCCCGCGAGTGCCAGGAGGACCCAGCAAAGAAGGCCCTATCGTCATCAAAAGCCAGCTGGGGCACTACATCACTTCCCGCACTCTTGCTGACAACGGCACCTCGTCAACGGTTATGTACAGGCAGTTCTTCGACAAGCTAGACGACGAAGACAAGGAACGTCTGGAAACGGTCTACGCCTCGATGGAAGGGTTCGACGGCAGCACAAACACCCCCTGGGTATCCTATCTTTCCCCGTCATTCTCACAGACGGGAAACACTCCCGCACAGAAGACGTGGACTTTGTCGTAATGAGGAAGCCACACCACACATACGACATTCTCTTCGGGAGAGACGGGATGGCAAGATTCAATGCCGTGGTATGTTCAGTCCACGGCATGATGGGATGGCCAACAGCTGAGGGTGTAGTAGCGATGATCACCGGTATTCCCCAGGTATGCATCGCATCTGTCTCATCAAAACCCAAACCAAAGATGGCTAAACCAACCATCACCGAACCAGAAGAATGGGCCTTCAATGGCAAATACCCTGACCAGGCTGTTACCGTTGGCCCAACAGTCAATGATCCTACGCGCACCTTACTCAAACGCTTACTACAGAAAAACGCTGACATCTTCGCGTGGACACCAGCTGACATGACAGGTGTACCTCGAAGTAAGGCAGAGCATAAGCTCAAGTGTGACTCGGCTTTTACGCCAGTCATACAAAAGCGCAGAGTAATGGGGGCGGAACAAGCTAACGCGTGTAGAACCCAAGTCAAGGAACTCCTTGACGCGGGCATCGTACGCGTTAGCAAATATCAAACATGGGTTGCAAATCCCGTTATGGTACCGAAGTCTAACAAACAATGGCGCATGTGCATAGATTTCAAAGACTTAAACAAAGCATGCCCCAAAGATTGTTACCCGTTACCCGAAATTGATCTTAAGGTAGATTCGTTAGCACCGTTACGCCTTAAATGCTTCCTTGATGCGTATAAGGGGTAACATCAAATCCACATGGCCGTTGACGATCAGGACAAAACCGCATTTTGGACGCCCGATGGCACATTTTGTTATCAAATGATGCCATTCGGACTTAAGAATGCCGGGTCCACATACCAACGCCTGATGGACAAAGAGTTTCATGCCCAAATTGGGAGGAACTTGGAAGTCTACATGGATGAATTGGTCATCAAAAGCCTTGACCCAGAAACGATGTTGAAAGACATCGAAGAAACTTTCAACACGCTCAGAAAGATAAACATGAAGCTCAACCCGAGCAAGTATTCCTTTGGGATGGAAGAAGGGAAGTTCTTAGGAGTCATTGTTACTAAAGATGGCTTCAGAGCGAACCCTAAAAAGGTCGAAGCCATTATCAAAATGGAATCACCTACTACCATCAAGCAAGCTCAGACACTGAATGGACGCCTAGTCGCACTTAACCGCTTTTTGGCAAACCATGCGGATAGGTCGTTCCCATTCGTGTCAACATTGAGAAACTGTTTAAAGAAAACGCACTTCCGCTGGACCCCAGAAGCGGAAACAGCTTTTCAGGAAATTCGGTCACGCTTGATCGAACTCCCAACGCTCACAGCACCAGAAGCGGGGGAGGAATTAATCCTATACCTTTCCGCCACAGATAGAGCAACCGGGGCCGTCCTGCTAGTAGAGCGAAAAGGCATCCAGATGCCAATCTACTATGTTAGCCGTGTCCTAACAGACGTAGAAACCCGGTACTCTACCCTGGAAAAATTAGTCTTAGCACTTGTACAGGCTTCACGCAGGCTAAGACGATATTTCCAAGGTCACCCAATCACCATTCTCACCAACTTCAAACTCGCAAACGTTCTAGGCAAACCCGAATTGTCAGGACACCTAGCCAAATGGGCAATAGAATTGGGAGAATACGCGATAAAGTACAAGCTGAGGCCAGCCATAAAAGGCCAGGTCTTGGCAGACTTTATTGCAGAAGTCCCAGCTTCGCGGGAGAAAGAGTGCCAGGAGGAGGCTCAACCCTCTCCAGCACAGGACATCGATGATGTCTGGCGACTCTACACTGATGGAGCAGCCATCAACGAGGGCTCAGGCGCACGGTTGAAGCTAACCAACCCAGCAGGCCAAGAATACACTTACGCTATTCTACTGAATTTTCCAAGTACGAATAACGAAGCAGAGTATGAAGCATTCTTGGCCGGGCTGAGAATTGCGCGTAAGATGAGAGTGAAAAACTTGGAAGCCCACGTGGATTCCATGTTAGTAGACAACCAAATAAACGGGACGTACACGGCCGTGAACGACACAATGGCCCTGTACCTCGCACAAGTAAAAACCCTTATGCGCGATTTTAACGATTGTAAAGTCATACACGTCAAGTGTAGTGAAAACAAATCTGCATATGCGTTAAGCAAGCTTGCATCATTAGCCTTCACCCACTTGGGAAAGGACATCCGCATTGAACTCCTTGGAGCACCATCAGTCCCGCACAAGGAAATCTATGTCATCCAAACCGGTACAGAAACGTGGATGACACCAATAATAAATTACCTTGCGGCGGGTATACTGCCAGAGTCAAAAACACAGGCAAGAAAAATACGCTGTAAAGCACTGAACTATCAACTCATCGATGACATCCTTTACAGACGTAATTTTCTTGGCCCACTCCTAAGATGCGTGGACAACCAAGATGCTGGCTACCTCCTAAGGGAAGTGCACGAGGGCATCTGTGGAGTACGCGCAGATGTGTAATTATTTCCTTTTGTTGTGGTTTTTTACTGAGTATTTGTTCTCATGTATCGTCATATCTAGTTTTTACTACATATTTTCTATAATATAGTTGTCGTTTTAAAATAATTGTTTAATAATTTTTGGGTGTTACCTTTCTTTCTTTTTAATTTTTTTAACGTCAATTTCAAAATTTTCTCGCCTTTTAAAAAACGCTTATTATTTGCTTCTTTGATTTTTGAAAAGTAAAAACTGGTTGATAAAACTTCAGTTTAAGCTAGAATTATTTTTGCTTTTAAAAAATCAAATAAGTAGTTTTAAGAAGCTCAAGAAAACACCCGAGGTAAATAGCTAACTCTTTTTCAGTTTTTCTTTAATTAATTTTATAATATTTTGTCTTTGGAATTTAGGAAACACCGGTTTTCTCCGGTTCACCGGAAACAACAACCGGCTGGCCAGGACACTCTGCGGTTCGCCGGAAAGCAATGAAGATGCATGGAATCTGATCTACACTGCAGCAGGCCAACTTGCACGAACAAATATGAAGATGAGCATTATCAACGGCCATGGAGGTGTAACCGGAGATGTGTTCCGGCAGCAGCATTTTAGCCGGAGCAGATGTGTTGCTGCATGGCCTCCGCCACGTCACCAACAGAACCACGGCGGTGGTACGGCGGCGAAGAGGGGTACTGGTGTCTTTTTACCCCGGAGATACTGTACTAGTAGTAATTATCCACCTGAATCTCGAAAACGACAAGGTATATTTGTCTTATGTGGGTTTCCGTCAGACATTGCAGTCAAACCACCCGTATTTTTTGCTTCAAATAATAATAATAATAATAAGTTTTTTTCTGGTTAACATTTGTTAGTTACAGGTTGTCCGCCTGCGAATCTGCCAGCTAGAGTGATACAATCTTCCATTGCACCACCTCAAATTCAGTCTCAAATCAATACCAGCTTCGTCTCACACTATGGTAATTGTTATCTTCCCGCATTGTAAGGGTGTAAACCAGTCGAGCCGAACCCGAGTTCGTCTAGACTCGAGCTTCTAGTTGATACTTTATTTCTAAAGCTTGAGCTCGGCTAATGAGTAGTTTTTAAGCTCTAGCTCGGTAGGGCTCGGCTCGTTTATTAATTAATAATGGATTTATATACATTTATACAGGGCCGGCTAGTGGGTTGGGCAACCCAGGCGACCAGCCGGGGCACTTAATTTTTGTGTGCCCAATTTTTTTTATATATATTTTTAGTTATTTTTTATAAAATAAATCCTAATCCTAATCCTCTTATTAGATATTGGGCTCAATATTTTTTTACCATAACCCATTTAAGGTATTGGACCGACAGACCTTTTTATTTTGTTATTCGTTAGTACCTACGATCCTTTTTATTTCGACTAGGTCAAGATATTTAAATTTTCAGAGACGACCTTGCATTTATATTTATTTTTCTATATATAGTTTGGTAATAATTTTTATATATAAACATAATATATTCTATCTAGTTACTTTTATCATAATTTTATATATAATAATTATTATTATACAAAATATCTATTCAATATGCTAAATACAACTTGTATATATAATAGGCTCGCTTATGTTCATAGGCCGGATCGAGCTCGTTAAATAATGTTTAGGTGTAGGCTCATTTATTAAACAAACTTATTTTCAAACTCGGGCTAGAGTTCGATTAAGCGTGACTCGAATGGAGCCTTAACGGGTTGATCTCACGTGCCACGTTATTCGTTTATACCCCCTTTATTGTATCCATCACTCCACAGTTTTGTTAAAAAAGAATTATTAATTTGCAGAAATGTTGATGAGCGGAGGAAAGCCATGATCTCGGGTGCTCAAAGGCGGCAAAGTGACATCCTCGGTGGCGTTATGGAGGCGCCAATGAACAACCCGGCGATGCTTCTACCTCAAGAGTGGACCTACTAACTCCATTTTTAGGCAGTAGAAGAAAATGAATACAAAATAATATTAGGTAGTGATATGAATTTGGTTGATGGTGAATGGTGATCATCATATCTAAGTACAAAGATGAAAATAAATGGAAAAAGGTATCCTAACTACTTTTTGTTCAAAAATTCCTTTTGTTTGGGCTAGGTAGCACTTGTATCTTGTGCATCAAGTAGTTGTACTTTATGTGCAAAAGGGCTAGGTGGGAGTTTTACCTTATGCATTGAATAGTTGTGCAACAATGAGGATCAGAATGGCTAAAATAAATGTTTTTGAATGTGGTTATTAAGTTATTTAAAAACATGTGCTAACGTGCGTCCTTGGTGAAGTAGTTGTACCTTGTTCATGTATATAATGTTGCCATTGATTGTGTTTCATGCTTAAAGAGTTGTGTGTTGCTCTAGAAGCATAGTAAATTTTATGCAACTTATTAATTGAAGTTTGACTTTCTGTTGTTTAAAAAACTAATATTGATTTAAAATTAGTTGCGAAATAAACACACCGTTTTACGGGTCGGGTTCTTCGGGTTCAAAGTTTTAAATCTTGACTCGAAACCCAACCCGAATCTCGTGAGATCTCGGGTTCGGGTTAAGTTTTTTTTGGGTTAGGTTAATCGGGTTTCGAGTATCTTAGAAAATAAAACAAAAGACAAAAAAACAAAAAAAACTACAATGCTAAAATTAAAACAAAATGTTATTCTTTGCTCGTAAGCAAATAATCAAATAATAAACCAACATAACTTGATAAAAAATCCATAAGAAGAGTAAAACTAACTCGAACCATAATCGTCTTCAATCGGACGTAAATTGGTTGTTCGATTACAGTTGATATTAGTAATAAACGGAAAACATAAATTAACAATAAACAATCGATCTATTAGTTGTAATGACAACAATCGATTAGGACCAGATTTTGATAATATTATATTATACTTAAAAAATATTTAATTTTAAAACTAAAAGTTTATTTGGATTGACCTGAAATTATAAATCAAATCTCAAAACTAACTTTCAAAACCAATCCATACATAAAAAATATAAAAAAGGCAAAAAATAGCCAACCGAACATTACCACGTGGATTAAGGCAATATTCATGCCGAACATTGTTTGTCCATTGTTAAACGTTTACAGGAAAGCGCTTGGGTTTAATCCCTAATGCCCTAACCTCTAAATAGACTTACCAATATTAGGTCCACTTACGTTAGGTTGGCCTGTCGGACCTTGACCCGTTCGTAGAGGTATCTCATTTAAAGTAATGTTCAGCGGTGCACACTGGTCAGGCCCGGCCTTGGGCCATGGCAAGGTGGTCGACCGCCATAGGCCCGACACCCGATAGGCCCGAATTTTTTTTAAATTATTGTTTTTTTATTAAATACAATATGTGTATTTAATGTTTAAACTCAATTACATAACCAATAATTTGGTCTAGTGGCAAATGGTATTACTCCCAACCAAAAGGTTGTGGGTTCTAATCTCATTTGACACATGTTTATAATAATATTTTTAAACAAAAGTTTTTTACACAACCCAAATTATAACCAAGTAAACCTTTATAAAAATTAAATTGTTTAAACCTAACAAAAACTTTTTTTACTTTAAGCCCAAAAAAAAAATTCGCCTTCGGCCCATTTTTTTTTTTGCTTTCTCGAAGCCGGGCCTGACACTGGTGAAAAGCGTAAAACCGGCCACTTCAATCGGCCCCACCAATCAAGCCAATTTGGTTTACCATAATTACTTTTTCGCCCCTGAGTTAACCAGACAATTGAAACTCTTACTTAGGGGTTTGTTTATTTAAAATTGATCTTATACAATGTGCAACTATAAATTAAATCTAACTTAAGTGTACATATAAGTTATAACTTTGTTCATGTATATTTCTCTCAACCACTTTGCCTTCTCTTTCCATTCCCAAAACTGAAGCCATAAGTATGCAATACAAGTAACTTGTTTCACATTTACAAAATAAAAAAATAAAAATAAAATATAACTGTTTCAACTAAAATAATATTAGCTATCAACAATATTGCCACTCCTGCTAATACCAAGCATATTTATCATCCAGATCCACCAAGGGTAGTAATGTCATTTCTAGTGAATCACAAGTCTTCTGGACTGGTAGAGGGCATGATTCTAGAAGGCATCTGCATTCTCCCATCTTTCTGGTTTCCAAACATGAGCGAATCCGGGGGCATAATAGGCATTTCGCTCAATTTCATGTCATTGTCATCATCGTCATCGTCATAAGTAGTTCTCACCATTGACCAGTATATAAAGTTCGGTCGAATAAATCTACACATTAAATAAAAAAAATATTATTAGCATCAATCTTAAATGATAAATCACATTCACAAAACAACAAAAGTTATTACTTATTATTAACCTGTCAGACTTCTTCAACAAATATGGATCAAATGGAAAGAACGCATCGAGACATTGAAACCCGACAAAACCACAAGACATGTTGAATTTAATGTCATTAGATACATTAAACAGGTGTGCTGCTTTTGCCTGATGCAGAAATTCCTCTACTACTGATGATGAGCACACCTGTATTGCAATATATTTAATCACGTATAATGTAACATAAAAAACGATTTTCGTAGGATTATAATAATGTACTTTACCTCTAATGGCTTTAAGGCGTGTTTAAATATTTGTTCTAAAGGCATGTTCAGCAGGTGTGGTTTGAGTCGAGGAGTTGAAAGAATCGATCTCATATGGAAACAAAGTACATACATCATCGCCTGCAAGTTAGATGAACATAATTATATTAAAATCACATACATAACCAATATTAAGTAAAGAACTACAAAAACCGCATAAACACTTGTACATATTTCCTTTAACTGTGATCCACATTATACACATAGTACATAGAAATTTATTTAGAAAAAGGTGATTTTTTTTAAATTAAAGAATATATAACGCTCGATTAAATAGTAAAATTTATTTGCCTGTTCAGCCATTTAAATCGCCTCGATAATGTCTGTGTGGTACCAACCATTGTATGCATCTATACTAATGTATATAAGATTACAAATCTAAAAGATTTATCTCATACCTGGCACCCGGCATAAAAAACTCGATGATGTTCTTGATTAATTTTACCACACTGGTTTTTACTATACTCGTAACACCAATCCACCAACCTTTCCAATATGATTGTCACATATGCAGTGTCCAAAAATTTTGCTCGAGACAGGTAACTTGCTAGATAAGAAACCGCACTCATTCTGAAATGCATCAAAAACAAACTCTTCCCCACAGTTATCGGGGTCAAGCATAGAACATAACAAACTACAGTTACACAAAATAAATTTCAGTTAAAATGAATAAGTTGGCGCATAAATTAAACTAGAAGTGTATTATGACATTATCGATTACCTGTGCAAATTTTGACTTGCATGTATTCAACACGGTACGTTGAAATGACTGAAGAAGAACCTCGAATACCTAAATGTAATGAATAAATTTGTGAATACGTATCAAGTCAAAAGGTCAAAGTTATACTTATATGTACCTGAAGTAGGTGGTTGTCTTTGAAACAAGATTGAAGGTGCTCAAAGGTGAGATCCATCAATGTATCCAGCTTTTGAGCCACTACGTTTCCCCAAAGAAATATTCTTTTTCAGGCTAAAGAAATCCAATGATATATACATTTTAGTAACTTTGAATTCAATATTGTCAAATATTAGCAATTTTACCTCCTATCAAGTATCAAGAGGTGCACAAAAACCGATTTGAGAAGCAGAACCGTTATTGAAACCGGTTTGGCAAGAACCGGTTTAAAACTGGCCCGAAGCCGGGTTGTAAGTTGTAACCCTATACTTTGAAGCCAGTTTGAATCAAACACGACCAGAACCGGTTATAACCCAGTTTCAAGCCGGTCAAACTTGATTTGTTTTATCACTTTATGGCTATGAGCCTACGAACCGATTTTGACTTTTGTTCTCCACTTCTCCCAACCTGACCCGGTTAGTTTCAAACTAGTCAAACCCAGATTCACTTTTGGTCAGAAACCAGTTTGACACCTGTTGACCTGACCCAACTTGGTTAGAACCCAGTCTCAAACCGGTCAAATCCGATTTGACTTTTGGCCAGAAACCGGTTTTGATTTTTGTTGACCCAACCAGGTTTCAAACCGATCAAATCCTATTTAACTTTTAGCAAGAAACCAGTTTTGACTTTTATTGACACAACCCGGTTTGAAACCAGTCATACCTGATTTGACTTTTTACTAGAAACCAGTTTGTTTCAACCAAACCAGCTTCGACCCGGAAACCAAATTGTGCACCGATTCTTTGTTGTCTTGATGCTGGATAGACGGTAATAACTGATATAACAAAACTAAAAAAATTGTCGATTGGCTAGACGGATCACATCACACAATATAAAAAAAAGTCATGAGATAATAAAATCTAGTTGATAAAAATGGTGATGAAGCATTCATATTACCTCGTCCATATCCATATCGGTTTTATCTACGGGTCGTGCTAAATCTTCTAGCTCCATCTCAAAAATGCCTTTATTAATATTGTGAATTTTTGCGTGTGTATAGAAATATATGTACGGATTTTTCAAGTAACATTAGTTATTTTTTTTAACATGTACTTTAAATTATCTCTGGTGTATATTCTGATTCTAAAAACTAACCCATTATCTGACCCATGGTTGCAGAAGTCGTTAGACGCTTCATGTCGGTCAACTAGGAATGGAGAGAACTCGGTTTAGATGGAGAATACTCAGATATGGTAAATTATAATAAATTAATTTTCAGGAATTATATATATATCTCAGATATCATATCTTTATTAATATTTAGAGAAATATGTTATTTGACTCCCTGGAAAATAACGTCGCGAGATGGAATAACCATTGAAAAAGATTTTGCGAACTTTGACTCCCTGTTTTACTCCGGCGGGTTCTTCTGACTCCTGCCGTCAGTTGACCCGTCGTTGACTGACCAAAAAAGTTGAAATGACTATTTTACCCCTGAGCCTTTAATTAATTCTAAAACCAATAATCCAAATCGTGTAGAGGATGGGGTTCGAACCAGCGACGTCTCGGTTAACAACAAACAAGACAAACCATTTGAACTAAACTAATGTTTGTTATAACTATATAATATAAATATATATTACCACTTTATAACTTCATCAAAGGTTTATCATCATCATCATCATCTCCGGATTTTATTAATCCAAAAATCCAAGTTCATCATCATCATCTCCAGATTTTATCATCATCATCATCACCATATCTTCAACATCTCAAGTTCATTATCATCTCCATGTTTACAAAACAATTAAGATCTAAATACCAATATTCATCCAAAAATCCAATAACAACAAATATGACACAAGAATTAATAATTATTAATAAATTTTTTGAAATAGAAAAACAAAAAAATTAAGATATTAATCAATATTCATCTCTCGGAATCAAAGTACCATTTGCAATCACTCCGGCAGAATCTTTTACCACCAGTGACAGGAGAAACGGGTGCGACGGGGGTGGGCTTGCGACGGGGTGGAGGTGCGACAGAGGTGGTGGCTTCCATGGATGCCGTGGTGGTGGCGTTGCAGAATGTCGATGAAGACACGAACGTGAGTGCCGTGGCGGTGGCTACCGTGACCGGAAAAACGAGATGGCCGGAATCCATGGCGGCGGCGGCTGCTGTGGCGACGGCGTGGTGCCGGAAGTTAGGGGTTTTGATCGGAATGATTTATGGGTGCGGTGGTTGAATTTTTGAAGCGATTGGTGGTGGGATTTGAGAGATTTGAGGGTTTGAGTGATGAAATCTAGGGTTTGAGGATTTGATTACTTGTTATGAAATTGATGATGAAGATGATGATATTGAGAGGGATTACTTGGTGGTGGGTTTGAGGTTGTTGATGATGAAGATGAGATGTTGATGAAGGTAAGATGATGAAGCTGATGATGTTATGAAGATGATGAAGCTGCTGATGATGTTATGAAGATGATGTTATTATTATTATTATTATTACTATTACTATTATTATTATATTTTTTATTTATTATTTATTAGGAGATTACTAAAATACTCTTAATATGTTGGTATTATTACTAAAATACCTACGGTCAACTAACGTGCAACTGACGTTAGGAGTCAGAAGAACCCGCCGAAGTAACACAGGGAGTCAAAGTTTGCAAAATCTTTTTCAGTGGTTATTCCATCTCGCGACGTTATTTTCCAGGGAGACAAAATGCATCAACATAAATATAAATAAAAAAAGATGCATCTATGAATACCAAAATATTCTAAAAATAAATAATCATTAATTAAAAAATGATATTCTTCCTTAAATATTATAGACATAGGAATTATGTTTTCTTTTTTAAAGGAAAAATTAGCTTGAGTTGACCAACTAAATCCAATTATGACAGGCTGATCAACTTTGATTGATACTGAGTAACTAGACAGAGTTAAAGAATGCACCATATTTTGTAACAATTACTCAGCAAGTATTCACCCTTCCCCACCTATTTTTACAATGTTGATAAAATCAAAACCGTTTGATTTTATAAAATCAAAAAACATAAGACGTGTTTAAGATTTCACCTAACATGCCTTGAATTTAGGGTAAAAGTGTTAACTTCGAGACGATTTAATTATACAAATATAGCTAAATAAAGAGAGAAAGTGAATACATGGAACGACATGAATACAAAATGTTCACGTAAAGATCCATCCCTCAATATTTATTAAGGCATCCACTTATTTATCTTTACATTGAATGCTCATTGTTTTAATGTCTTCGATCAGCCTATCCAAATTACAATAAGAAGATCCACCTTCTCTCACAGACTTCATAGCTAATTTCGCCATTTGATTGGCCGATTCCGTAAATTCATCCTTCCTAACCTCCATTACTTCATTCACAATCCTCACAACTGTAGTTCGATTGCATGTATCCTTCATGTCTAACCCTAGTTTCCATACGGCTTCAACAAATCTGCTATTTATTTGTTGATCTGCAAAAAACGGCCAACTTATCATTGGAACTCCTGCAATAATGCTTTCTAAAGTCGAGTTCCATCCATTATGTGTTAGAAAAGCACATACAGCCGGGTGGGCTAACACGTCTTCTTGTGGAGCCCACCCAACTAAATACCCTCTTTCTTTGGTGCCTTCCTCTAACTCTGACGGTACCTTACTTTTATCATCATTACTAGAAACTAGATCCTCTCGAATGACCCATAAAAATCGTTTCTTGCTATTGACTAAACCGTACCAGAACTCCAAAAGTTGGTCCCTTGTTACTGTGGCTATGCTTCCAAAACTCACGTACAACACGGATTTTGGTGGTTGTCGATCAAGCCAACCTATGCATGTCTTATCTTCCTCAAATAAACTGTTTGAAGATGTGGATTTGGATGTGGATCGGGATTTTAGATGAGCATGGAGTGGTCCAATTGTGTAGATATTGGGGCAATGCTTTTGAATTTGCGACACTATAGGCCCTTCAAGGTCATCAAACGTGTTAAGAATTATTGCATCAGCATCCGGAGCCCGGCGCGTTATACTACTAACTTGCTGGAGTGTACGGTTGCTTAATCCAGAACGGCAAAAGCTTGGAAGATCACGCCTCCGAAGGAATCCTTCCATGCCTTTCACATTCACTATTCGTTCATCCAAGTTTGTACCTACATTTTTCATGATATATTTGATTATTTGCCAGCGTAATTCTAAATGTTCGGACCTTTGTTGTTAAAAAATATAAAATAATAATAATAATACTTTTTAACTTAACATCCGTGATCCACACGACACGACCCGAACTTTGAGAAACTCTCACTTGATAGAGGTTAAAAAATAAAAACTTTAATTGGTCGTTAATTGTATATATATTTTTAATACGTTGAGTATCGATTCTTCCAACCACAAACTAGAGTTTTGACCACGTCACTACCTTAATCTAACTTTTTAACTTAACATCCGTGATCCACACGACACGACCCGAACTTTGAGAAACTCTCACTTGATAGAGGTTAAAAAATAAAAACTTTAATTGGTCGTTAATTGTATATATATTTTTAATACGTTGAGTATCGATTCTTCCAACCACAAACTAGAGTTTTGACCACGTCACTACCTCAATCTAACTTTTTTTTTACACTTTAACGTACAAAAATGAAAATCATCTAAATCAATAATTAATTTATATATTTTCTTATAAACGTGTCAACTTTTATTTTGAAATGCCATAACTAATAGAAAATTAAAACGGAAGTTGTAATCATAAAGACGTGTATGTAAATAGACATGTCATATATGTGGCCATAATCATATCGGACTAGTAGATGGATATATGAAAATACATATATGTTGACCTGTTTAGCATTATAATGTTATTATCTCAAGATCTATAAACCTAAATTTTAGACGACTTAGTTTTGCTATTTAATTAGAAAGGGTTATCCACACAGCTTATTATCCATTTGCCGTTGTAAACACTGGTCGCTTAGATGAAATAACTAAATATGAGATATGTGGTCAATGATAATGTTTAATTTTTTTCTATTAATATATAAATGAGCGAACGAAATATGTGTTCATGTTCGTTTGTTTATAAATAAACAAACATAAATGAACTTTCCGCTGAATTAATGCTCGGTTCGTTTACAGGCATATGAATAATACCTTCAAAAGGAAGTTCACCGGAGTTTATGAGATCCTGAATGCTAAAGTAAGCCCAGAAAGCACACGCACTAACCGTCCGAAAAAACACAACCGGCACACCAGTACCCTCAGCAGCAGCAAGTGCAAAGTCCATAATCCCATCAGCAATAACACAACTTATAACCGGATTGCCAATAATCAAGTTTCTAAGCAAAGGAGTTGTTATTTCAGTCAAGCAGTCAATCATCACACTGAGCTTGTCACCGGTGTCCATCGGGCCTTCGTAGAGGCCCTGGATTACGTGGAACTGGAAACCAGGGTGGTTAAGGCGGGTGGTGAGGCTGCGGTGGTCCTTGGCGGTGATTAAGTAGGTTATGTGGAGGCCTGCGGGTAGAAGGAGCTCGGTGAGCTTTAGCATGGCGTTGACGTGGCCTTGTGCCGGAAACGGAAAGATAATAACATGTGGTGGTGGTGGTGGTGGTGGTTTTGGAGCCATGGATGGATAATATGCACCGAGTAGAAGGTTGAGAAAGAGATAATAGTGAGCAACTTATATGGCCATATGGGTGTTTATTTTGTATTTTGGTTTATATAATATAACTACTGTTTTTTTCCGCCGGGCAGGTCGGTAAAACTAGGGCGATGGAAAAACCCAAGCATTGTCGGTTTCAAGTTTTGAGGTGCTAAGTTGATGCGACTTCGGTCGGTTTCGTTTACCTGCTATACTGTACCGAAATAAAACAAAAGGTAAAACAAAAAAATATAAAAACTAAGGTGGACCAATGAGGTAACGTCGATTGGTAAAACTCGAGTATTGGTAAAAACCCGACCGTTGTATTTCTGGGCGTTGAGGCGGTGAGTCTACGCAAATTCGGTTAGTTTTCGTCTCGTTCGTAACGATTTCGAAAATGAAAAAAAAATATCGGCATTCGGCCGGCTTTTCTTACGTTTGTTACGATACTAGAACTAAAACAAAACAAAACATGGTGAGTCTACGATAATTCATAATTCGGTTGGTTTCCGTCACATTCGGTATAGTACTGGAAATAAAACAAAAAAAACGTCTTGTACCAATAAGATATCGGCAAGTGACCCAACGGGTACTTGCGATACCAAGTCTCTTATTTATATTAACATATTTAAAAAAACACAAATAAAATAATTTAAACAAAACCACTAAAAAAGGATAAGAAATTTTGCCTTATGAGACTTGAACTTACGACTTGAATTTGCATTCAAAGTTCCTTCTAACTTCTCAAAAACTAACAAAATTAGCAACAACTAACTCACCAAGGTATCACAATTGTTTATACATCAAAATGATTTACATAAATGCAAAACAAAACTAATATAATATTAAAAAAAATTCATTTGTGACACCAAATTTCTTAATTATACTATATAGACAATAACGATAATGTTTTTTTAACCGGACACAAATATTGAACCTGAACCGAGAAGACTCGAGACCCGAACTGATTGTACCTTATAACCAAATAAAGGGAAACCCGAAATCGATTGATGTTCGTGAATACGCATTTGGGTTGATGAGCTGAACTACCCGAACATCCCATGTTCGTGTAGAGAAAGTTAAATGAGTCGACCAAAATAATAACATGAACATGACATGATTTATAGTTTGTCGGGATTAAAATTGTTATCTTTCACACGAATAAATATGTAGCCCCGACACTTTTAACCATAGACATACGTACTAATAATTTTCAACTCTATACCCACAACCCGAAAAATGAGGCTAAATATTGCAAATAAAGGTGGTTCTTGTTTGTAAACTCTGACGGTACCTTTATTTAATTCTGTTTAATTTAGGTATTATATTGTTCTTTCTTCTTTCAATATTTTCTTCTAGATTTTTTTATTTTTTTCACTTATGCATTTGTGTGTGAACTTTTTGATGATAGATAAAAATTACCAATGTCTAGCGATATCGATATATGTTGACAAGAAAAAAAGTGTTTTTTTATAGGTAAAAGGATTCAAGTCCTATAAAGACAAGTTTTTAAAAGAGTGAACTGTGGTTTTTGTCTTTGTGGTTTGTTCAAATCTGCGTTTTTAGTCAAATAGTTTCGTATTTGCAATTTTCGTCCATGTGGTTTCATTTCACTTGCACCTAAACCCACATTCACTAATCCGTTAAGTCTGATCGTTAAACTTATCAGTGTGCCCTTCACATGAAGGTCTTTTTTTTCATTTTCCCCCAAATACACTTCAGCCTCTCACGTGAGGGGGCTTGCGAATAAGGACTGACATTTATTTGGGGAGAAAAAGGACAAAACTGTCCCTCATGTGAGGGGCACACAGATGAGTTTAACGACCAAACTTAACAGAGTTAATGAATTCGGGTTTGATTGCAAGTGAAATGAAACTACATGGACGAAAATCGCAAATTTAAAACTATTGAATTAAAACCACATATTTGGAAAATTCACATGAACGAAAACCACGGTTTACTCTTTAAAGAATTATAAGCGTGTTATTTATTCAAGAAAAAAACGCTAAAAAGTGGCTTTTAAGCCATTATATTCAGCTTTATCAATTGGTTTTTTCTTTCAGTTTCTTTCGAAGAAAAAAAAACATACAAAAATGATTTTTTCTATATTCCTATCAGTTTCTTTCAATCATTTCTTTTATGCAGATGATGTAATTTTCCTAGGCGAATAGTTTGTTGTGTGCCACAAAGAGTGCATCTCACCCACGTTGCATGCATCCTTAATTATTTCTTGCATTTCTATTTGTTTAGTTAATATGCAGTTATTCTATGTCTAGTAATGGATTAGTGGGTTCCTAATTTGGCTCAAGTCTTTTAGTATCTTGTACGCCTATAAATGGCTTTGTGAGTCTAAGTTTGAATATTAATGAAAAATGTTGATTTAATGATCAAAGTCTCTTCCAAAAGTCTCTAGTTTCTATCCGGTTTCCTTCTATTTTCTCTGACCAAACACGGTTCGTAACAGTGGTATCAAAGCGGTCTTGATCCCCATAAATGGACACTCTTGAAGTGAAGGCTACATTTAGTCGTATTGAGTCGACTCTTTTAGAGATGATCAATCTTCTAAAAATGGAGTCTCAAAGATGGGCAACCTACAGCCACACCGCTTCCGCCGCGACACCACCACTTGCCTCACTACCACCGAAACAAGCTTCCGCCACTGCACCACATATCCTGTCACCCGCTTCCGCCGCAACACCACCAGCCGTGTCACCCGTTCCCACCACACCACCACAAACCGCTACCCAACCGCAACCAACAGTCCCTACACCAACACCAAGACATGCTCCTTCTGTTGTACTGACACTAGCTGTGAAACGGGCATCATCACCCACACCGTCTGCAGCGAAAGCAACCCCAAACCTTGACTAGCGCCCACCGTGGGGCTTCACTAAAACTGCTCCGAATGCTACTGGGAGAGCCGAGTGGCGGCCACCGTGGTGCACCGATAATGATCCGACTTAATCCTTGAGGACAAGGATTGTTTAAGTGGGGTGGAATGATGTGTGCCACGTCAATGCACATGAACACAACATGGGTTTCTAGTAGTTTTGGTTCCATGCATTTTCTTTTTATTGGATTAGTGGCCGGTTATTTGTTTAGTTAGTGGGTAGTTAATTAAGTAGTGGGTCGGTTTATGTATCTTGGCTATATAAGCCACTAGTTCTTATGTGTTAGGGATATTAATGAAAAATGATGATTTAACGATCAAAGTCTCTTCCAAAAGTCTCTAGTTTCTATCCGGTTTCCTTCTATTTTCTCGGACCATTTGATTAACGAACACGGTTCGTAACATAGTTAAGTCTTGGCCTTAAAACTAGTTTGCCAGAAGGTTGTCATTTTGGCACTTGTGTGGAAAACCCGCAAACACAACAAATGGCGGATATCCTTCGATGTAAAGAGGACATTTTTCCCATTTTAGCACCGTGGTTTACAAGTTGGAAGGAATATGAACTTGATTACATCATGGGATCCGGTCGTGAACATGCTTAGAAGACGATTATCGGTTTGGAAACCGAAAAACTGTCTGTCATTGTGTTATGATGATATCCGGCCGTCTCTAGATGGTGGCCTCTATGTTAGAAGTATTAAAGAAAACAATACTGACATATATATATATATATCTTAATGTTACAATAATACAAGATCTAATGAACCACTGCTAGCTAAAATATCAACAAGAATACTAATATTCCTTCCAACAACAAACATCTCATTGACCTCTAGCAATTTCCTGATATGATCAAGACGGTACGTTAAAGTGAAATAGCCATGAGATGACAAAGGCAAAAACCATAGAAGCCAGCAAGATATTGAGAAACCGATGGCCCTGCCACAAGCTGTGAGCCTCTGATGTAGCCATGGTCTCACTAGGTGCGGTGGCAGCTTGTGACCCCATAGGACCATTTGGTTCATTCCATTGATCTACCGGTTCAACCTCATCTCCACCAGCAACGTTCCGTGCTATCGATCCACAAATCTCACACGTTCTGTATTAGTAACACACGAAATCATTATGTGTGACTAATATAATTGAAAATCCTAGTTTTCACCATATGAATGAAACCATTGATTTAGTTTCGTAGTCATTTGTAGGGCCGGTTCAGTCTTTCTGAAAACGCAGAGCGGATTCTAAAATTAAGGTTTATTTCATTAAAAAAAAGCAATTTTCAGCTTAGAATTCCAACATATGGAAATATGATTACACAAATTTTTTTCTATACGATTTCTAAACCGTATAAAATCACACAATCTCAAACATAATAAAAACGTAAGGAAAAACAGAATCCGTACGAAATGAATCTATCCATATATATTAACTTAGGATTCCTGCACGGCAGCACTAGGATAGTGACAATGTATTATTGGATATTATGTCACGTTTGATTAAGTCTTATTTAGTTAAGTTTCTTTTGAATAAAGCCAAGTCTTTTGGACTTTTGGCACGTTGGGAGTTAGTGGATTAGCCAAGTCAATTAGTTTGTTTAGTTTGTTGAGTCTTCCTTGTTTTTAGTTTCAGTTCCTATTTTCTTTTTTTCGAACGTTGTAATCTCAGGCTATTTAATACCAACTTTGTTAATGAATTGATTATGCACTTAATTATTGTGTTCTCTTATACGCACTTGGCACTTCAGGTGGTATCAGAGCGCAATCTTTCCACTGTATCAAAGTAATCGGTGGTAGCAATGGCAGAAGAAGGTGGAGCAAACTTCCAGTCGACCCATGTTCCAAGGTTTGATGGAGATTATGATCATTGGAGTATGGTCATGAAGAATCTCATCCAATCCAAGGAGTGTTGGAATGTTGTGAACGATGGGTTGTAGAGATCCGATCGGGAGAACAAGCCACTGCTACGCAGAGGAAGAATTATGAAGAAAATAAGTTGAAGGATCTGAAAGTATTGAATTATCTCTTTCAATCGATTGATAAATCAATACTGAAGACAATTACCCTAAAAGAGACCTCCAAGCAAGTTTGGGAGGCCATGAAGACCAAATATCAAGGCAGTGCTCGTGTGAAGAGGGCACAATTGCAGAGACTCCGGAGAAGTTTTGAGGTGCTTGAAATGAAGAATGGAGAAAGTGTGACGGATTACCTTGGAACGGTAATGGTAATTGCTAATGAGATGAGATCATGTGGTGATGAAATGTCCGATGTTACAATAGTCGAAAAGGTACTTAGAACACTCACTGAAAACTGGAATTTTTTTGTGTGTTCTATTGAAGAATCCAAGGATTTGGATGAGATGTCGGTAGACGAGCTTCAAAGCTCACTTCTCGTTCATGAGCAAAAACTATTGAAGAAAACGTCAACGGAGGAGCAAGCACTAAAGATTGAGCAGGAGACTTCAGGTGGAAGGGGTCGAGGTAGAGGAAGGTCTTCTTTTGGTCGAGGAAGAGGCAGAGGAAGAGGCCGGGGTTCGTTTGATAAAAGTTCGGTAGAATGTTACAAGTGTCACAAACTTGGACATTTTCAATATGAGTGCCCGTTGGAGGATAAGGAGGTGAATTATGCAGAGTTTGATGAAAATGAAGAATTAAACCTAATTGCAGAAATTGAGTTTGAAAGGTTTGAACATGAGGAAGAGATCTTGATGGCTGAATCAGAACCATTAAGGCAAGAAAAGGGGAAGATATGGTTTCTCGATTCAGCTTGCTCAAACCATATGACCGGAAATAAGTCACGGTTTGCAAGGTTGGAGAAGTTCTCATTCTGTAAGGTTGGGGAATGACAAACGGTTGGAAGTAACAGGAGTTGGGGATGTAAGGTTACAAATAAATGGAATAAGTCAAGTCTTCACAAAGGTCTATTATGCCCCTGACTTGACCTCGAATTTATTAAGTGTTGGCCAACTTCAAGAGAAAGAAGTGACATTTGTGTTTCAAGGAGGCAGAGCTAAAGTGTATCATCCTATAAGAGGCTTAATCATGACGTCTGTCATGACTAAGAATCGGATGTTCTCTATTTTTGTTGAAACTGGAGGATCGGCTGCATGTATGCAGGCTGTCACAGGCGAAGATCTATGGCACAGGAGGTTTGGTCATGTAAATCATAAGGCTCTAAGGACCATGCAATTCAACAATATGGTCGAAGGACTTTCAAAGGTGGCCGAGAAGACACGAGTGTGTGAAGTTTGCACGCTTGGGAAGCAAGATCGTGTAGAAATTCCGAAAAGGAGTAAATGGCATGCTACTGATAGGTTGCAGCTCATTCACACCGACATTTGTGGGCTCATTAAGCCGGTCTCTCAGAGTAACAAGAGGTATGTTCTGGTGTTTGTTGATGACTTTACTAGAAAGACTTGGGTTTATGTTTTGGGTACAAAAGGGGAAGCCTTTGATTTGTTTAGAAAGTTTAAGGTAGAAGTTGAAAATGAAACGGGAAACTCTATTAAGTGTTTAAGAAGTGATAGAGGAGGAGAGTTTACTTCTTATGAGTTTAAGATGTTTTGTGAAGATAAAGGTATTAAGAGGCAACCTACAGCCGCTTATACACCCCAACAAAACGGCGTGGCTGAGAGACGTAATAGAACCCTTATAAATATGGTTAGATGTCTCCTAATTGAGAAGGAAATGCCCAAAGAGTTTTGGGCCGAAGCTGTGGTTTGGGCTTGTCACATATTAAATAGATGTGCAAGCCGTAGTTTAGATAAGAGGGTTCCCGAAGAATTATGGACAGGAAGAAAGTCGTGTGTTAGTTACTTCAAGGTTTTTGGGTGTATTGGTTATGCTCATGTACCAAAGCAGTTGAGATCGAAGCTAGATGATAAGAGTCATAAATGTGTTTTTCTTGGGGTAAGCACAGAATCTAAAGCTTATAGGCTTTATGATCCGTGCACTAAGAAAATAATTATAAGTAGAGATGTTACGTTTGATGAGGAAAGTGAATGGAATTGGCAGTTAAAAGGAGAAGAGAAGCAAGATTTGATTATTGAAGAAGAGGAAAATATGGGAGACGGGACTGGACCGTCTCATTTGAATGATGAAGTAGGGGCTGAGACACCTCAGCGTGAGGATTCCGAGTCTCAAAATGAGGAATCATCGGAAGAATAAGGTCTTTCAAACAGCGATATCGATAATTCTACTTCGAATGTTCGATCGGGGAAGAGTTAGAAAAGCACCAAGCTGGTTGAAAGATTTTCACACAAATTATGCAGAAGATGACTTGATGGTGATGTTCAGTGCCATGAAGGATCCGAGTACTTATGAAGAAGCTGCTAAGGAGGAGAAGTGGCAGCTTGCTATGACGGTGGAAATAGAGGCTATAGAAAGAAATAATACTTGGGAACTAGTGAGTGTAGAACCTGGTATGAAACCCATTGGTGTAAAATGGGTATATAAGACTAGGTTGAATGAAAGGGGAGAGGTTGAGAAGTACAAAGCCAGGTTGGTAATGAAAGGGTATGCTCAAAAACAAGGGGTTGATTATAATGAGGTATTTGCACCGGTTGCTAGATGGGATACCATAAGAATGTTCCTTGCAGTTTCAGCCAAAAGAGAATGGATTGTCTATCAACTTGATGTTAAAAGTGCATTTTTGCACGGAGAGTTAAAGGAAACAGTGTATGTGGAGCAACCAGAGGGATTCGTGAAACAAGGAGAAGAAGAGAAGGTTTATTGATTGAAGAGGGCTTTGTATGGATTGAAACAAGCTCCTCGAGCTTGGTATCATAGGATCGAGGCCTACTTTAAAAGGGAAGGTTTCAAGAAAAGTAGCTATGATCACACACTGTTTATCAAGAAGGTGGGAGATAAGAATTTAATGGTAAGTTTGTATGTTGATGATCTCATTTATGCAGGAAGTGATAAAGCCATTTGTGATGATTTTAAGGAATCAATGAAAAAGGAATTCGATATGTCAGATTTGGGTCAAATGAGTTATTTTCTGGGGGTGCAAGTAAGGCAGACCGAAGATGCTATTGTAATGACTCAAGAACAATATGCAAAAGAGATAGTGAAGAGATTTGGCATGGAAGATGCAAACCCGGTTCATGTCCCTATGGTACCTGGGTTTGTGTTAACTAAGGCTGGATCAGGGGAGGAGATTGATGAGTCATGGTACAAAAGTTTGGTTGGAAGCCTCATGTATTTAACAGTCACAAGGCCGGATATAATGTATGTTGTAAGTTTGGTTTCTAGGTTCATGTCAAGGCCTAGAGAAGACCATTTGCTTGCAGCTAAAAGGATCTTGAGGTATGTGATTGGAACTTATGAGTATGGTCTTAAATATGATAAAGTTAAGAAAGAAGGGTCAAAAGTTTTTACAGATAGCAATTATGCTAGAGATGAAGATAGGAGAAGTACATCTGGCTATGTTTGTTTGTTGAGTGGGGCTGCGAATTGGTATTCGAGAAAACAGGAGATTGTTACATTATCATCAACCGAGGCTGAATATGTAGCAGCTAGTCTGTTTGCCTGCCATTGTGTATGGATGAAAGGGCAGCTTAAAGAAATGGGAGAGGCAACTGGAACTGTGATAATACATCTACAATTAAGTTGTCCAGAAATCCAGTCATGCATAGACGACCGAAGCACATTGATGTTCGGTATCATTATTTGAGAGAGTTAGTGGAGAAGGAGGTTGTGGAGTTGGTGTTCTGTGGAACAAAAAAACAACTTGCAGATGGAATGACCAAGCCTATAAAGGAGGAGACATTCAATGAAGTTCGAGGTGCGATGGGAGTATGTTGTGATTAAACAAGATAGCTGAAGTATGTCTTGTTTAAGGGGAGGATTTATTGGATATTATGTCACGTTTGATTAAGTCTTATTTAATTAAGTTTCTTTTGAATAAAGCCAAGTCTTTTGGACTTTTGGCACGTTGGGAGTTGGTGGATTAGCCAAGTCAATTAGTTTGTTTAGTTTGTTGAGTCTTCCTTGTTTTTAGTTTCAGTTCCTATTTTCTTGTATTCGAACGTTGTAATCTCAGGCTATTTAATGCCAACTTTGTTAATGAATTGATTATGCACTAAATTATTGTGTTCTCTTATACGCACTTGGCACTTCATGTATTACATCTCATGCATAATTGAATTTATAAATAATCTTTAAATTTAAATCTTTTAAAAGTTGCTATATATGTTGGTTGAGTCGAATCCCACTGGATAATAAGAAACGTGAAGGGATTAAAAAATAAAGCAGATTCCATTACAGTTTAAAGTATATTTCTGCCTATTGTGATGACTGATGAGTTAACTTATCAAATTAGACTTTTTTTCTTCTTCTTTTGAAAGGGCACTTATCAAATTAGACATGTTTCTTCAATATTGGTCACAATAGACCTGTCCTTTTCCATTTGTATAATAACCTTTATAAAAGATCCTATCTTTAGTTCTAAATTATCTGTTAACATTATAAAAAAGCCAATACTTTCTCATTTTATATGAAAGAAATTGTGCAAGTTAGTTTTGATATTAAAAAAAAGGGTTGAGTTATAATAAGAAGATTAGTTTTCTTAGGAAGGATAGGAAATAATCTTGTCCATTCATTTGAGAATTGAATGGTTAAGATTAGATTAGAGAGATCATCGAGTGTAAAACAAGGGTAAAGGCATAATAGGGATAACACATTTGTTGACTTTCTCTCTCCACATGCAAGGCACATGTCAAATTCCCCCATCATTTTAAAATGTCCATAACTTTTTTATACGACATTTTTTTTTCAAAACAATTTCACCATAAAAACGAGTGTTTTTTTATCCTTTATATGCGTACCATATTGCTTTATAAAATAAAAATAAAATTCGTGGGTTTTTACAAAGTGTGTTTTATCATAATTGTGTTTTACAAAATTGTGTTATACAAGTGCGTTTTATTTTCTCATAGTATTTTTTTGCATTGTGTTTTTTACATTGTGTTATTTAATTGTGTTTTCATTGTGTTTTTGTCTTTGTGTTTTTATTTTCATAGTGTTTTTTACATTGTGTCTTTTTCATTGTGTTTTTCATAGCGTTTTATTTTCCGGCGAAATTTCCGAATACTTTTCCGGCAAGGTGGTGGCGGTGGGTGGTGGTGGTTGTAGGAGATAAGTGCAAATTTAAGTGGGTTTTAATTAAGTGGGCTTTTGAAATTAAATTAAATGAGTTTTCAATATTAAGGTATTAAACAAAAATACCCTCCTTCCTAGCCTTCTTAAGAAAAACAAACTTCTTATTTGATCCTTTCACTTAAAAAAAATCATGACATGTATGTGAAATCTTTATAAGTATACACATTGGAATTTTTTTTTATTTTTGAAACGGCAATTCATTAAGACAAGCGGGCCAAAGCCCGACACATGGAAATTAACGAGGTAGTGCTACGCGTTAGCAAACTAGTCTACATGACATCTACGTCAAATCATACAATGCCTGATTTCATAAATACATGTACTTTAATTTTAAAAAGGTTTAATGATTTTAATATGCCATTATTAGATTGATATTTATATATTTTCATGTTAAATAAGTATATATTAGTCTTTTATGGTCTTATAAGTCTTAACCCATAATTTAATCTGTATCTTTCAGTTAAACCTCAAAACCAAACTGAAAACCTTAAATTTTATTTAAAAAAAAATATACATTTTATACAAAAAGGTCAACCAAAATGAAAAAGACAACCTTAAAATGCAACAAAAACAACACTCAAATACACAGAGACAAACAAATAATAATAATATATTTATACAAAGCATATAAGAATCCCATGTTAACAAAAAATCTACATCAAGACACAAATATGAGCATGAAAGATGATGAGTATATGTAAATAACTATTCTAAGACTTGATACAAACAGGAAACATATATGTCCATTTTAACTTTCCAATACATAATTAACTAATATGTAAAATTCAGATCCATCACAAAAAAGTTAATAAAATTCAATCCTTGAAATAATATTGAAATATAGTTTTAATAATATTTACCTGTTGCCTTTAATCTTGAACCAAGCTTCAGCACAGTGTTTATGAGCAGCAGCCAGATCATCTTTACAAGAACACCCCAACTCAATTGCTATCCCAATTATCCCATTTCCAGATTCTTCACTCAAACTCAAATGACAAATCCTACAATCCTTTTCATTTTCAACTTCTTTTAACAAATGCACATCACCACCGCCATCGACACGGTTGCTTTCGATATCCTCAGGCACCAGCCCTGCGATCTCGGTCCCATCCGATGATCCTGACCGACGTGGGGTGTCATCTTCACCCCCACGCCCGGCTTCTAAGTCGAAATCGGGTTCGGGTAATGTCATCATGTTAAGTAGAAAGATAAGAAAAGTTGTGTTTAATAATGTAGCTAGACAAAGAGTGAAGATAAGAACATGAATATATTTATGTGCCAATGAGTGTAAAAAAAGTGTTTTGCCTTTTTGTTGTGCTATAAAAATTTATCACTTATTAACAACTGTGTGAATATTGAAATACATAGTAACACAAAAGGAACTATTAGATATTGCAGATAATAAAGTTAAAATTTAAAACATAAAACTGTAACTTTTTTTTAATGGGACCTCAAGGTTTTAAGAACTGTCACCGACATTTTAAGGTGTCATGGAACTATGGAAGCAAGGTGGCCTATCTTATTGTACTGGATTAGTCTTTAGCCATTAATATAAGTTATGAGATTCGACCGAAAACTTGAAAGACCGGACAGCAGACATAAATATATATATGTTGGATCGTCGAACTACCATATACAAAATTAAAAGATAAAGGAGAATTGATTAGTAGAACCCATTAAAAGTTTAATGATACACGTCGTTTGTTTATCAATCGGTTGCTTGTATTTATGATTTTAGCTATCGTGTTTAAATCAATCCGATTAGAGGCCATGTACATAGAAAGCATAAATACTAAACACAAAACGGCGGATAACGGCACCTTTTAAGATCTTTGAATCGCAAAATATTCTTTATTTTGGCTCTCTAATTGATTACCATTCAATCAATTACAATAAAGTAACAATTGCAATAAAGTAACAGACAAATATGCAACAAGCTGCCTCGTAACACCCTTTTAAATAACTGTAACATAGTTGTCTTTTTATATGGAAAAAGAAACCATACAAACGGCCTAAAAGATGTTGCTTGGAATTTGGAACTATGTGAAAAAAAAAGGTATAAAACCCATTATACAAATAATTGCTATTGAAATCTTGTGATATTAATATAATCTAATACAAATTTAGCCGAAAAAATGTTAATTTAATTTTGTGAGATTTAAGTAATCTAATCCAAATTTTGCTTTAAACATCCAATAGGAAAGGAAAGCAATAAAGATTATTCTTGTGTCAGAAAAGGGAAAATAAAGTTAAAGGTAAAGGTAAATTTCAGTGTATAGGTAGATATACTGATATACTACAATGCATAAGGAATATGTATTATTGATTATTGTCTGCAAATTCTGCCTTGCTTTTTCCATCTCCTTTTAAAAGTAAGATACACACAAAACACAATACTGATATTTAACTGCACAAAATCTGGATTGGTAACTTAATCTTTTGGGCTTTTTATAAATTATAACAATAATATACAACTAAGAGTGACATGCTTACTTATGTAATGTAAAATATTGTTAAGAAAATCATGAAATACAATGTTAAAGATGCTAGAAAGGAATTAGAAAGCGGACACGATAACCCCGGTGACTCGTATTCTTGGATCAAGTGGATCTGAATAAAGATTAACTATTTTATGTGGAGAGCTTTATTGGCCGTATGGCAACAAGGCCTATATTGGTGGTTAATACCAATGGATACAATCTTGCAAGCTTTCTAACTGGGTTTGGACAATCGTTCTCAGCTAGATGAAACTTACACATGGTTCACAATGTAATTCGTCAAACAAATGGTGGAATTGTCAATAGCTTGAATTTAACAAAGGGTAAAAATGCAATCATAGCAACCACATGTTGGCTTATTTGAAGAGCAAGAAATGAGACAATTTTCAACAATCTAAATATCTCCACACCGGGACTGGTGGGAAATATAAAATCAAATATCAATGGGTCAAGCATAGAGCATATCTCAAAGCTTTGGATTGGGAGAAATGACGGAGTTTCAATTTTGATTGTTTTTCAAGCTCCTTGCTTGGTTTAATGAATCATTGTTAAGGAAAAAGGAGATCATGAAAAATGTATTTTAAATGTATTTATATGGTCGTATTTAGACGAATTTATTTTCATAGAAGTGAAATAATACATAAAAGGGTCTTATCATACAAAGTGCATAAAGTAGAAAACGAAATATGTCTTTGGGCAAAGTTGAATTTGTACATGTCTATTTACGCACAAGTATTATATAATACCACAAATTATCCAATCAATCAAGCTCTGTATATTCCACCGCATAGCACACTATTGGTAGGGTTAGGGACACATATTATCCAAACTATAAATAATTACACAATTATATATAACTAAATACAAACAAATATTATATTTAACGACACGTAATTGCATTATATTGAGGTTTATTTTTAACTGAGCTTAGTGGACTTTTGAGTTGACTTTTGGAAAAAAAAATTTAAAAAAAAAGAACAAATAAACTTACAAACATAGAAATGTCAAGAGGAGCAAAATTTCTAGCCAAGGAGGCGAACTCTCATGAAAATATTTTACCGTATCAAACTTTTATGTTTCCACAAGACAGGAAATTAACATTAAAAAGTTGGATGGTATCTCGGGTGCATGAGTCATCTATGAAAATACAAACCAATTCGTCTATTGTATTTGACTAGGGAGAGATGACTTTTAGAGAGACTTCTTTAGAGAGACTCGGAATTATTTTAAGAGCTAATTGGTGTAACTTTTTTTAGATATTGTTCAATTGTTGTATTTAACAATACCGTTGAAAATACACTGTTAAAAATTAAAATCTTCAGTTCAAATCAGTTTTACGTTTAGTTAAATTTCTTAAATTTTTTGTAAATCTTTTGTACATAGTATCATAATGTATTTCCCTAATGAATATATAAGCATTTCTATTATATTTTATTTCATAAATATTATCCATTTCCCACTCTACATATTACATTACATGTCATACGCATACATGTCATATGAGGATTGTAGAGGTGGGATGCTTTGTTCATTTCTAAATAAATTATGAGGATCAACTATGGTCTTCACCATCACAAGCTTATTATAATTAACCTCTTTGAAATACCTCACCCCATAAACCATCCCTTCTTCATAACTATACTTCCCATGATGGTTCACACCATTGTCTAAATCTTTGTAATTGTAAAATGCTTCTCTAGGGTTCTTGGACACATATGGAGTCATATGCTCATGCATCTTCCTTGCAAACTCTAGGTTCTTTTCCGCGGCTTCCATCCCTAGCTTGTTCCAATACGTTTCATATTCAATCATTGCAATATTGCCTGCTCGATGCGGGTATGGTTTTGTGAACTCTGATATCTCATTCATTCGTCCACCAAATGGACTAAAAGTGATCATCTGGTTTTCGAGTTCTTTCATCTTCTTGAATATGGATTTCAATCCTTTGCTTGTAATAGGGTTTTTTAAGAAGTCTGATTTGATCTTGAATGGTCTATCTCGTTCTGTTTGTTGAGTTCGAGAAAGTAGAGTCTCGATGAGTGTGTTAACCGGGAACCCTGCATAGACCACAGTCGACTCAACCCAACTCATTTCAACACATTGTGATTTTAGTAACCCTAATTCTGGGAAACTATCGTTCACAAGGCTCAGCAGCCTTGTGGAGTTTCCCAGAAACAAGCTAGGGAACAAAGCACGAATCTTCTTCGTTCCCTTTATGTTGGTTACAACATCAAAACTCATTCGAATGAAGACATCATTGTCCAACATATGAGCAACATTAAACCACCTATCCGCAATCTTAACAATGTTTCTTTCCGATGTTCTTTTCACATTAAAATAAGTAACTCGAGGCGGGACACAAATTAACATAAATTGAAAGGCAAGAACAACACCAAAACTTGAACCACCACCACCCGTAATCGCCCAAAACAAATCTTCCCCCATCGACTCACGATCCAACACCGCACCATTAACATCAACCAACAAAGCATCGAGTATCAAATCCACGGTTAAACCAAACTTTCGAATCATGTTACCATAACCACCTCCACTACAATGACCACCAACTCCAACTGTAGGGCAAACTCCACCAGGGAGCCCATGGATTTTGCTTTTTTCGGCTATTTGATAGTAAACTTCACCAAGGGTAGCACCTGCTTGGACCCATGCAGTTTCTTGATTAATATTAACATCCACTGAACGTAAATTAAACATGTCAAGTATGAAAAAAGGGTTGTTTGAGTAGGAAATATAAGAGAGACCCTCGTAGTCATGGCCACCGCTTCTTGTTCTCATTCGTAGGTAATGATTTTGGGCGCATATTATCGCGGCTTGGATGTGTGAGACGTGTAATGGGGTGATGATTAATAAAGGTTTGGTTCTTGAGGAGTTGTGGAAAATAGGGTTTCGGATGTATGCATGGTATATGGAAGAGAATGAAGGGTTGTTAGGAGTGTAAATTGTTTCGATGATCGGGAAAGAAGGTTCCGATAGGTTGTTTAAGCAATCAATGAAGAGATTTGTTATGTGATTTCCAGAGGATTTGATGGAGATGAAGAGGAGGAGGATGGATAATATAGGGACTGCCATGTTTAGATGAATTGAGCATGCATGCATTGTAATGATGTTGTGATATTTATAAGCAATCAAACAAATGAAAATAATGAGGTCATGTTATAGCTATACTACACCCATATGGTTTTACACCAGCAATTAACAGTCCAAAAGATACTTGGACGGTTGTTTTGACTAAAAAAGTCGAACTCTGAAAATTGTTGGTCAGAATATCCGTTTGAACAATATTTGAACATTAGTTCTTACTATTGGAGATCAAACTTTGAAAATTATTGGTCTGAACGGCAGCTTGTCCAATATTCGTGCAAGTCGTTCCAACCATAGGCGGTCAATTTATTCTGAATATACAATTTTCATTTCTCGGAAAAAGTTAACATGCTACTTGAAATCAGAGTTAAACTATATACATTTTCAACTCAACATATATCTCACGTTTATATTATGATTTATGAAAGTGTAGCTCTAGGCAAAAGCAAATTAGGTACAAACATGTGTAATTGTACATTTTTATCATAGGAAAGAAAAAAGAGTGGGCTAACTTTGCTAAAACGAGCAAAGGGCAGCCATGAAAATTGAACAAGAAAACAAAAACACCATTTAGTTTTGTTTGCATTGTGAAAGAGTAGACCATCATTTCAACTTTAATCTTGATAATTTAAAAAGGCAATAGATTTTATGTGTTTCTGTTTTTTTTGCGCGTCATCCTTTGTATCATTCCAGTTAGTTGTCTTTTTACATTCAATAGCATAACCATTTTAAAATGAAATTGTAGACGGTTGGTTTTGAAGATATATGCATTTGGAAATAAACGAAGAAGTGAAGAACGATGCACGTAACACTATCTGGCTATCGGTCATTTTAGAATTGTTACTCTTTCGAGTATAATAATTAGTTAGTATTTTCGAAGAGACGTTAATGTTCAGCCTGTTAGGCTGTTGGTATATTTACTCACTCTTGTGTAGTTTCATGATGATGCAATTTCAAAGATAAATTTTTATGTAGATTTATAACAGTTTTACGATATAAATGTTGCATTGTCGACATGAACATGATATGGAGTTCTTTGCTTTATTAAGATAACTAAATAAGGTCTCGTCTCGTCTCGTCTCACAAATCACATTCAACAAGCAAACCTATTGTCACCTGGCTTCATTTATTGAAGTTCTTAAGCTCGCATGCACACGGAACCTTATTTGTATGTAATGGCTTAAATATAGATGAAGATATAGGCCAACCACTCAAGGAAAGTTGTTTCACATTATCATTGAATCTGTGTGGCTTTGTAACCTTTTAAAGGTTAGCTAGTGAATGTGTCTAGTAAATGACTTGCTAACTTTTATAAATGACTTTAAACTTTTGGTTCCCGTTGTTTAGTTTTAGAATCAAACAGAGACAATGACAATACATATCAATTTGTTTCACCTAACCGCATTTTATCTTTTCTTTTTTTTTTCTGAAAGGAAAATTTTATTAAAAAGCACTCCCGGTCTAAGCAAGGACAAACAACATGCCAAATTACAACATTAAAAAAGATTACGGAAAAGGAGAAGTTGTAACGATCTCTCCAAATAATAGAATTGTGTGTGACCTATTCTTTATCCATAGAAAACCAAACGATTTGATATATTCAAATATTTTTGTCACGTACTTTAACTTCTTTGTTTGAGACTCACTTAGGCTATGGACTGATTCGTTTAATAACCAGTTCGTTAAAGGGTTCAATTCGCTACATGGACCAGATCGCTAAGATAAACCAATTCGTTAAAAGACCAAGTAACGAACTAGAAGTTTTATGAAATGACAGAATGGTCCCTGAACTTATAAAAGAATGGTTTAATTACAAAGAAGCCCTTGAACTTTTTAAGTTAGCTCGACCCCAGCCAGCTGGGGCTCTGCCCCTTGGACCTTGCTAGGGGCTGCCGCCCCTAGACCCCGCTGCCAGGGGCGCTGCCCCCGGACCCCCGTTCGTTGTGGATTATGAATAAACTAGAAACGCGATATAGATAATGATATTTAATTGATACGTGTAATTGTTATACAGTTAGTCGTGCACAACTCAAGAAAGGAATAACTATAAACGGTGAACGTAACCGCATTCAGGTGGGTTTCTAGCCCCATTCTTTGTTATGTTTTCGGAGTTGTGTGCATACTCGATGTGATTAGTTAATACACTTATCCTAAGTGATAAGTGTATGCCATATATGTATTATATGAAATGTATGAATGATTTCTTGTCGGTACATGAACGATCTTCGGAATTGCATGTACTGCCAGGAAATGGTTTGATGTTATATGTATGTTGTAAGATGAAGAATGAATGATGTATGTACGTACGAAACTTTACGATTATGTATATAGAAAGTATGATATGGAGGTATGGAAGAAAGGGTACCGGACACTAATAAAACCGAGGATGGAGGGTGACCGGACCCTAATAAAACCGAGGATGGAGGGTGACCGGACCCTTATAATATCCGAGGATGGAGGGTACCGGAACCTAATAATATCCGAGGATGGAGGGTACCGGACCCTAATAATATCCGAGGATGAAGGGTGACCGGACCCTAATAATATCCGAGGATGGAGGGTACCGGACCCTAATAATATCTGAGGTATGTAGGGCGAATGCTCTTTATAATGTAAGGTTAGTTATGAATGTATATAAAGGACTGATGGACATGTTAAGTATGTAATGCATACCTTCGGGCACGAATATGTGTATGTAAAGTAAGTTATGTGATTAACTAGAACTCACTCAGCGTAGCTGACTTTTAGTATGCACGCAGACAAATAGGTTGAGGCAGCTCGCGTGATTGAAGATACATGGCATGGAATCGAAAATACTGGCATCTCGAAGAAATGATGTGATGTTTTAAAGACTATGTTTTGTTTTAAATGACTATGAATATTTTATAAGACAAGATTTGGAGGTTATGTAAGATATTATGGTTGAAGTTTTATATTCCGCGAAAAGTTTTAATTAACTCTGATTTGTAGACCTGTGTTTATGAGTAAATCCAATACCAAAGTAGAGCTACCCGTAACGGGACCTTACACTATTTTAGGTTGCACTAAGCAACATTATCATATAACAAGTTATTTTAGACAAGTAAACTTAATTAGTTAACTTAATAGCAAGTCTATACATAAAATAAGATAAGTAGCTTAATGCACAATTTCAACACAAAATCAACTTAATTAGTTAATTTAAATTAATGGCAAGTCTAACCACATTAAAATTTACAAATACATACATAACATAATGATTTAAAACCTTAAACTCATATTGGATGTTTGAAAGGATTTAGAATTTCCAAGTCAAAGTGGGATTTGGTATTTGATGGGAATTAAAATATTAATGGGTTCAATCTTCGAAAAAGTTTCAATGTTATGTGTTCTAACTTCTAAACAAAACCGAAAATAGATTTGGAGGCAAACCCGAACCCATGTGGATAGCTCAACACCTGGCCACATTTAGGGACAAATAAACAACTTACCGTTCTTTCGTTTTTTCATTCATGGTTAGGGATTGCAAAATAACCCGAGTCCGACGGGTATACCTGAAACGTGAAGCATCGAGACAGGTATACCTAAAGCCCAACAAGTATTAGACCGGGTATAATTAGTTTTAAATTTTTTTTTCACAAGTACGGGTTGGGCATGAAACTGAATTTTACCACCAGGTATAAATATATAATAGCAATACTCGTCAGAAAGTAAAAAAATAAATAAATAAATAAATAAAAAATTGGTGGGAAATCCTACCGACTCAAAAGAAACACAAATGAAGTGAAAAGAAACACAAAGTTGGCTTGCTTGCTATCCGAGTCTATCCATTCTCCCCAATCGGAGAATTAACACTTTCTTTAGTCTTTACCACAAATATGCATAAATCTGTCACGGGTTTCGACCTCTTCTCCCTTAAACTTTAAACTACTTCCTCCAATGGTAAGAATATTGTTTCATCGTCTTCCTTGGTTCTTGCCGGTTCATATTGTTAATTTTGCAATGTACATGATGACTTGTTATCATCTTCAGGACACACGTAAACAAGTTACACAAGTATATTGAAGAAACACTAATGGACCCCGGGCAGATTACGGATAATCTGGGGGTTAAATAGATGTTTCCCACGAGGGGTTAGACCCGGCAAAGATGGTTCTTCTGATAACCTGCAAAACAGACACCGTGAGCTCGTCACTGAGAAGGGGGGGTTCCTCCTTGTGACCACCCTCCGGCGTGAGAATCAGACTAGATTGCTCTTGAATATAAGTATATATTAAGAGATTGCTAGAGCAGATATCAGGTATAAGATATAAGATAGTATATGATCATACCATTTGGGGTATTTATAGCCGAAGGTAGGTTTCCAAGAAGGTATAGCCGGCTGAATAGTATTCCTATTCTACCAACTGTGGCCAACGCACGTGCCATGCTGGTAGTTGGTGGGTAGGCAGCGGCTGACAGTGACCAGGCCTGCTGTGTACTATTCCTTTTCCACCAACTGCCGGCTATGCACGTGGTATGACAGGAGTTGGTGAGTAGGCAGCGGCTAATAGTGACATACAGTACAAGAGCATGCTGCTCGCCATACTGTTGTCAATGAGCTGTCGTATCTTTGGTCAGATCTTTTGCCCATACCTCGTCAGGTACAGTACAAAAGATCTTCCCGTATCGTACGGACTGGCTCATTTGGGCGGGAGTATTCCCCCTCCCGCCTTTGTGCGGGATTGTTCCCGGCTTTGCTCATTCCTTCAGGTGACAACTGAATTATTGAGAGCTAAGTGCCTTGTGCGTGTAGCCTTGCTGCGCAGGTGGCCTTCCCTGATGGCTTGTATCCGCAGCTGCGGGAACAGGCGGAGTACTTCACCATTGGGAGGCATTTCCTGCGGGAACAGCTTGCGTACTGCGCGTAAGGACGTCACGTCTCTGAGCATGGCGGGTCCTGCGGATCCAGTTGGTTTCTGCGCAGACGTCTCTCTTCAAGGTGAGTCCTGCGGGTCCAACTGGGCTCTGCTGGGACCTACCTCTTCAAGTCCCCCCAGTCCAATGTTCTTCTCATGAGTGTTTAATAAAGTGAGGTGAACTTTTGGACTTAAGCAAAGGGTTTTGAAAAGGGTTTAGTTTTAAGGTTTTCCATGGGGATTCTTCCCGCGGAAGTCCTTATGTCACTTGCAGAAATTCCCGACTTTCCTGCTTGATCTTTGGGTATGATGCGGGTAGGTCTGTAACCTCCTCGCAAGTCAGGAGCGTTGAGTCCCACTTGTGTGGATTCTCCATGAGGTTTTGGTAGTTTTGAACATAGTGATCAATTATGTTAAAACCACCAATTCCATCCTGGAGCTTCAAACAATGTAGTTCTTGACGTTCCCGCTATGCGGGGATGTTATTCCCGTTTCCGCAAGCATTGCCCAGAAGATCCTTCTTGGTTTCAATTCCCTGCGGAGCGCTAGGTATGTGAAGGGTTTTGCCTTGACACTGTACCCGCACTCGTCTTACGGTTACTTTACTTCCAAGGTATTCCTGGCGTCAATTCCCTACGGGTGCTAAGTATGTGAAGGGTTTTGCCTTGACACTGTACCCGCACCCGTCTTATAGTTACTTGGTCGCCAAGGTATTCCTGGCGTCAATTCCCTGCGGGTGCTAAGTATGTGAAAGGTTTTGCCTTAACACTGTACCCGCACCCGTCTTATAGTTACTTGGTCACCAAGGTATTCCTGGCGTCAATTCCCTGCGGGTGCTAAGTATGTGAAGGGTTTTGCCTTAACACTGTACCCGCACCCGTCTTATAGTTACTTGGTTGCCGAGGTATTCTTGGCTTCAATTCCCTGCAGGTGCTAAGTATGTGAAGGGTTTTGCCTTAACACTGTACCCGCACCTGTCTTACAGTTACTTGGTTGCCAAGGTAAGGGGTATTTTCCCGCTTACTTTTGAATCTTTTTGAATTTTTTGAAATTCGAAGAGTTGGTGAAAGGATAAGAACAGTCCAAACTATTGAAACGTCGTGCGACGGTTTCTTCTGACTGTGTCAGGACGTGCAGGAAGTTATGGTGACGTGACAGTACATGGTCATTCTAGACGCTTTTTCAGGCGCGTGGGCGCGATTTTTCGGGCGCGTGGCCGCGAAATTAATGGCACGCGTCCTTTCAACAGCTGTTGCCAGCTTGCTTTTTGCCGCGTGTCATAGTTTCATTGCACCTGCGATTTCTCTCTCTTCCGCATTAATTTCATCGCATTAATTGCGATTAGTATATAAAGGGGGAGAGGGTCCTTTGTAATCCACACTTTCACTTTTCTCTTCATCTTCAAAACGATTTCCGGCGAATACTCACCTTTTCAGTCGAGCATTCTCTTGAAATCGTTTTCTTCTTTCATATCTGCAAGATGTCTTCTCACGATCTTGAGGCTACAGCCCAGGAGGTTGGGGTGTACGCCGATGACAAGAGTACTGCTGGCGAGTGCCAGTGTGCTCTGCCTGTCGATCTATATCAGTACATCGTCAGGAAGTTCATGCTCGAGTCTCTCGAGCCTGAGTTTCCTGAACCTCATCAGACGGTGTATGATGCCCCCAGAGGCAAGATCGGGGTATATGCCGCATTCTTTGTCTATGGGAATCTTAGGTTCCCCTTGACGAAGTTTGTGTACCGTGTTCTGGAGAGGCACGGTGTACACCTGACCGAGGTACACCCGATGGCGATCGCGAAGATTCGCCACTTCGAGTGGGTGTGCCGGATTCTGGGCGTTGAGCCCGTCGTCGACGGCCTGATGACCTTCTACTCTTGGAGGTGCATCCAGGGGTGGTATACTCTAATAACCCGGATCAAGGGTTTGAAGATTTGCGCAACCGAGCGTAGTCTTCGTTCGTGGAAGCGGGAGTTCTTTTATATCTCCGCTCGCGCCATCCCCCTTGCCATGAAATTTAAGAATGGGCAAGCTCTCCCCAGCCTTCACGCCTCCAACTACCAGGAGGCGGAATGGTTTTCAAAGATTTCCCGAGTCCAATCTCCGGTTTACCGGTTTGCGGAGTCCGGGATGGTGATGCTCGGGATGAGCCGGGTGTGGAAGGATGCGGAGGCGCAAAAGATCCCGATCGTCCTTGAATACCGTTTGAACTCTGTCCCTTACGGTATGCTCTGTCTTCTTTGTTTGTATAGGTTTGTCTTCTAACTGTTTTTCTTTTATTTCAGAGGGGAACGACTTGCAGTCGCTCTTGTATCCGCGGGAGGCTGATAGTCCCGCTCGGATGGGTACTCGTGATCTAGATGAGAACGAGTTGCCCATCCTTGAACAGACGGCGGATCGGTTCGTGGAGGTCTACCCGCCAGGCCATGAGATCCTGAGCGCCAGGCGGCCAGGTAAGGCGTTATTCAATCCTCGACCCCTCAATGCTGAAACCTCTGCTGGAATTCCTCTAACCTTGTGTTCTGATGAGGAATCCGCAGATGGTCCTCCGTTGGTGCGGAAGAAGAAGGCTGCCGGCGGGAAGGGAAAGGCGAATGTGGCCTCCACTGCCGATCCGGTGCCTCGGTCTGATTCAGAGACCGTGAGCGAGGAGGTGGCGGGGAACCCGGGTGGTGATAGGACCACTGCTCCGGAGGCTGCGACTGTCACCTCCGGAGAGCCCAGGATGACGACGGTGAGCGGCGTAAAGAGGCCGGCTCCATCGGGTTCGTCCCCGCCTGTCCGCACTTTTAGGCTCAAGAAAACCCATAAGTACAAACTTCCTTTATTTTTAACTTCGTAGCTTTCCATCATTAATACTTATCTTCTTTGTGCAGGCGTGGATGCTACCGCATTCCAGGCTGGAGCGGGGAGGAATACCTCCGGACCCATGATGGTAGGCTTGGTCAGCCTACCTGAGGTGACGACCCAGGCGGCTGCGCCTGCTTCAGTTGGTTCAGTTGCTCATCCCGTTGAGCCAACTGTTCCAACTGTGATGACATCACCGCCGGCTGTCAGTGCCATATTTACCACATCTTTCACTGAGTCGGCGGTTACTTTTTCTGCGCATTCCGCAGCGGCGACCTCCGGTGAGTTCACCTCCGTTGGTTTCTACCGCGGCGGCCTCCATGCCTCCGACGTCGGCAGCTACAGCCGATCCTTCAGGTATGCTTGGGGCTTATCGCCAACCTCTGCCTCCTTCCCATCTGCCTGACCTCTTGGATGGATTTCCCTTGGGTTCAGGTGATGGGTTTGGCGGCTATCGGCCTGTTGTTGACCCTACAGGTGCGTAGGGTTCTTTTGGCCCTTTTTTTTTTTATATATCATCTTTTCCTAACTGTTTTTTGTTTTTTGCAGTGTCGGATTCCAATGAAGTGTATGTTCCACGATAGAACATCCGCCGAGGAACAACCCTTCACACACCTGTGGAGTGCGTGGAGTGGGCTCGTCACGCAGCTCCCAGTGGTGCGTTGGGGGAAGCCATGGCTAGCTACCAGGAGGGTAGGCTAACCAATGAGCTTCGGGTTTTCCTGGCCCGGATGCAGCCGCGCGTCGAGCTGCTTTGTCGTGAAAACGACAAGTTAAAAGCAGCTCGTATCCAAGAAGTAGCTCAGGCGTGGGCTGTCCGGGAGGAGAATAGGAGGCTCTCCGCCGCTGCTGCGGAGAAGGAGAAGGCGTTCAAGGCCCTTGAAGTTGAAGTTCAGGCCCGTCTCGAGGCCCGTTCCAAGGCTGCCCAAGCTGTTAACGAACAGCTTCGGCTGGCTAAGGAAACTGCTCGGAACGCAACTGAAAGGGCCACAAAGGCTGAAGTTGTTGCTGAGCCTCTACGCCTCGAGAATGAGGAACTTAAAGCCAAACTAGAGGCGCTCCAACAGGCTCATGATGCCTTGGCGATGGAAGACGCGAAGAAGCTCCAAGAGATCCTGGACCAGAGGGGGGTGCTTGACCAGACTGAGCGGAAGCTAAAGGGCGTTGAAGAGGCTGCGGCTAAAGAAGTGTTGCTTGCCAACCTCAATAAAAGTGAAGCCGAACACGCCCGTAACCAAGCTCAAGCCGCCCTCCAAGAGGCTCTGGTTGCCAAGGAATGGCTTCTTCGAGAAGCGTTGTCTCAGGTAAGCTTAACTTCATAATGTCTTTACGCTTTTCTTTGTAAATAGAAAAGGTTTTGATACTTGTATTTTCTTTTTTGTAGGTTGTGCATCGGGTCTTCACGGATACATCATACGACGATGCCATGAGCGCAGCCCTCAACGCTTCTCATGAGGATGGGGAAAAGGCCGGCTTCCTGCTTGGTCTAGGGTTCGTTGAGAAAGGCATCCCGCCTTCCAACTTCCCTTTATTTGATGTGGATACTGAAGCTGTATACGACCAAGCAGTGAATCAGTATGCCGCCTTCCCGCATCCGGTGGTGGAGAAGGTGAACGAAGTTGCTGCTGCTGACGATGGGCTAGCTATGCTTAAAGCTTTCCTTGAACCGCCACGCTCTACTGATGGTGCTGGTCCAAGTGGAAGTGGTCCTGAAGCTTGATCCTGAAGATCCCTTCCCACTGTTAGGATAGGTTTAGCTTGTATAGATTTATATTCTTGTAGGCGGGTAGTTACCCGGCCCTTGTAATGAATATTATGAAATATAAATCTTTGTGCGGGTAAGACCGCTACTTTCACTGGATTACTTGCTTTATAAACGTTATGACTTGCTCATGCATACTTTAGTTTAAATTAGCAATTTTCCAAGTGTTTAGAATAAGTTAACCTTTGAACGTGGTAGATAATAGGTTGAAGTTTTGCTTCCTCTTTCGTGATTGTGCGGTTAGGACCGTCACTTGCACTTAGTAGGATGGCTACACTTTACCTATATCTGACCTGCGTGGAGGTTTTCCTCATCTTTTTAGAAATTTCTAAGTGTTTAGGATAACTTAACCTTTGAACGTGGTAGATAATAGGTTGAAGTTTTGCTTCCTCTTTCGTGATTGTGCGGGTAGGACCGTCACTTGCACTTAGTAGGATGGCTAAACTTTACCTACATCTAACCTGCGTGGAGGTTTTTCTCATCCTTCTGTTAGAAATTTTCTAAAGTATTTTGAATAAGTTAACCGTTCGACGCGCGGTTGTCAATAGGTTCGGTTTCCTCTCATGATTTGTGCGGTTAGGACCGGCACTTTCATTTAGTTGGATGACCAAAGTTTACCTATGACTGACCTGCGTGAAGGTTTGCCGTTTTTTGGGTTTATGCGGGTTTTGCCGCCTTCCCCACGCAACGACTTTCCATGTAATTATGCGGTGAAAACCGGCATATCAGTGTTGAATAAATTAACCGTTCGACGCGCGGTTGTTAATAGGTTAGTGTTCAGTTTCCTCTTATCATGATTCATGCGGATAGACCGGCACTTTCATTTAGTGGGATGACTGAACTTTACCTTTAACTGACCTACGTGAAGGTTTGCCGTTATTTGGGTTTATGCGGGTTTTGCCGCCTTCCCCACGCAACGACTTTCCATGTAATTATGCGGTGAAAACCAGCATATCAGTGTTGAATAAATTAACCGTTCGACGCGCGGTTGTTAATAGGTTAGTGTTCAGTTTCCTCTATCATGATTCATGCGGATAGACCGGCACTTTCATTTAGTGGGATGACTGAACTTTACCTTTAACTGACCTGCGTGAAGGTTTGCCGTTTTTTGGGTTTATGCGGGTTTTGCCGCCTTCCCCACGCAACGACTTTCACACTTATGTATGCGGTGAAAACCGGCATCAGTGTTGAAAGTTCATAAGTATAAATGTAAAATCATCAGCGTCGATGTTCTAAGGAGAATCATTTCCATTAGAAGTGGCTCTGGGCCTTTTCTTTACAAATTTGGAATTGATCTACATGCAAACTGTGTAATTGAGCTCCCTTCCATGTTGTTGGGATGGGAGTGCCATCGAGCCGATATGCACCTGGTTCGGGATCTCGTTGTTTAGGCAGTATGTAGTCTCCAACATTGAAGCTGTAATTTTATTCGTGTTTTCCCCAACTGGGGTTCTACACGCATCAGCCTGCTCAGCGTTCATTGCGCCACGAGGTGCGCGAGCGTCCCATCTCTGACAAATGCTTCGACCATGTCCTTTACGTCTGTGCATTCTTCAGTGTTGTGGCCTTTTGTCCTGTGAAAGTCACAGTATTTGCTCCGATCAGCATTGTGACGATGTCGGATTATTGGAGCCTTTGGCCATGGGAGCTCCTCAGTAGCGAATATCTCGGTGACGCTTTTGGTGAGTGGCGTTCATCTAGAGTTCTGGTTCGACTGTACGTTATCCCTTCCGCCTAACCGATGTTGCAAGCCGGATGAGGTGTCAAAGTTTACCCTTGACTGCCAAATGCCTAGCTTCCGCTTTTTGTTTAGTCGGGCGGTAAGGACGTTGTCTTCTCTTGTTTTCTGGGTGTAGAGGTTTGTGCTCTGGGGGAGATCTCTACCCAGTTGCTTCTCCGTTTCCGCAAAGCGTTTTGCTGCTGTCATGATGGCATCCCATGTGGATGGCATGCCATCTTTACCCGTTAAGGTGCGGATGAGCTCTGGGTCGTTCGCGCCCTGGATGAAAGCAGCGCGAACAAGATCTTCGCTAATATTACCCAGACTTAACTTCTTTGAGTTGAAGCGAGTGATGAAGTCTGGCAAAGATTCATCTTCCTCTCGAATGCATTTGAGGATTGTCCATTGCTCTTCGGTATACTTTCTTTGTTGGCTGAAGTGTTGGCTAAACTTCTGTTGGAAGTCTGCCCAGTCGTAGATGTGGTTGACCGGTAGACGATCGAACCACGCTCTAGCTGGCCCAACAAGCGTCATTTGGAACATGTAACACCACGTAGGTTCCGTCCAATTACTGACGGTTGCCCCCGCTATGAATCTGTTTAAATGATCGTCTGGATCAGATATACCATCGTAAGTGCCGATGTTGGACATCTGTTTGGCACTTTTCGGGGCGATTGCTTCCGCAATGTCCCTTGCAAATTTGGACGTTCCCGCATTTGCCACAGTTGGTCTGAATGTTCTGGAGAAGTCACGTGGGTTTCCATCCGCGTTTTTTGGTTTGAAGGTTTCTCCAAAATGCCTTCTCGGTTGGGAGTCCGTTTCCTTACGCTTCCCTTTCGCCTTATGACGAGGGTTTGCGTCACTATCGGATTCCTCCGAATCATCGTCAAAGTATACAAATTCATCAGCCTGTTGGAGTAAACGTAAGCGTTCATCCAACTCAGCTTGGAATTCTTTTTGACGTGCTTCCGCCCACGCTTTAATTTCATCGAGTGTTTGGCGGGGGAGCCTCGTTCGTTCTCTCTCTAACCGGGTATCGGTGAATCCCAGTGAGCGATTATTTACTGCACTTGCCCCAGCTTGGGTAACTGGGGTAGTGTTCGTAAAATTTACTGCACTTGCCCCGGCTTGGGTAACCGGGGTAGTGTTCGTAAAAACTGTGTAGTCGCCGGTTTTCCCCCCAGTAGCTGGGGTTGTGGTTACCGGAGTTTCTTTAACCATCTTTCTAGAAGTTTGAAAAACTGAAAAGAAATGAAGTTCTAGCTTTTATGCACGGATGGCGCCAATGAAGAAACACTAATGGACCCCGTGCAGATTACGGATAATCTGGGGGTTAAATAGATGTTTCCCACGAGGGGTTAGACCCGGCAAAGATGGTTCTTCTGATAACCTGCAAAACAGACACCGTGAGCTCGTCACTGAGAAGGGGGGGTTCCTCCTTGTGACCACCCTCCGGCGTGAGAATCAGACTAGATTGCTCTTGAATATAAGTATATATTAAGAGATTGCTAGAGCAGATATCAGGTATAAGATATAAGATAGTATATGATCATACCATTTGGGGTATTTATAGCCGAAGGTAGGTTTCCAAGAAGGTATAGCCGGCTGAATAGTATTCATGTTCTACCAACTGTGGCCTACGCACGTGCCATGCTGGTAGTTGGTGGGTAGGCAGCGGCTGACAGTGACCAGGCCTGCTGTGTACTATTCCTTTTCCACCAACTGCCGGCTATGCACGTGGTATGACAGGAGTTGGTGAGTAGGCAGCGGCTAATAGTGACATACAGTACAAGAGCATGCTGCTCGCCATACTGTTGTCAATGAGCTGTCGTATCTTTGGTCAGATCTTTTGCCCATACCTCGTCAGGTACAGTACAAAAGATCTTCCCGTATCGTACGGACTGGCTCATTTGGGCGGGAGTATTCCCCCTCCCGCCTTTGTGCGGGATTGTTCCCGGCTTTGCTCATTCCTTCAGGTGACAACTGAATTATTGAGAGCTAAGTGCCTTGTGCGTGTAGCCTTGCTGCGCGGGTGGCATTCCCTGATGGCTTGTATCCGCAGCTGCGGGAACAGGCGGAGTACTTCACCATTGGGAGGCATTTCCTGCGGGAACAGCTTGCGTACTGCGCTTAAGGACGTCACGTCTCTGAGCATGGCGGGTCCTGCGGATCCAGTTGGTTTCTGCGCAGACGTCTCTCTTCAAGGTGAGTCCTGCGGGTCCAACTGGGCTCTGCTGGGACCTACCTCTTCATATATGAATATGATCAGGTATATTTTATATTTGTAATCAGTTTTTTGAGTTATATTTTCTGATTAATATACACACAAGAAGTTATTCATTTTCGTCGTGTTTGATTATCGATTGAGACTTGAAAGCCAAGCGTTAAAAGTTAGTCCTTTTTTTTCTGATTGGAAATTGTTGCATCTTTTAACCCGAACCCGAATCGAAGTAATTCGGGTTGGTTCTTGAGTCCGAATTCTAGGATTCGGGTCAACCCAAAAAACCCGAATAAACTTTTAGTTTTAAAAAACATATATATTTTTATGTATTACAGGCTAAGCCTTAACCACTTATATGATATCAAAATTTAGTCAAAATAGACTGTTTTCATTCCACCTATTATGAATTGATTGTTTATTGTTTGTTAATGGTTAAATTTATGACTAAAAGCAACTATAATTCAACAAAACTCGGCATACTGAAGACGATAATGTTGGTCTTATTTATTATGGTTGAACTTTGTTAAATATTATTCTTTTTAGGATGTTTTATCGGTTTATTTTTGTTTTGTTATTGGTTTATTTACATTACGAGTAAAGAAGAATATGTTACATTTAAATTTCATAATGTAGTTTTTTTTTCTAGGATACTCGAAACCCGATTAACCCAACCCGAAAAAACCCGAACCCGAAGAAACCGTGAGAGATTTGGGTTGGGTTTCGGGTCTGGATTTAAAACTTTGAAACCCGAAGAACCCAACCTGAAAAAACCCGAAACCCAATAAACTAACCCGAAGAACACCCCTACTAATTTGTATGTTGTACAAAAAGTTTGATCAACATTATATCCATGAACGTGCTATTTGTTATTTTCAGGCTTCAGTTGTTGAGCAGGATATAACTTTCTTTAAGATATGGTCTATAGCTAACCAAGATATGTAAGTTATATATTTTTCTTTATCACTATGGCCGGTTTAACTAACTAGTGTTATATTGAATTCAATCTTATTATTTAGCAATGGGCTCATTTGGATCTCCACTACATTGGTATTTATGATAGCTTCACTTGGCAATTGTGTCTCTTATCTTTCGAGTGGAAAAACCTATTCTAGTGATTTTTGGAGCTACTATCGAGCTTCAGCAACGGTAGTGTATGGTTTAGGCATGGTTCCGGTGGGATTATATTTTTTGCTCAAGTGTCTTGGTTCGAAGGTTGGCCTTATTCACTTTTGGTGTATGTGGAGATACTCTGTCTTCGTTTCCATCCGGCTCTGTAAGTATCCATCATTAAAACTTTAGATCATATGCATTTAACGGTCACAATACAGTCACGCTCTTGTGAACACGAAAGTGACCGGTATAAGGACGGTTGCAAAACGTATAAAAGATAAATTGAAATTAAAATTCATGTCGCATCAGTCCCATATCAGATGCAAACGTCCACAAAAAAGAATAATAAAACACTTTTTTTTTCAAAATATGACAAGTTTTCTACTATTGATTTTCAGCTTTTATTGCTTACCCCGGTGGATTCTTTGCGATGGACTGCCACACTAGTCACAGGTACTGCTTCAGCTGCTTTTGTTGGTTTGAACCTCAAGTGTCGTGCACTGGCTACAGCCATGGTTGCTGCATGTGTCTCGCAGTTTGCCCTGGCTGTCTTTATCAAATTCGTCTGCTTTCGTTAGGGAATTGGTTGTCAAACGTGTGTCGTTGTCGTAGGTGTTAGATCGATCCGGTGTGTTTTGGATTTAAGTTGATATATGGTCTTGGTTTGTAGAATGAATGGAAGAATGTTTATTTTGGTTGGGATTTCTGTTTCTTTTAAGGGTGCGTATGTGATTTGAAACCCAAGTTTGTTTTTGGTGGTTTTTTTAATGTTTTGTTTAGAATTTTATAACTAATTAAAGTGTAATATGCGAGTAAAAGCGATACCCTTAAAAATTCCAAGAATGTCCATTTTGACCGCAAGGGTCTACAGAATTTCCATCAAAACTACAAAACTCTCTAAATATCCATTGCAAATATGTCGAATCCGACAATTTATCCATGTCAAGTGACGGCATTTCTGTTCCTATAACAACGTGTAACGTTGCAAAAAGCAAAAAAATTGGTCGAACTAAACTATATTTGAATTTGTTCATGTTTCATATTCACTAACGTCTTGTTGAGCTGTTGCTATTTTGTGTGCTTGAGGTTTAGTTTTAGTAGACTCCCAATTGTATTTAGCTCTTGTTTGAACAAATCAAGAAAAGTTAGTTTAGCAAAAAAATAACATTTTTATTTTCTTCCTTTGCTCATCTATAATAGAATAACATACTAATTAACTAATTTTTATTTTTACATTTATATTTTTCTTGTCTAATAAAATTATAATGAAGTTGAAATCGTAATACATGTATTCATAAATTCAGACGATAAATTAACTAACTGGTATATATATTAGTGATAACCAATTAACCAGTATTAGACATAGTTTGACAATCAAATATTATATTGGAATTACACAAACCTAAAACCGACTTTTCAAATGAACTTCTTTAGAGGAGGTCGTCAGTTATGCAAACTAGGGGTTTTAACACAGTAGACTTTTGGGAGCTGGATTTGGATTTCCCTGAAACTGGTGGTAGGTCGGGTTACCAGCGCTGTCACGTTGATGGGTTTTTCGTGCCAATGAAAGTACCCAGGTGCCGAAATTTAATTTATCATTCCAAACAAATAATAAGTAAGCAAATTTATGTTTGGTATAAAAAAATTGAAACGAGACCTAAATTGGTTTTGACTTTTTGCCAAATATGAGCATGTTTGGTGCCATATTGTTTCCGTATGCAACAAAAACTCCCCCAAACTGTTGTGTTCATTTATTTATAATAATAATAATAATAATTCCAAACCATTCTTTATTTATGAAAATCACGACTTTAATCACCTGAAAACGAACGAACGAACGAACGATCAATCTCTGCATCAAATTAGGGCATTTAATTTAACATCTGAAACCTAACTTTAACTTAACTCCTACGCTAAATTTGATCCTCAATTCACCATCACCAAATTATTCATGTAGCTATGAAGCCGTCGTTTGGAACCCCAGGGATAGCCAGCGGCCTGTTATTAAGGATTCTACAGTGCTTATTCGCCGCCGCTTCTATCGCCGCCATGGCTTCTTCTACTGGTTTCGCCGCCGCCACTTCCTTCTGGTATGTATGTATTAGTTTGAGTTTAGGGTTTAACATGAATGAATGCCTTTTCTGAAACAGAGCAGTCATGTTAAGTTTATCATATAATATAATATAATATAGTTTTTGCAATATTTTTAGGTAATATTTGGATAATCTATTCAATTGTCCATATGTAGGTTAAATTACTACATTTGTTCATGACTTCATCTTTCACATTCATTTATAAAGAGTGAATAATAATAATAATAAAGAATAAGAATAATAATTTCTTGTTGTTTATCCCAATCAAAATGCCTTGTATTAGGGATGATGAGAAACTACTCTTCATGAGAAAACTAAAAAATTGCATACTACATATATATAGTATTAATATCATATGTGGAAACGAGCTGAGCCGGCTCGTTTTAGTTTAAGAGAGCTCGAGTTCGAATTCAAGCTCGGCTTGTTTAGATTTGTGTTCCTCAAACTCTAGCTCTGTCGTGAGTTGTTTGTCAAGCTCGAGCTCAGCAAGTTTGTTATTTATTTATTATTCAATTATTTTTATAATTATTTACATATGTGTTCATAATTATAATTTTTATGTGTAATATAATATAATATATAATATATATTATTTATTAGTTTTGATAATATGTTTAGATATAATAATAGTTATTATATAAATATGTTAACTAAAAAACTCATTTGGGCTCGAGAGCCAGCTTGATCTTGATATGTCAAGCTCGGGCCCGAGCTCGTTAATTAAATGAGCCTTAATAAACTCTCGAGTCGGTTCGAGCTCAAAGTCTGAAGCTTGGGCTGGAGCTCGTTTATTAAAGGGGCTTAAATAAACTCTCGAACTCGGGCTCGATCTAGATTAAGCTCGGCTCGGCTCGGCTCGGCTCGGCTCGATTCGAGTTTTTCGTGAGGCAATCTTGAGAAGCTCACGAGCGGCTCGGCTCGTTTACACCCCTGTATACTGCATATATGTAGTGTGGAGTTTTTTAGTTTTCTCACGTAGATTGTATTTTTCTCATGATCTTGTCCCCTGTTATGTATATGTTTGCAATCTAGTATAGTATTCTATATTGATTGAATGTCTAATATGATTACAAAAGAGAATCTATGTATAGAGAGAATAATACATTAATATGACATTTGGACTCCTTTTAAATATGATAATTATGTTATCATTTATCATATTCTAATTTGTTTATATGCTTGATACTAGCTTTCTAATTTCAGCAATGGGACTACAAGTTTTATGGAGTTTTGGACTCACGTGTCTTGATATTCATGCGTTAAGAGTAAATAAAGATCTTCAAACTCCAATCTTATTAAGCCTTGTCGTCATTGGTGACTGGGTACGCATTTCTTAATTTACAAATGCCCAAACTACCCTTCGATGAAACTTACATAATCTTGTGGTGTTGTTTTCAGGTGGCTGCTATTCTATCACTTGCGGGTGCATCCTCGTCAGCTGGGGTGATGGTTCTGTTTGTGAATGACTCGGATATTTGCAAATCAGACCTTAAACTTTCGTGTAATTTGTTCCAGATGTCCATAGCTTTGGCTTTCTTTGCTTGGTTTCTGCTTCTTGTATCATCTCATACGGTTCTTTGGTTGTTGGCCTCGCTTTCTTGAATTTGCATTTGCTGAAAATATTGCAGTTTTTGAACGAGGGACTCTGTTTTTGTGGGTCTGATTTGTTGTATATAAATGTATTTTTTTTTGTGTTTATACGTTAAAAGGAATAAGTAGCTATGAAATCAAAATGTAGAAAATTCGATAGTTTTGACATTTTTATGTAAGAGTCAACTTGCAGACTCGATGACTTACATCTATAGTCCATAGGACTCCATAGTTCCATACATTGTGTTTTTTTTGGTCTTTTGTCATTGATATATAACTTTGGCAAAGCACATTCAAAACTTAATGAAACAATTAGCAACAAACTAAGATGGGTTTATAGCCAAAAAAGAAAAAGAAAGTTTTAACACAGAGGTGGCAAATGGGTTGGGTCGAAACGGGTCATGGGTCGGAACGGGTTAGGGTTGAAACGGGTTAGGGTCGAAACGGGTTAGGGTCAAAACGGGTCACTTAAAAAAGGGTTGTTTTGGTTCGGGTCGGAACGGTTTAGGGTCAACAGGTTCGGGTCAGAACGGGTCAAGGTTGGAACGGGTCAAAACGGGTTTTTCATTTCGTTTCAGCATGTAACAGCTCGTTTAAGCGATTTTTCAGTTCGTTTCAGCGCGTAACAGCTCGTTTAAGCGATTTTTCAGTTCGTTTCAGCGCGTAACAGCTCGTTTAAGCGATTTTTCAGTTCGTTTCAGCGCGTAACAGCTCGTTTAAGCGACTTTTCAGTTCCTTTCATCACTTAACAGCTTGTTTCAGCATGTTTTCGTTTCGTTGTTGTCGACTTTTCAGTTTCGGTTAATTTGTCGATTTTTTTTTGAACGAGGACAACGGACGAAACGTTTTAGTTTTTTTACATTTTTTTGTTTTATTTTTTGAGTTATGATTTTTTTTGAATATTTTTTGATGGTTTCTATTAAGATCAAAATCCCTCAAAAAGAAATTCAAAAAAAAACAAATAAAAAATCATAACTCAAAATGTAAACGAATAACGAAAAAAGTAAAAAAACTAAAATATTTTCGCCGTTATCCTCGTTCATAAAAAAAAAAAACCGACAAATTAACCGAAACAGAAATGTCGACGAAAACGAATCAAAAACCTTAATCGACCCGTCTAGTGCGAAAACTCGAAAGAAACCGAAACCCAACCCGTCCAGTGCTAAAACTCGTGTCGGCACGAAAGCTGATCCGAGCCGAAACCTAAACCGATATCGTTCCAATCTTAAACCCGTTTCAACCCAAACATGTCACTTTTCCTTAAGACACTAACCCACATCGACCCATGTAGTTAAATTTGTCAACCCATTTTGACCCAAAAATAAGAATGTGGAATTTCAAGTGACCCATTTAATTAAAACCTATGACCCAAATCAACCCATTTGAATTTTAAAACAACCAAAATTGACTCATTTGAAGTGGTTTGGGTCAAGGTTGTCACCCCTATTTTAACATATTATAAACTATGAGTTAATGGTTATTGGATGCTCCAAGCCATACATGAATTTAAACACCATATGACACGTTTTTGACGTTTTTTTACACTTGGTATTTATCGAATAAAGGGAGAATCTCACAATTTGGCTTTTGTGGGATTTTAGGACATTTTATACCATTAACAAATTAGGCCAGTGAAAGAGAATAAATTGTAGATTTTTATAGCTTTCCTTTAAGAAAAATATACATTGACAAACAAAAAAGATACTTGTCCATGATGTTTACCCTTTTATCAGAGGTACAAAACGAGCCGAGCCACTCAAGATCGGATCAATAAAAACCTCAAAACAAGCCGTAACTTATCAAGTTCAAGCTCAGCCCGAGCCGTTACAAGCTTTTGTATTTTTGAGTTTGAACTCCTTTTGGTTTTCTATAGGTTGAGTTATAATAAGAAGATTAGTTTTCTTAGGAAGGATAGGAAATAATTTTGTCCATTCATTTGAGAATTGAATGGTTAAGATTAGATTAGAGAGATCATCGAGTGTAAAACAAGGGTAAAGGCATAATAGGGATAACACATTTGTTGACTTTCTCTCTCCACATGCAAGACACATGTCAAATTCCCCCATCATTTTAAAATGTCCATAACTTTTTTATACGACATTTTTTTTTCAAAACAATTTCACCATAAAAACAAGTGTTTTTTTATCTTTTATATGAGTACCATATTGCTTTATAAAATAAAAATAAAATTCATGGGTTTTTACAAAGTGTGTTTTATCATAATTGTGTTTTACAAAATTGTGTTATACAAGTGCGTTTTATTTTCTCATAGTATTTTTTTGCATTGTGTTTTTTACATTGTGTTATTTAATTGTGTTTTTGTCTTTGTGTTTTTATTTTCATAGTGTTTTTTACATTGTGTCTTTTTCATTGTGTTTTTCATAGCGTTTTATTTTCCGGCGAAATTTGATTAAGTCTTATTTAATTAAGTTTCTTTTGAATAAAGCCAAGTCTTTTGGACTTTTGGCACGTTGGGAGTTAGTGGATTAGCCAAGTCAATTAGTTTGTTTAGTTTGTTGAGTCTTCCTTGTTTTTAGTTTCAGTTCCTATTTTCTTTTTTTCGAACGTTGTAATCTCAGGCTATTTAATACCAACTTTGTTAATGAATTGATTATGCACTAAATTATTGTGTTCTCTTATACGCACTTGGCACTTCAGGTGGTATCAGAGCGCAATCTTTCCACTGTATCAAAGTAATCGGTGGTAGCAATGGCAGAAGAAGGTGGAGCAAACTTCCAGTCGACCCATGTTCCAAGGTTTGATGGAGATTATGATCATTGGAGTATGGTCATGAAGAATCTCATCCAATCCAAGGAGTGTTGGAATGTTGTGAACGATGGGTTGTAGAGATCCGATCGGGAGAACAAGCCACTGCTACGCAGAGGAAGAATTATGAAGAAAATAAGTTGAAGGATCTGAAAGTATTGAATTATCTCTTTCAATCGATTGATAAATCAATACTGAAGACAATTACCCTAAAAGAGACCTCCAAGCAAGTTTGGGAGGCCATGAAGACCAAATATCAAGGCAGTGCTCGTGTGAAGAGGGCACAATTGCAGAGACTCCGGAGAAGTTTTGAGGTGCTTGAAATGAAGAATGGAGAAAGTGTGACGGATTACCTTGGAACGGTAATGGTAATTGCTAATGAGATGAGATCATGTGGTGATGAAATGTCCGATGTTACAATAGTCGAAAAGGTACTTAGAACACTCACTGAAAACTGGAATTTTTTTGTGTGTTCTATTGAAGAATCCAAGGATTTGGATGAGATGTCGGTAGACGAGCTTCAAAGCTCACTTCTCGTTCATGAGCAAAAACTATTGAAGAAAACGTCAACGGAGGAGCAAGCACTAAAGATTGAGCAGGAGACTTCAGGTGGAAGGGGTCGAGGTAGAGGAAGGTCTTCTTTTGGTCGAGGAAGAGGCAGAGGAAGAGGCCGGGGTTCGTTTGATAAAAGTTCGGTAGAATGTTACAAGTGTCACAAACTTGGACATTTTCAATATGAGTGCCCGTTGGAGGATAAGGAGGTGAATTATGCAGAGTTTGATGAAAATGAAGAATTAAACCTAATTGCAGAAATTGAGTTTGAAAGGTTTGAACATGAGGAAGAGATCTTGATGGCTGAATCAGAACCATTAAGGCAAGAAAAGGGGAAGATATGGTTTCTCGATTCAGCTTGCTCAAACCATATGACCGGAAATAAGTCACGGTTTGCAAGGTTGGAGAAGTTCTCATTCTGTAAGGTTGGGGAATGACAAACGGTTGGAAGTAACAGGAGTTGGGGATGTAAGGTTACAAATAAATGGAATAAGTCAAGTCTTCACAAAGGTCTATTATGCCCCTGACTTGACCTCGAATTTATTAAGTGTTGGCCAACTTCAAGAGAAAGAAGTGACATTTGTGTTTCAAGGAGGCAGAGCTAAAGTGTATCATCCTATAAGAGGCTTAATCATGACGTCTGTCATGACTAAGAATCGGATGTTCTCTATTTTTGTTGAAACTGGAGGATCGGCTGCATGTATGCAGGCTGTCACAGGCGAAGATCTATGGCACAGGAGGTTTGGTCATGTAAATCATAAGGCTCTAAGGACCATGCAATTCAACAATATGGTCGAAGGACTTTCAAAGGTGGCCGAGAAGACACGAGTGTGTGAAGTTTGCACGCTTGGGAAGCAAGATCGTGTAGAAATTCCGAAAAGGAGTAAATGGCATGCTACTGATAGGTTGCAGCTCATTCACACCGACATTTGTGGGCTCATTAAGCCGGTCTCTCAGAGTAACAAGAGGTATGTTCTGGTGTTTGTTGATGACTTTACTAGAAAGACTTGGGTTTATGTTTTGGGTACAAAAGGGGAAGCCTTTGATTTGTTTAGAAAGTTTAAGGTAGAAGTTGAAAATGAAACGGGAAACTCTATTAAGTGTTTAAGAAGTGATAGAGGAGGAGAGTTTACTTCTTATGAGTTTAAGATGTTTTGTGAAGATAAAGGTATTAAGAGGCAACCTACAGCAGCTTATACACCCCAACAAAACGGCGTGGCTGAGAGACGTAATAGAACCCTTATAAATATGGTTAGATGTCTCCTAATTGAGAAGGAAATGCCCAAAGAGTTTTGGGCCGAAGCTGTGGTTTGGGCTTGTCACATATTAAATAGATGTGCAAGCCGTAGTTTAGATAAGAGGGTTCCCGAAGAATTATGGACAGGAAGAAAGTCGTGTGTTAGTTACTTCAAGGTTTTTGGGTGTATTGGTTATGCTCATGTACCAAAGCAGTTGAGATCGAAGCTAGATGATAAGAGTCATAAATGTGTTTTTCTTGGGGTAAGCACAGAATCTAAAGCTTATAGGCTTTATGATCCGTGCACTAAGAAAATAATTATAAGTAGAGATGTTACGTTTGATGAGGAAAGTGAATGGAATTGGCAGTTAAAAGGAGAAGAGAAGCAAGATTTGATTATTGAAGAAGAGGAAAATATGGGAGACGGGTCTGGACCGTCTCATTTGAATGATGAAGTAGGGGCTGAGACACCTCAGCGTGAGGATTCCGAGTCTCAAAATGAGGAATCATCGGAAGAATAAGGTCTTTCAAACAGCGATATCGATAATTCTACTTCGAATGTTCGATCGGGGAAGAGTTAGAAAAGCACCAAGCTGGTTGAAAGATTTTCACACAAATTATGCAGAAGATGACTTGATGGTGATGTTCAGTGCCATGAAGGATCCGAGTACTTATGAAGAAGCTGCTAAGGAGGAGAAGTGGCAGCTTGCTATGACGGTGGAAATAGAGGCTATAGAAAGAAATAATACTTGGGAACTAGTGAGTGTAGAACCTGGTATGAAACCCATTGGTGTAAAATGGGTATATAAGACTAGGTTGAATGAAAGGGGAGAGGTTGAGAAGTACAAAGCCAGGTTGGTAATGAAAGGGTATGCTCAAAAACAAGGGGTTGATTATAATGAGGTATTTGCACCGGTTGCTAGATGGGATACCATAAGAATGTTCCTTGCAGTTTCAGCCAAAAGAGAATGGATTGTCTATCAACTTGATGTTAAAAGTGCATTTTTGCACGGAGAGTTAAAGGAAACAGTGTATGTGGAGCAACCAGAGGGATTCGTGAAACAAGGAGAAGAAGAGAAGGTTTATTGATTGAAGAGGGCTTTGTATGGATTGAAACAAGCTCCTCGAGCTTGGTATCATAGGATCGAGGCCTACTTTAAAAGGGAAGGTTTCAAGAAAAGTAGCTATGATCACACACTGTTTATCAAGAAGGTGGGAGATAAGAATTTAATGGTAAGTTTGTATGTTGATGATCTCATTTATGCAGGAAGTGATAAAGCCATTTGTGATGATTTTAAGGAATCAATGAAAAAGGAATTCGATATGTCAGATTTGGGTCAAATGAGTTATTTTCTGGGGGTGCAAGTAAGGCAGACCGAAGATGCTATTGTAATGACTCAAGAACAATATGCAAAAGAGATAGTGAAGAGATTTGGCATGGAAGATGCAAACCCGGTTCATGTCCCTATGGTACCTGGGTTTGTGTTAACTAAGGCTGGATCAGGGGAGGAGATTGATGAGTCATGGTACAAAAGTTTGGTTGGAAGCCTCATGTATTTAACAGTCACAAGGCCGGATATAATGTATGTTGTAAGTTTGGTTTCTAGGTTCATGTCAAGGCCTAGAGAAGACCATTTGCTTGCAGCTAAAAGGATCTTGAGGTATGTGATTGGAACTTATGAGTATGGTCTTAAATATGATAAAGTTAAGAAAGAAGGGTCAAAAGTTTTTACAGATAGCAATTATGCTAGAGATGAAGATAGGAGAAGTACATCTGGCTATGTTTGTTTGTTGAGTGGGGCTGCGAATTGGTATTCGAGAAAACAGGAGATTGTTACATTATCATCAACCGAGGCTGAATATGTAGCAGCTAGTCTGTTTGCCTGCCATTGTGTATGGATGAAAGGGCAGCTTAAAGAAATGGGAGAGGCAACTGGAACTGTGATAATACATCTACAATTAAGTTGTCCAGAAATCCAGTCATGCATAGACGACCGAAGCACATTGATGTTCGGTATCATTATTTGAGAGAGTTAGTGGAGAAGGAGGTTGTGGAGTTGGTGTTCTGTGGAACAAAAAAACAACTTGCAGATGGAATGACCAAGCCTATAAAGGAGGAGACATTCAATGAAGTTCGAGGTGCGATGGGAGTATGTTGTGATTAAACAAGATAGCTGAAGTATGTCTTGTTTAAGGGGAGGATTTATTGGATATTATGTCACGTTTGATTAAGTCTTATTTAATTAAGTTTCTTTTGAATAAAGCCAAGTCTTTTGGACTTTTGGCACGTTGGGAGTTGGTGGATTAGCCAAGTCAATTAGTTTGTTTAGTTTGTTGAGTCTTCCTTGTTTTTAGTTTCAGTTCCTATTTTCTTGTATTCGAACGTTGTAATCTCAGGCTATTTAATGCCAACTTTGTTAATGAATTGATTATGCACTAAATTATTGTGTTCTCTTATACGCACTTGGCACTTCATGTATTACATCTCATGCATAATTGAATTTATAAATAATCTTTAAATTTAAATCTTTTAAAAGTTGCTATATATGTTGGTTGAGTCGAATCCCACTGGATAATAAGAAACGTGAAGGGATTAAAAAATAAAGCAGATTCCATTACAGTTTAAAGTATATTTCTGCCTATTGTGATGACTGATGAGTTAACTTATCAAATTAGACTTTTTTTCTTCTTCTTTTGAAAGGGCACTTATCAAATTAGACATGTTTCTTCAATATTGGTCACAATAGACCTGTCCTTTTCCATTTGTATAATAACCTTTATAAAAGATCCTATCTTTAGTTCTAAATTATCTGTTAACATTATAAAAAAGCCAATACTTTCTCATTTTATATGAAAGAAATTGTGCAAGTTAGTTTTGATATTAAAAAAAAGGGTTGAGTTATAATAAGAAGATTAGTTTTCTTAGGAAGGATAGGAAATAATCTTGTCCATTCATTTGAGAATTGAATGGTTAAGATTAGATTAGAGAGATCATCGAGTGTAAAACAAGGGTAAAGGCATAATAGGGATAACACATTTGTTGACTTTCTCTCTCCACATGCAAGGCACATGTCAAATTCCCCCATCATTTTAAAATGTCCATAACTTTTTTATACGACATTTTTTTTTCAAAACAATTTCACCATAAAAACGAGTGTTTTTTTATCCTTTATATGCGTACCATATTGCTTTATAAAATAAAAATAAAATTCGTGGGTTTTTACAAAGTGTGTTTTATCATAATTGTGTTTTACAAAATTGTGTTATACAAGTGCGTTTTATTTTCTCATAGTATTTTTTTGCATTGTGTTTTTTACATTGTGTTATTTAATTGTGTTTTCATTGTGTTTTTGTCTTTGTGTTTTTATTTTCATAGTGTTTTTTACATTGTGTCTTTTTCATTGTGTTTTTCATAGCGTTTTATTTTCCGGCGAAATTTCCGAATACTTTTCCGGCAAGGTGGTGGCGGTGGGTGGTGGTGGTTGTAGGAGATAAGTGCAAATTTAAGTGGGTTTTAATTAAGTGGGCTTTTGAAATTAAATTAAATGAGTTTTCAATATTAAGGTATTAAACAAAAATACCCTCCTTCCTAGCCTTCTTAAGAAAAACAAACTTCTTATTTGATCCTTTCACTTAAAAAAAATCATGACATGTATGTGAAATCTTTATAAGTATACACATTGGAATTTTTTTTTATTTTTGAAACGGCAATTCATTAAGACAAGCGGGCCAAAGCCCGACACATGGAAATTAACGAGGTAGTGCTACGCGTTAGCAAACTAGTCTACATGACATCTACGTCAAATCATACAATGCCTGATTTCATAAATACATGTACTTTAATTTTAAAAAGGTTTAATGATTTTAATATGCCATTATTAGATTGATATTTATATATTTTCATGTTAAATAAGTATATATTAGTCTTTTATGGTCTTATAAGTCTTAACCCATAATTTAATCTGTATCTTTCAGTTAAACCTCAAAACCAAACTGAAAACCTTAAATTTTATTTAAAAAAAAATATACATTTTATACAAAAAGGTCAACCAAAATGAAAAAGACAACCTTAAAATGCAACAAAAACAACACTCAAATACACAGAGACAAACAAATAATAATAATATATTTATACAAAGCATATAAGAATCCCATGTTAACAAAAAATCTACATCAAGACACAAATATGAGCATGAAAGATGATGAGTATATGTAAATAACTATTCTAAGACTTGATACAAACAGGAAACATATATGTCCATTTTAACTTTCCAATACATAATTAACTAATATGTAAAATTCAGATCCATCACAAAAAAGTTAATAAAATTCAATCCTTGAAATAATATTGAAATATAGTTTTAATAATATTTACCTGTTGCCTTTAATCTTGAACCAAGCTTCAGCACAGTGTTTATGAGCAGCAGCCAGATCATCTTTACAAGAACACCCCAACTCAATTGCTATCCCAATTATCCCATTTCCAGATTCTTCACTCAAACTCAAATGACAAATCCTACAATCCTTTTCATTTTCAACTTCTTTTAACAAATGCACATCACCACCGCCATCGACACGGTTGCTTTCGATATCCTCAGGCACCAGCCCTGCGATCTCGGTCCCATCCGATGATCCTGACCGACGTGGGGTGTCATCTTCACCCCCACGCCCGGCTTCTAAGTCGAAATCGGGTTCGGGTAATGTCATCATGTTAAGTAGAAAGATAAGAAAAGTTGTGTTTAATAATGTAGCTAGACAAAGAGTGAAGATAAGAACATGAATATATTTATGTGCCAATGAGTGTAAAAAAAGTGTTTTGCCTTTTTGTTGTGCTATAAAAATTTATCACTTATTAACAACTGTGTGAATATTGAAATACATAGTAACACAAAAGGAACTATTAGATATTGCAGATAATAAAGTTAAAATTTAAAACATAAAACTGTAACTTTTTTTTAATGGGACCTCAAGGTTTTAAGAACTGTCACCGACATTTTAAGGTGTCCATGGAACTATGGAAGCAAGGTGGCCTATCTTATTGTACTGGATTAGTCTTTAGCCATTAATATAAGTTATGAGATTCGACCGAAAACTTGAAAGACTGGACAGCAGACATACATATATATATGTTGGATCGTCGAACTACCATATACGAAATTAAAAGATAAAGGAGAATTGATTAGTAGAACCCATTAAAAGTTTAATGATACACGTCGTTTGTTTATCAATCGGTTGCTTGTATTTATGATTTTAGCTATCGTGTTTAAATCAATCCGATTAGAGGCCATGTACATAGAAAGCATAAATACTAAACACAAAACGGCGGATAACGGCACCTTTTAAGATCTTTGAATCGCAAAATATTCTTTATTTTGGCTCTCTAATTGATTACCATTCAATCAATTACAATAAAGTAACAATTGCAATAAAGTAACAGACAAATATGCAACAAGCTGCCTCGTAACACCCTTTTAAATAACTGTAACATAGTTGTCTTTTTATATGGAAAAAGAAACCATACAAACGGCCTAAAAGATGTTGCTTGGAATTTGGAACTATGTGAAAAAAAAAGGTATAAAACCCATTATACAAATAATTGCTATTGAAATCTTGTGATATTAATATAATCTAATACAAATTTAGCCGAAAAAATGTTAATTTAATTTTGTGAGATTTAAGTAATCTAATCCAAATTTTGCTTTAAACATCCAACAGGAAAGGAAAGCAATAAAGATTATTCTTGTGTCAGAAAAGGGAAAATAAAGTTAAAGGTAAAGGTAAATTTCAGTGTATAGGTAGATATACTGATATACTACAATGCATAAGGAATATGTATTATTGATTATTGTCTGCAAATTCTGCCTTGCTTTTTCCATCTCCTTTTAAAAGTAAGATACACACAAAACACAATACTGATATTTAACTGCACAAAATCTGGATTGGTAACTTAATCTTTTGGGCTTTTTATAAATTATAACAATAATATACAACTAAGAGTGACAGGCTTACTTATGTAATGTAAAATATTGTTAAGAAAATCATGAAATACAATGTTAAAGATGCTAGAAAGGAATTAGAAAGCGGACACGATAACCCCGGTGACTCGTATTCTTGGATCAAGTGGATCTGAATAAAGATTAACTATTTTATGTGGAGAGCTTTATTGGCCGTATGGCAACAAGGCCTGTATTGGTGGTTAATACCAATGGATACAATCTTGCAAGCTTTCTAACTGGGTTTGGACAATCGTTCTCGGCTAGATGAAACTTACACATGGTTCACAATGTAATTCGTCAAACAAATGGTGGAATTGTCAATAGCTTGAATTTAACAAAGGGTAAAAATGCAATCATAGCAACCACATGTTGGCTTATTTGAAGAGCAAGAAATGAGACAATTTTCAACAATCTAAATATCTCCACACCGGGACTGGTAGGAAATATAAAATCAAATATCAATGGGTCAAGCATAGAGCATATCTCAAAGCTTTGGATTGGGAGAAATGACGGAGTTTCAATTTTGATTGTTTTTCAAGCTCCTTGCTTGGTTTAATGAATCGTTGTTAAGGAAAAAGGAGATCACGAAAAATGTATTTTAAATGTATTTATATGGTCATATTTAGACGAATTTATTTTCATAGAAGTGAAATTGTACATAAAAGGGTCTTATCATACAAAGTGCATAAAGTAGAAAACGAAATATGTCTTTGGGCAAAGTTGAATTTGTACATGTCTATTTACGCACAAGTATTATATAATTACACAAATTATCCAATCAATCAAGCTCTGTATATTCCACCGCATAGCACACTATTGGTAGGGTTAGGGACACAAATTATCCAAACTATAAATAATTACACAATCATATATAACTAAATACAAACAAATATTATATTTAACGACACGTAATTGCATTATATTGAGGTTTATTTTTAACTGAGCTTAGTGGACTTTTGAGTTGACTTTTGGAAAAAAAAAGTTTAAAAAAAAGAACAAATAAACTTACAAACATAGAAATGTCAAGAGGAGCAAAATTTCTAGCCAAGGAGGCGAACTCTCATGAAAATATTTTACCGTATCAAACTTTTATGTTTCCACAAGACAGGAAATTAAAATTAAAAAGTTGGATGGTATCTCGGGTGCATGAGTCATCTATGAAAATACAAACCAATTCGTCTATTGTATTTGACTCGGGAGAGATGACTTTTAGAGAGACTTCTTTAGAGAGACTCAGAATTATTTTAAGAGCTAATTGGTGTAACTTTTTTTAGATATTGTTCAATTGTTGTATTTAACAACACCGTTGAAAATACATTGTTAAAAATTAAAATCTTCGGTTCAAATCAGTTTTACGTTTAGTTAAATTTCTTAAATTTTTTGTAAATCTTTTGTACATAGTATCATAATGTATTTCCCTAATGAATATATAAGCATTTCTATTATATTTTATTTCATAAATATTATCCATTTCCCACTCAACATATTACATTACATGTCATATGCATACATGTCATATGAGGATTGTAGAGGTGGGATGCTTTGTTCATTTCTAAATAAATTATGAGGATCAACTATGGTCTTCACCATCACAAGCTTATTATAATTAACCTCTTTGAAATACCTCACCCCATAAACCATCCCTTCTTCATAACTATACTTCCCATGATGGTTCACACCATTGTCTAAATCTTTGTAATTGTAAAATGCTTCTCTAGGGTTCTTGGACACATATGGAGTCATATGCTCATGCATCTTCCTTGCAAACTCTAGGTTCTTTTCCGCGGCTTCCATCCCTAGCTTGTTCCAATACGTTTCATATTCAATCATTGCAATATTGCCTGCTCGATGCGGGTATGGTTTTGTGAACTCTGATATCTCATTCATTCGTCCACCAAATGGACTAAAAGTGATCATCTGGTTTTCGAGTTCTTTCATCTTCTTGAATATGGATTTCAATCCTTTGCTTGTAATAGGGTTTTTTAAGAAGTCTGATTTGATCTTGAATGGTCTATCTCGTTCTGTTTGTTGAGTTCGAGAAAGTAGAGTCTCGATGAGTGTGTTAACCGGGAACCCTGCATAGACCACAGTCGACTCAACCCAACTCATTTCAACACATTGTGATTTTAGTAACCCTAATTCTGGGAAACTATCGTTCACAAGGCTCAGCAGCCTTGTGGAGTTTCCCAGAAACAAGCTAGGGAACAAAGCACGAATCTTCTTCGTTCCCTTTATGTTGGTTACAACATCAAAACTCATTCGAATGAAGACATCATTGTCCAACATATGAGCAACATTAAACCACCTATCCGCAATCTTAACAATGTTTCTTTCCGATGTTCTTTTCACATTAAAATAAGTAACTCGAGGCGGGACACGAATTAACATAAATTGAAAGGCAAGAACAACACCAAAACTTGAACCACCACCACCCGTAATCGCCCAAAACAAATCTTCCCCCATCGACTCACGATCCAACACCGCACCATTAACATCAACCAACAAAGCATCGAGTATCAAATCCACGGTTAAACCAAACTTTCGAATCATGTTACCATAACCACCTCCACTACAATGACCACCAACTCCAACTGTAGGGCAAACTCCACCAGGGAGCCCATGGATTTTGCTTTTTTCGGCTATTTGATAGTAAACTTCACCAAGGGTAGCACCTGCTTGGACCCATGCAGTTTCTTGATTAATATTAACATCCACTGAACGTAAATTAAACATGTCAAGTATGAAAAAAGGGTTGTTTGAGTAGGAAATATAAGAGAGACCCTCGTAGTCATGGCCACCGCTTCTTGTTCTCATTCGTAGGTAATGATTTTGGGCGCATATTATCGCGGCTTGGATGTGTGAGACGTGTAATGGGGTGATGATTAATAAAGGTTTGGTTCTTGAGGAGTTGTGGAAAATAGGGTTTCGGATGTATGCATGGTATATGGAAGAGAATGAAGGGTTGTTAGGAGTGTAAATTGTTTCGATGATCGGGAAAGAAGGTTCCGATAGGTTGTTTAAGCAATCAATGAAGAGATTTGTTATGTGATTTCCAGAGGATTTGATGGAGATGAAGAGGAGGATGGATAATATGGGGACTGCCATGTTTAGATGAATTGAGCATGCATGCATTGTAATGATGTTGTGATATTTATAAGCAATCAAACAAATGAAAATAATGAGGTCATGTTATAGCTATACACCCATATGGTTTTACACCAGCAATTAACAGTCCAAAAGATACTTGGACGGTTGTTTTGACTAAAAAAGTCGAACTCTGAAAATTGTTGGTCAGAATATCCGTTTGAACAATATTTGAACATTAGTTCTTACTATTGGAGATCAAACTTTGAAAATTATTGGTCTGAACGGCAGCTTGTCCAATATTCGTGCAAGCCGTTCCAACCATAGGCGGTCAATTTATTCTGAATATACAATTTTCATTTCTCGGAAAAAGTTAACATGCTACTTGAAATCAGAGTTAAACTATATACATTTTCAACTCAACATATATCTCACGTTTATATTATGATTTATGAAAGTGTAGCTCTAGGCAAAAGCAAATTAGGTACAAACATGTGTAATTGTACATTTTTATCATAGGAAAGAAAAAAGAGTGGCTAACTTTGCTAAAACGAGCAAAGGGCAGCCATGAAAATTGAACAAGAAAACAAAAACACCATTTAGTTTTGTTTGCATTGTGAAAGAGTAGACCATCATTTCAACTTTAATCTTGATAATTTAAAAAGGCAATAGATTTTATGTGTTTCTGTTTTTTTTGCGTGTCATCCTTTGTATCATTCCAGTTAGTTGTCTTTTTACATTCAATAGCATAACCATTTTAAAATGAAATTGTAGAAAGTTGGTTTTGAAGATATATGCATTTGGAAATAAACGAAGAAGTGAAGAACGATGCACGTAACACTATCTGGCTATCGGTCATTTTAGAATTGTTACTCTTTCGAGTATAATAATTAGTTAGTATTTTCGAAGAGATGTTAATGTTCAGCCTGTTAGGCTGTTGGTATATTTACTCACTCTTGTGTAGTTTCATGATGATGCAATTTCAAAGATAAATTTTTATGTAGATTTATAACAGTTTTACGATATAAATGTTGCATTGTCGACATGAACATGATATGGAGTTCTTTGCTTTATTAAGATAACTAAATAAGGTCTCGTCTCGTCTCGTCTCACAAATCACATTCAACAAGCAAACCTATTGTCACCTGGCTTCATTTATTGAAGTTCTTAAGCTCGCATGCACACGGAACCTTATTTGTATGTAATGGCTTAAATATAGATGAAGATATAGGCCAACCACTCAAGGAAAGTTGTTTCACATTATCATTGAATCTGTGTGGCTTTGTAACCTTTTAAAGGTTAGCTAGTGAATGTGTCTAGTAAATGACTTGCTAACTTTTATAAATGACTTTAAACTTTTGGTTCCCGTTGTTTAGTTTTAGAATCAAACAGAGACAATGACAATACATATCAATTTGTTTCACCTAACCGCATTTTATCTTTTCTTTTTTTTTCTGAAAGGAAAATTTTATTAAAAAGCACTCCCGGTCTATGCAAGGACAAACAACATGCCAAATTACAACATTAAAAAAGATTACGGAAAAGGAGAAGTTGTAACGATCTCTCCAAATAATAGAATTGTGTGTGACCTATTCTTTATCCATAGAAAACCAAACGATTTGATATATTCAAATATTTTTGTCACGTACTTTAACTTCTTTGTTTGAGACTCACTTAGGCTTTATTCCTTGTCTTTCATATGCATTAACAACCAATATTGATAATTTCATGTAGAATATCCTTTTGTCCAATGTTATCCATCTTAAGTTAGAAAATTCCAATAAGTCTGATACAGATCCTCCATGAATCACACTATTAGACTCATGTTCTCCCATGTTTATTTGCATTTGTTTTATGTCCTTTATTTTAGTTATTTGAATTCCTAGAAATAGTGGGTAGTTAGACCACTAACCCCATCTTCCTTAATTCATGCATTAGTTATTATCTTGTAAGCCTATAAAAGGCATGCATGTTTGGTTTTAATGGAGAACATGAAAAATTGATCAAAAGGTCTCTTTACAATTATTGTTCTTTTTATTTTAGAAGGAGATTAGCCAATCTCGAACTTGGCTCTATCATTTGGTGCTTTCATTTCTCGACTTCATTATGCCTCCCCACAAAGAAACCACATCAACCGACGATCCTTTGCAAGCTCTCCTCGATAAGTTCGATCAATTCCTTTCGACTAATGCCCAAATTACAGCCCAGTCATCTGCTCAAGCAAAAGCTCAGTTAGAGTCTCTACAGGCTACCATGAACCAACAATTGGAAATCTCTAACAAGCTCCTAGCCGCCTTTGCTAAGGACAAGGACGCGCCCTCTCCTTCCGGATTCGGTTCTTCGTCCTACAATCCACCGCCACCACCACCCGGTTACCGTTCGCCACCACCGTCTCTAACCGTTAAGGCAAATATATGATTTATCTTGCACCAGTTGATGATTCCTTGTCATACAGCCAAAGCGATGTAGCACGAAGTAAACAAATGATTTGCCTTCTCAAGATTTTCACCACAAAGAACGTACAAATTGGAATTAACTAGGACATTTCTTTTTATAAAGCTGTTAAGGTAGGAATCCGATCCATCTACAGTATCTCATTGAATAAGTTACATTTGCTCCGAATCCACTTGCACAGTTGCACCAGTTGTAGCTATACTAACATCCTAAACTAACTGCTTTGGCAATCAAATTAATAATCGACTTGACTGAAAAACTGGTTCATGCTATCACCGACATTTCTAACCGACTTGACCGAAATCATGTTTCTAACTGCATTTTATCTCACTATAGTATTGTGAATGATAATTTAAAATGAAAGGCAATAATATGAACCATAAACAAAACCCCATTAATGAATCTAAGTACTTGAGTAAAGATGGTTATTTGTACACAGCATATAATACTAAACGACTTTGAGATCTCATCATTGTGTGTTTCATATATATTCCTCTCTAGGACAACATACACCCCAACCAAAAAATCTTGGATGAGAAATATCTAGTTTACGGGCAAAAATCAGTTGTCCTAGAGGGGAATTACAATAAAGTGTATCCATTATATGAAATTGTGAATTATTATTGCTACATATAAATAACATGGCCAAGAGCATAAACGTGCAATGAGTAAGAGAAATGGAGATTTGGATTTTAGAGGGGTTTGGTGTATAGTTGTATGGTGATTGTCTGGACAAAAGCAAATTGTGGGTAAACATAATTTTTTTTTCTTCCTTGCATCAAATTAGTTTCATAAAAGAATATAATATTTATATCAAGACAGAAGTCAAACGGGCAACTAGCTGTGCCGCAAGCCCTTCCGTTTATGCTTAACACCTATTTCAATAAGCATTAATTAATGACTTGCGAATTAAGTTCACCATTTTCACTAAAATCAAAATATGATAGTATGGTATAATGCGATTGCAATCTTATTAACTAAAACCAAAAATCACACAAACTTCAAGTTACAATATTAATAACCATTTAGATTATGCATCAATTAAAAAATTATATACACATAAAATTTCAACTTGAAATACTAATTTAGTAATTTTACTACACTTCTAGTAGTTTTATAATTTAAGAAATTTGAAGTCAATTTAAAACTCTAAATTATATTCACTTTAAAATCCAACTTGAAATACTAATTTAACTACACTTCTAGTAGTTTTATAATTCAAGTAATTTGAAATTTTGAAGCTTTTAACAATTTGAAGATAGTATTATCGTGCTTTTTACAATTATACCTATTATATCTTGTTTCAATGTGCATAAGAGGTCGGTTTCATGTAGCCAATAAGCCAAACAACCATCACCTAATAATACATTTGTTTCAAACCTGAAAAGAATTTGTAATTTAATCATATTCGGCCACATGACGAATATCACTCACAAATGTTTAAAATTTTAGTCTTCTCTTTTTTCAAAAAACTGATTCTACAAATTATATAAATTAAACATGTTGGTTAGAAAAAACTAACCAACAACAAAAAATAAAATTACATGAAAAGTAATGGGTTTTAAAGCCAATGATTCCAAATTACTTTTACTTTTTTAGATCTAGTTACAATCAAATGAAAAAAATGCACTATGGAATCAAAAATCAATTTCGTATTCATGTCGTTGGCTTTAAATATAGTTTCGTTTCTAGTCTTTCATATGACCCACCATGTAATAAACATAATTCATTCCACAAGTTGTCTCTTCTTCTTAGGTGAGGTGTGTTTTCGAGCCAAGTATAAAAGTCTTTCGGTTCAATTGAGTTCGGCCCAATTAGATTCAACCAAGCGAAGATCGATTTCCAAGCCGCCAAAGCCACTCCACAATAAGTAAAGTTATGGTGATTTGATTCTATGTCTCTCGAACAAAGCAGACACATTATAAACATGACATATAACCTTTTCTTAGAAAGATTGATCCTCTTAAGTAGCCTATCTAATAAAAATCTCCAGATAAAGATGTTAACCTTTTTAGGAATACTTGAACTCCATCTAGTTTGTCATGCTACTTCCGGGTGCATTTTCCTTTCTATCTACTTTCTAATATGTCTAACAATAAAATCCAATAAAATCCTTTTGATCTTCAAAATCCCATTTCAACTTGTCCTTGTTTTTTTTTGGGTTTTGGTTATCCTTCAATCCACAATAATGACCAAGACCTCGAACTACTTTGTTACCCTTTTTTATCTTAATTTGAGTATGATATTATGCAATAAATGCACACGATGTATTTCAATTTATTTTAAATCATGATATGAGAAAGCACAACAATTTTTGTACGCTGATTTTATTGACATTTATAGGTATTTATTTCATATGGAATTCCCATCGAGTTTCTTTATTCTTCATTGAGCCGGTCAATATAAGAATTGGTAGCTTACAAATTGGGATGCAAAAAAAGGTTGAATATCTATAGATGTGACTGTAATATATGTAAGTTTACTTACTCATTTCTCAATATTCAATAATTTGGTAAATAATAAATTTATGGTATTTTTTTTTTTGCTAACAGTAACAGGAAGATTTGATGAAGCCAATATTTTTAGGAACCGAGTGGCAAGTAGATTATTTAGATTGTAAGTAGAGCATCTACAACAACAAACTAACACAAACTGCCACATCATAGCCACATCACATTCCAAACTTTTCTTAAAAACCTAACTTTTTTTCACAATAACAAACCTAATAAATAATATTAAGCATGTATATATATAATATGTATGTATGTGTGTATGTGAGGGAGGTTGCCACATCATCGTTTGTTGCAAGTTTGCAACAACAAACTTCTTAAGGCAAACTTGGCTCCACAACAATATAGTTTGTGATGTTGTTTGCTGCAGTGCCACATCATCCAAACCTCGGGAAATGATGGTTGTTGTGGATGCTCTTATATGCATTACTTTCTGTCAACTCAAGAACCAATGAACCATGGTTATGCACTTATGCTTGATATTTTGGCTATTAACGGTACTTCTCTATCAAGCGCATCATTACCATTAATATTAGGTAATGGTGTTTTTATTCTTTATGTTTTTATTTTTTAATAAGGAATCACATTGGTCTATTTGGTTTTCTATGGTGGTTAATGTTGATCAGTTCTTTATGTAAGTAATATAAAACATGATAGATATTAAATCTATGAACCTGTTACAGCATGGAGAGTAGTAATTGCAGCAGAGTATGGATGTAGACGACATAGTTGTCAGCTTGGTCGAGTTCCCCTTTAGGATGTATAGTTAAGGATGGTGTTAGGGTTCTTGAGAGAAACCCGGTTTTATGAGAGATGAGGCACACAAAATTGTTATGTGTGTGTGATTAGGTTATGATGTTAATATTTATCTCTCTTTATATACACCTAAGGGGAAACCTTTTATTAGTTAATTATAGGTAATATGGCCCATCAACAATTACCAAACTAATATATAATGGTATAGTTAATATTTTGATCTATTATAATATAAATGATTATATGGCCATATATAAATATATATTATTATATATTATTCTTACATTCTCCCACTTGGCCGAGTAATCATTTATTATGAGTATTAGATAAGCCTGATCAGGAGTTAACACTCATTTTAGCTTTAAACTTAAACTGGAGCAGAGAAATACAGTCATTGAACTAAACATCAGCTCAAGACCCCCATTAATCATACTGCAATTCTTATTTAAAACCTAAGTAGTTATGATCAAAATTTTCAAGTAAGCCCTTCAGAACGTTTGATTTGTATAATAATTTGTCTATATGTCATTATGCATGCAGAACATATTAAGAGACATACAAATCAAAACTGATGAGGAAATTTATAGTTAATCATTCATAGTATGATATGCAGTTGTGCATAGTCATCAATAACCCGTCATTATTATAAGCGCTTTCATAATATTTATGGGTGAGACTTTTATTTATCGGATCCTTAAGCATATCATGAATATATTCGATACGAAAATTTAGATTCCTCAATTCATTCATAAACGAATAATTAATTTCATATCAAAAGTTAATGCAGCACCTCTCAAATTGTTACTGTTTGAGAAAACATGGTAGCTGACTTTATCACAATAAGTCTTCTATATATAATTTATATGGAGTTTAATAAACTTATGAGTCCACTAATAAATGTTCAACAACATTTATTGACAACAACATTGTAATTAATCAACATATTATGTCGTTATGACTTAGATTGTTGTTATCAGTTCATTATGACTCCTCCATGAGATAGATTTGTCTACTGACAAAAGAATATATCCCGAAAATTACATTTTCTTATCTTTGAATATGACAAAGTTTAGAGTAATCTACCGGTTTGAATTCTCACTTCTTCTTTTAAATTAAGTCTTTCGTTTCTTTTAAAGATATCTTAGTACTCTTTTAGATGCTTCACATTAATCTAGACATATCTAGTGTGTTGCAATTTTGAATAATATCTAAACGAGTATAGACGTGAACTTATATAAGGCTTATACTTAATGAAGCATAAGGAAATAATCTATGTGTTCCTATTATCCTCTAAAGTAGAGCAATACTGTTTGTTACATGTGTAAGGAATATCTCTGAGATCTATAATATCAAAGTATGTGTGAAAATTCTTTGACTCATGTAACATATACATGTCAGAAGAATGTCATCTATATAAGGACAAGTTTGTTTTTAGTTGCTCCCACTCATCTTGAGGTAGATACATTAATCCACTTGTTTTTTATGAAAATAATTGTATAAATATTTCATCATATTTTGATGTTTGCATTAACCCATATATGGATTTTATTGACTTATAAACTAAATGTTCTTTAACCTTCAGTTTATAACTTTTAGGTTGTTTTATGAACATATAAATATGTAAGCCGATTGTTAGGGAAAGTTGTTTTAATGTTCATCTAATGTAGCTCTTAACTATTGTAAGCTACTAGAACAATAACGATCCTTAAAGAAATCTTTTGTAATATAGGTAAGAAGATTCTTTGATAATTGGTTTATCCTTGAATATAACCTTTAACAATCAATCGTGCTTCTTATTGTCTTGACGTTTCGTATTGGGATTTAGTTTAGTCATGAACACTCTAAGGTGATTCAACCAAATCTCAAAACGTTATCCTGACTTATGAAGTCAATTATGATTGATGCTAATGGTTTAATTATAATGGGTAGGATTATTAAACTTTCCAACACCCATTTCAACTTTAGTTAGAGAGGTTACATAATCATCAATGTTAGTAGGTTTTAAAACCTAGATGGCCTCCTGAGTTGATTATTGGATAATTTTAAAAGTCTCGATTTTATGGATTAGCTCTTGGTTAGGTTGCTATCATTTTCAGGATTCTAAGTGTGTAAGAGTTGGTGCAGTATGGTGTACAAGAGGTGTAATTGGAGTTAAATTTGGAGTAAAATTTAATGACTCTCTTCCCCTATCTCTTGTACTTTTGCCAAGTCATTATAAGGACTTTTACTGCTCCCACTGACCTTAGAAACCTTTAGGAAATTAGCATGCTTAAGGTCAATATTTATAGACCAATCAATTCTAACAAAGAAACAAGTTAATAATATAAGTTGTTGGGGTTTCTCTTGTTGAGGATTAGTTTAGTAAGAAATCTGAATTTGCCCATTTTAAGCAACACTGAAACTTTTGTAAGAGATTGTAAATTCTAAAGAGATAAGTTTTGATATAATAGTGTTGTGATGGAGCAGTGTCTTGTACAAGAGGTGCAATTGAGATATATCAAGTTTTCACTACCCCACCTATTGCAAATCTTGTAAGTTATGATTGAGACACTTAAGGCTCCCACTAATATTCGTTATCTCTAGGAAAAACTACATGAGAAGTTTCAATGATGTACGTGATGTGGGAATTTGTCATACATACGTTAGACTTAATTTGATTTCCTTTATGTGTCATAAGAAACTTAGGGCCATATTTAGAAGAAATCATATCAACTATATATGAAGGGATCTCTTTAAGACCATGAATGATAGAAGACAGACTAGATACAAGTAAATAGCTTTTTAAATGATAAAATAATTATGTCTGAATATTCTGTATGAATAAGTTCCACTAATGTAAGTGAAATATAACTTCTAGTGGACCCATACTTATTTCTTGAGCCAAACAATGTTTAGGGCATCTAACACATGATTTAAAATCACTGAGAATGAGATTATATGAAAAATCACCCTCATTAACCATGTCATGATTTCTCATGAAATTTGGTTTTAATGGATGACTTTTATATGTCTCATTTGTCTTTTGTTTCATTTTTATTTGCATGATAACAAAAGTTATGAAATTATATAATATCATCTAGTTCTATTTTTTAAATGTTTCAATCCAGATATTGAAAACAAATAATATGAGAGTTTAAGGTAATAGTGACTTTATGTTGGCTATGTAAACCTTATAAATGTCATAATGTAGCTTAAGTATTGATACTAAATTCTGATTAATCTCCGGAATATTTAAGGTATCATAAAGCGTAATTTGAAGACAGTTTATCATGGTTCTAATAACCTTAACATTTAAATTTGTCACTAACCCTCATGTTAGTTATTTGTTGATTTTTGGGTAAACATATAGAACTAGGCTCAACCAATCATGTGTTGATGAGAATATTAGGTTAGCAGACTTAAATATCATTAATATATAAGTATCAATTTTAGCCAGTTGTTCTTTTGAATTATGGATAATCTTGTAATGCCTATGCCTAATCTAATGGCATATTGTTGCAATGAGACTTCTCCTTAGAGAACTTAAAGCTGGAAGTAATACTTGTATTTTGTCTATGAACCTTAGAATAATCCTCTTTTAGGTTTTAGTGGTAGTGAGTTGAATAACATCTTATTTTCCAGTACCGGATGCTTCTTTTCTTGTACATATGTTGCTGATCAACACACTCATTTTCCTTTGGTACTTCTGAGTATTATAGTTGATTTTTAAGACACCAAATTGTACTATTGAAAATTTGAGTATGCAATGTACTAGAATATTGTACTTAATATCATGTGTGAGCCCTTAATTTTATGGGTCATGATTGTACATTATGATATATTCAATAATACCATCTAACCTTATAGTTTGAATTTTTAAGGAGTGCATGAATTTTGGGAGTTATTTTGATTAGTTTTAGGAAAAACTAAATCTATAATAACTCTAGTGATAGCATTTATTTATATAAGTTCTTGATTATCATTATCGTAATAGACATTATGACTGACTCATTCCATTTGTTAAGCTCTAGTTTTCAATGGAATAATTGTTATTAGAAAGAGCAGTAGGATAGTCATATCATGTCTTAATGGATAATTAAAATTGAGAAGAGCTAAATGTTATTAAAACTCTTTATGAGACAATATTCAATTGTGTTTTGAGATTAGAGTGAATGATTTGGATGAGACAGTTATCAATACTCGCCTGATCTAATCTGGCGGCCTAGTATTAGCTTACTTTTACTTATCGTTTTTAATTTATTTTCTAATCGAACTTGACTTTAGGCGAAGTTAGACCTTAGGCGAACTTAGCTTTAGGCGAAGTTAGACCTTAGGCGAACTTAGCTTTAGGCGAAGTTAGACCTTAGGCGAACTTAGCTTTAGGCGAAGTTGCCATCAGACGAACTTAGCTTTAGGCGAAGTTGTCATCAGGCGAACTTAGCTTTGGGCGAAGTTGTCATCAGGCGAACTTAGCTTTGGGCGAAGTTGTCATCAGGCGAACTTAGCCTGCAGGCGAAGTTCATCAGGCGAACTTAGCTTGCAGGCGAAGTTGTCCAGCTGCGGTACTGTTCGACCTTAATCACCTTCGTTTCTCAACCAAATAACTCGATTTAGGTATCCACGGAATCGTCTGACCAGCGCCTACAAACCCCAACCATCAAATCGACCTAACATCGATGTTTAAAGGGTGCGATTTAGGCATATAGGTTACGGGTTCTTTTTATCAATCGATTAACCCATCAAATCAAAACCATTTTCAGTAAGTTTAGCTTTGTTGGATTCGTTTTTACCATACAAACTCAGATCTATCATTTCTCAAATCAAACCGAACCTATACGAACGATTTCTAACTATAAACGTACCTTGAACGAGTCGAACTACGAACACGGTTAAGCCTTGATGTTGTTTTGGTCCGTCACGACGTTCCAGCACCAACAAGCTCGGGTTTTCGCCTTCGGATCTTGGTTCGGGTTATAAGATGGTATTGTGTGTGTTTTGGTGGTGTATGGAATATGTGAGAATGAGGATTAAATGGTGATTAATGGTATTTATATTTAGGGATCATGGGCTTAAGCCCATGGACTCTCCTTCCTTCTTTCATAACCCAAGTCCATAACCCATATCCATTACCCAACACTAGCCCGACCCATACCAACTCCTACTCTATTTATTTATTTCCCGATAACCCGAGTAAACTTTCCCTCTATTATTAAGTAATATAATTAATATTATTTTGGAAATTTCGGGATGTTACAACCCGGTTTTATGAGAGATGAGGCACACAAAATTGTTATGTGTGTGTGATTAGGTTATGATGTTAATATTTATCTCTCTTTATATACACCCAAGGGGAAACCCTTTATTAGTTAATTATAGGTAATATGGCCCTTCAACAATTACCAAACTAATATATAATAAGGTAGAGGAGGGTTAACGTACAATAATAGGTTATCGTACATTAGGTACGCGAGACCCTGCACCACCAGATCCTAATTACAATTAAAACTACGCGGTGGCATAATTGTAATTAAATCAAAAAAATACTTCTCACACAACAGATCGTCATTTGCTGCAAGCCTTCAACCATAATCAAATCATCCACAAAACTAAAGCATAATCAAAATCGATAAACCCATTATCTCGCTATAGTTTAATAATATTCAAATTGATCAAAAATTGTTGATTTAATCAACAGAATTGATGTGTAGGAGGCTTTAGAATCATCAATCGATTATGAAATTGCATAATAATACACTTAATTGAGCTATGATTAGGGTTCATGTTTAAACGTTCTGCACAAAAACTTTAAACGTTCTGGACTTTTTGTACAGAACTTCTAAATTTTTTGTCTAGAACTTCTAAAGTAAAAAGTTTATACCAAAATGAAGAAAAAGTTTAAACGTTCTGACCAAAAATGAACAAAAAGTTTAAACGTTTAACTAATACGTTCTGATCAAAATTACAAATTTAAACGTTCTGGCCAAAACGAACACCTTTAAACGTTCAAGTTTATATGTTCTGTACCAAAACTTTAGAAGTTCTAACAAAAGGTTTAGAAGTTCTATACAAAAAACTTTAGAAGTTCTATACAAAAACTTTATACATTCTGTTTAAACGTATTATACGTTCTATTTCTACGTTCAGAACAAAAATCAATTAAACTTTAAAAGTTCAGTACAAAAAGTTTATACGTTCTGTTTATACATTTTAGGTTAATATTAATATTTTCAATGTTAAAACCCATAACTCAAACTCAAAATTGATAACTGAAACTTCAAATTGATGATTAATTGGATCAATTTCAAAGTTTAATTGATCAATTAGTTCATCAATTTCAATTTCAATTTCAATTGATCAATTTGATAAACTAACCCGTGAACAACTCGTAACGGAGGAAGATGGTGTTCACGACGGTAACGTCGATGGTCGCGACGGAGAATACAATCGTTGGACGGTGACGAATTGATAAACGGTGATAGTGAAGGCGGATGGAATTGATGGGAGCAGTGGATCATAGTTGATGAAATTTACAATATTGCCATCGCGTGATTTTGAAATCAACAGTGTAGGAACTCGCGTACGTAATGTACGATTAGGGATTATTGTATTGGATCTTTTATCTAATAAGGTATAGTTAATATTTTGATCTATTATAATATAAATGATTATAATGGTCATATATAAATATATATTATTATATATTATTCTTACAGTTAATAGTATTTTTGAGTTATTTTAAAGTAGTTGTCCAGGTTTATGGTAGAGCACTCACTTTACTAGTGAGAGATAGGGGATTCAAACCTCACTATCACCAATTTATATGGGAGATATGAGGGATGCCAGGGTTCGAGTCCTGATCTCACCCGGTTTTACCGGCTCCTCGCTGTCGTGCCGTTTGGCGGGCGTGGGAGTCGGGTTTTATCCGGTGAATCCCTCAATAGGTGGACCGCTAGGGGCTCCGTCCGTCCGGACTAGTGGCCGGCTCGGGCTACCTTTAATCATCGGGGGCCGCGTACGAAGTACCCGGCGTTATTTAGTTGGTCGTTCAAAAAAAAAAGTTGTCCAGCTTTAGCCTGTTTTATTTGGTTGCATGTTCAGGAAACTACAACAAAGAAGGTCATGCACGTGAAAGCGAACACCGAAGAGTATAAATGGTTTAATTTAAAGAATATAATATGTTGTCACATTTGGATTTGAGTGTGAAATGGATTTGGATTCTTCATCAGGTAAACTTTGATATTTGGATTTTTTTTATTGGTTTTAGTATCCTTTTTTACACATGTTGAGACCTATGAATAGTTTTTGTTTTATTACTTAACAATTCAATTTCTATAAGCACTACTTTTTTTTTCTATTTTGTATTTTGAATTTCAGTATTTTAATTAAGAATTGTAATCGTGGTCCAGCATTCTTCTATGGCATCTACATATTTTTTTTATTTATTCATATGTATTTGAATATTGTTACCTGCACGTGATAATCACGTTTACACATGGAGATATTTTTATCAACACATCTATATTTTTTTCTATGCATATTGAAATCAATACCTACTCATCGATCATCTTTACCCAAGCACGAAATTACTTATACCCACACATACATTTATATCACATGTTAACAACACTTTGTAGGGACATATCATTTCATCGTAATAGTCCACGTCATTTGCCACGTCCTGCCAACTTAGCGTCACTTTAGCTGCCACTCACACAAATCATTATACTTCTAACCACACATACAAATTAGTTTTAGCCACACACAGTATATGTAGGTATAACATGCTATATACCCACATATAACTGATGTGTGCATAATGATCTATATTCACAGGTTTGAGGCAACACTCATAACACTTCATTTATGTGTAGGTAAAAGAAGTTCCAAACACATAATAGACTTTTACATATACATACTGTGTGTGGGTAATTACACAAAGTTCTTGTAGTAGAAACACATGCAAACCTTTTCTACCGTGACCTATGATTAACTTGATTAAAGCTACTAGATATTAGTAAGATTATGACTCATTTCAAGTTTGGAACACTAGAACCAAAACTGTTAGAATAGCTCGTTTGAAATTAGCACTGTTTATAAATGAGCTGAGTTCGAGTCAATATTCGCTCGCCAACCATTTATATTTGGAGAACAAGTAATTGACATTTAATCTTTTAACTTGACTACACATTATTATTCGGTCTAATTCTTATGAAATCCAACGATCTAACCAAGCCAAAACTAAACTAAGCTAAGCTAAGGTTTACAAAACCGAGCTGTGACGAGTGACGCGTTTAAGCTTAACGTTTTAACTCGTGACTCTCGGGTGGGGGGTTTGGTCCAATCGGCAAAGCCATTGGAGTTTTATGTTAGCGTGGTATTGGTGCCATTGAAATTAAAAGTTCAAACATCGTTGCAAAAGCCACTAGACGGTCGACAGGGGAATTAAAAGTACTCGGAAATGATAAATAAAAAGAAATTTAATATTTAGATATTATTTATGTGTTAAATTAAGCAGAATTTAAGTCAAAAAAGGTACCCAGACCAACTTTTGACTGTCTAACCCGACTTTTGACTGACTTTTAGAGAATCGTAGCCCGACTTTTGACCGCCTCTGACTAATCCATGCCAACTTAAGAAAAGTCTTCAAAATAGGGGTCTGTTGGTCTTGAAATCTGACTTTTACAACACTTGCTTCAAGACGGATTTAGTGTAAGTTAGAGCATTCCCATCCAATCCCCTCATCCTCATCTTTATAATTACAAAAAAAAAACATTACATTTATCTTTTATGCTCAATTAAATAATATTGTTTTCACAATTATCATTATAATTTTTTTTCTTATCTACTCACAATCAATTCAACAAATATTATCTTTTCTCTCTAAACCCTATAATTTAAACTAATAAGAGAATTCTCAATGGGTTCTCCATCCCCATCTTTAAAATTTAACCAAAAACCACAATTTCTTAAATTTATACACCATTTTTTAAAAACTCCCCCTAACCCATTCTTCATTTCTATCTTTATATTCTTTTTTTTATTATTATTTCTCTTTCTTCCATTTATATCTTAAACTATTAAGGAGAGAGTTGGAAATTGAGTGCTTTGACATTGCTCTAAATTTGGAGATCTATTGTAGTATTTTGTTAAAATTTAGAGATGGAGTTTGAAAATAGAGAATGGATTGGAGCCAATTTTTAGATGTTTTCTTTAAATTTTAGAGACGGAGATAGAAATAAAGAACCATTAACTAATGGGAATGCTCTAACCACTCAAAACCTCATTCTATAAATCTATAATTTATAAACTTCTCTCGCATACTTTTAAAGGATAAGACGAGGCGTTTAAAAAAAACGTGAAGGCGTTGTAAAAAAAGGGATAATAAAGGAGGCAGTTACATAGATGTGCTTACCACTACTCACCCACACGCCAACGACTATCTCCTAGATTCAGTTATTATAAATCCTAATTATACCATCAATCCCCATCATAATTTCACCCAATTTCACACACGCACGCTCGCTGTGTGTGAGATAGGGAGAATATACATACTGGCGAACTGGGAAACCTTAGTGAATTCGGATGAGGAAGAGAGAGTACATCTCTTCTCAATCGAAGAAGAACAAGAAGATGTTTCAGATGAACAATTGGCCATTGAGATTCCAGAAACTGCTCATCAAATTAGCAGCGGTTAGTTAATTTCAACTTCTGTTTCAGAAACACTTGCAGTTTTTATTTCAGATTTTAAGTGATTATTCGATAGAATATATTAGTTAGGGTTTAGTGTAATCATTTCTACCACAATTAGGACTATGTAAACCAGCCGAGCTTGGCGCATGAGTTGTTTTCATAAGTTTCGGCTCGGCTCGGCTCGTTTATTATTTATTAATTAATTTATATATATATATATATGATTTTAATTATTTTTATAATATTTATTTATTAATTTATTTATATATATGTTTGCTATCCAAAAGGGGGTTGCGGCACAGCTTGTTGCCCGCTTACCTGCCACTTCATTGTAAACCGTTTGGATGTTTCTTTGATATTAAGTTATACAAAATATTTATATATATATATATATGTTTTTAATTATATTTATAATATTTGTGAAAAACCGTAGACGAGCTGATGCTCGGTGAGCAGAGTGAAATTAATTCACAGAAGTCCAAAAGAGGTCAAACTTAAAATTACACAAGGCTCGAGCTGGGGCGTGATAACCAAACGAGCTTTATTTGAGGCTCGAGACAGCTCGGCTCGTTTCGAGTTTTTTATTGATCCGATCTCTACTAGCTCGCGAGCGGGTCAGCTCGTTTTTACCTCTAATTAGGAGATATAATTAGATGTGTTTTCATTATTCTACAGTGAAAACACATATGAATTTTGCAATTGTTGTAATATATCATTCAACATTTTAACCATTTGTTTTAAGTGATCATGGTTTCAAGTAGGTTTACTGTAATTACTTCTATCACATTTAACAAAATATGATGTGATTAGGTTTCTTTTGTAATTATGTTTATTGTATCTCTATATAAAGTTGATCAATAATACAGAATACCTTACAGGGTTTTCATTATTTTAATAGTGTTTAACATTTTAAATACTTGTTTTAAATGATGTAGATTCATGGTTTCAAGTAGGCTTTGTTCTTACAACCGGTATCAACAGTGTATATGTGCTCGGTTACTCGGGTGCAGTCATGGTCCCACTTGGTTGGGTAGGTGGTGTGGTGGGTCTACTGTTAGCAACAGCAATATCACTCTATGCAAATGTCCTAATTGCAAAGCTCCATGAGTTTGGTGGGAAGAGGCATATCCGATACAGAGATCTTGCAGGATTTGTATACGGTAATAAACAAACAGTTAACTAGAAACTTGAGTCGTGTGAATGCTAAATTTGGAAAAAATATTGAGTCGTTTTGAATAATTGCAGGCCCGAAGGCTTATTCTCTCACGTGGGTGTTACAGTATGTAAACCTTTTCATGATCAATGTAGGTTATGTCATTTTGGCAGGTCAGGCTCTTAAGGTAGCATTAATTAGCCCAAATTATTGTATACTTTTGAATGGGTCGATTTGGGTTGTGTTTGATATTAAACGTGTGCTAAAGCGGGTTGGAGGTCGTTTTATTAAAGGATTTGTATTATTATTGTAACAATGTTGTCTTAATCATAGTCAACATATTAATTATTTATAAAATATTATAAAAGTGATAAAATGTGTTAAATGGGTCAACATGACCCGTTTCAACTTGAACCAGTTTGTGTTAATAGTGTTTCTGTTTGATTTTGTAGGCTATTTATGTACTCTTCTGGGATGATAATGTTATGAAGCTTCCGCATTTTATTGCCATGGCAGGCTTCGTTTGTGGAATATTTGCAATTTGCATCCCTCATCTTTCAGCTTTAAGGATTTGGCTTGGGTTTTCAACCTTTTTTAGTCTAGTATATATTGTTGTAGCATTTGCTCTGTCTCTTCGTGATGGTATAATTTTCTATGCTTTGTCTAACACTTTTACTTTTGGGTCCTGTCTACCAAAAAATTGAATGATTTATATGTTGTTTAAAGGGATCCGGGCTCCACCTAGGGACTATGACATTCCAGGGTCGGATATAAGCAGGGTCTTTACAACTATTGGTGCTTCTGCAAGTCTCGTTTTTGCTTTCAACACGGGAATGCTCCCAGAGATACAGGTTAAGCCACGAAATCTATTGCTATACGGGTTGAACCGAAACATTTTTTTCCAAAAAATACAACTTTTTCATAACTTGGTGTGTTAAGTACAGGTCGGGCCAGATTGGGTTGAACTAAACACTTTTTTTTCAAAAAGTCTTTACCTTTTTCATAAAAACGTGGTGTCAACTTCGGGCTGGGTTGGGTTGAACTAAACAGATTTTTTAAAAAAAAATCCTTAACGTTTTGTAGTTTATACTTGGTGTGTCAAATACGGTTCGGGTTGAATTAAACAGTTTTTCTCCAAAAAATGAAACTTTTTCATAAACACTTGGTGTGCCAAATACATGCCGGTGGGGTTGAACTCAACACTTTTTCTACAAAAAAATAAAAAAAATAAAAAAAAAATAACCCAACTTTTCAGTTATCATAAATACTTGGTGTGTCAAATATGGGTTTGGGTTGCAATAAACACCTTTTCACTAAAAAAAATTCTAACTTTTTAAATAGGTGTCAAATTTGATTATAAAAGTTATGTTAGTATAGTAATAATATAATATTATGAATAAATGATTTAGAAAGCTTTATGCATGCAAAACTGAACATTTTGTCTACATCTTGCTGATATTTATTTGTTTTGATATTTATTTGTCTACATCTTATGACCGAATAAGAAACGTTGTGTTTCGCGAGAGATTAGGGGTGGCGAACATAGCAGACAAGATAAGAGAGTGGAGATTGAGATGGTTTGGACATGTAAAGAGAAGACAGACGACGAATCCTGTTAGATCCGTAGAAAACATTACTATAGAGGGGAGGAGGGGTAGAGGACGACCGAAATTGACTTGGGATGAGAGGATTAGGCATGATTTGATAGACCTAAACCTCTCCGAGGACATGGTTGAGGATAGGAATTCGTGGAGAAGTAGAATTAAAGTTAAGGATTTTTAGAGAGAATTGAATACCTTAGGGCTTAGACTTAACTTATTTAGGCCACATACCATAATGGTATTTCCCTTACATATATTATTATTATTATTATAATTATTATTAGCTTTTATATAGCTGTTAAACTGTGATCTTATTATTAATATTATTATAATTAGTAGTAGTTTTTATATAACTGTTAAACTTTGATTTCCTTTATTTTGCTTTATTTTCCTTTATTTTGCTTCATACACATGTACTTAGAGCCGAGGGTCTCTCTGGAAGCCACCTCTTTATTCCTTTGGATAGAGGTACGGTGTGCCTACATCCCACCCTCCCCAGACCCTACTTATAGCTTTGCTGTCGGTGGGATTTTACTGGGCATGATTGATTGATTGATTGATTGATATTTTCTAGGCAACAGTGAGACAGCCAGTTGTGGGGAACATGATGAAAGCTTTATATTTCCAATTTACAGTAGGGGTTTTGCCATTATATGCTGTTGCCTTCATGGGTTATTGGGCTTATGGGAATCATGCACCTGCATATTTGCTTACAAGTGTTAGTGGTCCACTTTGGGTCAAGACATTTGCCAATATATCCGCCTTTCTTCAAACTGTCATAGCTTTGCATGTAAGCTTTCTACTTTGACCATATTCCCCATAATGTTTTGACCAATAATCCGTTTTGAGTGGGGCAGATTGGTTGCGTAATGGGTCGAAATGGGTTCAAGATGGTTTGGGCCTAGTCGGGTTGGGTTGACCCATTAACCTTTTTTGCCCGTTTTCTTGAATATTATAATAATTTTTTTAATGTATCTATGTAATTAAAACCACGCTACTTAAGTTTAGAAGGTCGAAACATTTGGAAAACACCCGTTTGACTTGCTTAGTTGCTTCATGTTTAGGTAAAAATCCAGCGCGCATCAGAATATATTTTTGCTAAATTAAATTGTTATAACGGATTTGTTTTTCTTAGAAATATACACAAAAGTGTGCAAATTTATACACTGTATATGTCATATGTGTTACATGCTTGTTATTTATCAAATCTGCAAATTTCATTTTTTATAAGTTAGTCAAAAGTAACTATGTAAATTGTTTTAATTACTTCAAGATCAATGTTACCGATTAGGGCACTTAAAAAAGTCAAACATACCAACATTGTCATATAGCCATTATATAGGACAATAAGTGTATTTTCAAAAACTGTATCTTGATTTTGATTTATTTTTACAGATATTTGCAAGTCCAATGTACGAGTATCTAGATACCAAATATGGAATCAGAGGAAGTGCACTCGCCATAAAAAACTTGTCATTCAGAATAATGGTGAGAGGCGGTTACCTAGCGGTAACCACCTTATTGGCGGCGGCACTGCCATTTATTGGAGACTTCATGAGCCTCACAGGAGCAATCAGTACTTTCCCGCTTACATTTATCCTAGCAAATCACATGTATATGGTGGCTAAGAGGAACAAACTCACTTCTTTGCAGAAATTATGGCATTGGATTAACGTAATTTTCTTTGGGTTTATGTCTGTTGCAGCAGCAGTTGCTGCCTTGAGGCTAATTGCTGTGGACTCAAAAAATTACAGCATTTTTGCTGATGTATAGATTGTGGATACCATTGTATTTTTATTGGATGCTTAAAAATAAATCCCATTTTCATTAGTTTATATTGAATGTTGTTTTACATGTAATACTGTTTAAAGTATTAATAGGTTACTTTCTCATGAATTATCCTTCCAAGTTCCAACTTGATTCTTGGGGATATTTCTCTCTTTTACAAGTTATTCAGGTCAACATTGATAGCTCATTGCTGTTTTCTTCAAGTGGACTTATAGCTTGTTTATTTTAAAACCGGTAGAGATCACCGTTTCCATATCGTCTTGTTACGTGGTTAGTGAGTAGTGATTCTCGTCTCAGTGGTCTGGTAGTGACATTAGTGATCACTCTTTTAATTTCTCACGGTGATCACCATTTACATACAAGATTTTTTTGATGTTGAATATTACACTTAACAGTATCAACAATTGTTACCTCTTGAACATTAGGTCTTGACCTCTCAAGTTAAAGTGTATGAGTGGAAGAATACTTGAGAGAATTCCATTTAAGCTATAAGGTTAGTAAAAAAGGTATGGTGGAGGATGATTTACATAGCCAAGAAGAGAGAGAGTGTGTGAGAATGTGGTTGGTTACTTATTAGCATTTGGACCGGTGGTGTTATGGTCGAATCGTGGATCTATCCACTTTTTCTCTCAAGAATAAATATGCTAGGATAAGTCCAAACTTGATTTCTAAGTCTTTTATCACATATTAATCAATGACAAAGCTAACTATAAATGAGATTCATCTTGAAAAAGAGAGAAGGATCAAGCTAACTATAATTTACCTTTGTCCATTTCCCACTTGGACTAAACGCATCTCCAATGGATCATTCTTTTTATGTCCATGTCTGATGTCGAGTCCTGCCGAGGAGAGAGAGAAAAGAAAGTAAGAAGCCGTTCGACGGGGCTACGGTTTTATGAGGGAGAAGAGATGAGAGGAGAGAGAAGAAGATGGGTGACCTGGAGCTTCCTGGTGATGGCGGACGACACTCTCCATTAAAGATGCTCTAAGAGCATTCACATCATATACCTCGTATTTTGTGAGGAAAAAATTTATAATGTAGGGAGTGGTTTAGGGTGTTGTGAGTAGATGAGAGAGAAAATAAAATGTTTTTTCTGTGCATTTAAAAAACTACTGTCCATCTCATATAATTTTTTAATATTTGTTAAAAGTGGTTGTGAGTAAAGAAAAAGAGAAAATGTAATAACAAAAATATATAAAAGTATTATTTAATCGAATAGAAGAGAGAGAAAATAGTGATTTTTAGTGTAATTTGGATTTGAAGATAGAGGAAAGGATATGAATGCTCTAAGCGTTACACCTTTGGCGGGGTGCCATCATGGAGCCCTGACACCGAATGGGTGGTGCATACGTGAATGGTTGCGGAGTGTTTGTGATCCCATCATCCTACGCCGCTCATCACATAACCACAAGAAGAAACTGGAGTTGTAGTGGGGAAGCCAAACACCATGAGTTCATTGGTTTTCGTCCCATCCGTGTGTCAAATTGAAAGTTGGCTGTATGGTTTGAACGCCCAAACCAAACTTTGAAATTAGCGTGGACCGGTTAAACAACTTAGGTTCTCCAATTTTAAAATTACAAGAAATATAAAACCAGTAGCATGTGTAATTTGATAGAAGCTGTGGACTATAAAAAAGAATCAAAATAAATCATCAAATTCATATCAGTAGAACTGCCCAGAATCCGGTCAACCGATTCATCTGAAGCATCGATTCTTCAAATTGGAAAGCATAGTAAGTAAGTACATCAATCTCTCAACGCTCGATCATCGTTCTTGCCTAGGGTTTCTTTGTTCAATTGCTTTGATTTGCCCATAATTCTTCATGTTTTCCTATATAAATTCGATTACATGACTTAGGTAAGAGTAATTACGTATGTATTTGTTCTTCATGATCCAATTATAAAGATCTGCGTACAATTTGATGAAATTGTAGTAAGTTCTCACATCCTAGGTCAAAATGAAATTGAACTGAACTGAATCTCTGAATTAGCTCGAATCAATCACATAAGTTTTGTTGCTAATTAATGACACAAAGGTATAAGACTGAGCCACAAATTAAGTACTCAGTTGGCTGATGGAGTATGCTTAGGTACACAAATACCGTTACGTTATCTTATAGGAGCTATTGAAACATACAAATGAGAGTGAATTAGTGGAATTTGTTTGAACCGGATGCAGATGTGAGCTTTGCGCAAGTGCTTTTGTCGAATAGTTATGCAGCTATGGGACGGTTTAAGATTAGTATTTATAGACGGATTTCTGTTTTAATGTTGCATTTGTTTATATATACATGGCCAAATCACACATCAAGTATTGACAATTGCTTCATGTTGGCGACTGTATATAAACGATTAATATTGATGTTATTATTGGATTATGCTAGGTTAAGAACATTTCGCATCTGCCATTAAGTTTGATCTCATATGTAGTCCTGTTCAAAATGGTTGAAGGGTTCAAGTTACAACTTCAAATGAACCATTCAGAACAGTTACCAAACTATACTTTATCATTCGACACCCATTGTTGGAAGAACCTAGTCTGTAATCTTTTTTTACCTTTGTTTCCAATAGATACATTTTTAATAATTTACTAATTAAACATTGTATTTAGAATTATTAAAGTGTAATACCTTTTTTTTATTGTTATATAAATATTAAATGCCTTAAGTCATGAATTCAATCCACTTTTGATGTCTTCTTTTTTTACTATCCGTTTAGATAGCCCTTTGATTATGAAATCCCTTGTGGGTCGTTTTGTTTGCAGAATATTTTTAATGGAACTGGAATGTTTCAAGGAAATTGGAATTAATTCCAATAAAAATGTATATGTGTTTGGTATATAGATTTGTAGAAAGAATTGGATTTTCTAAAAAAAATGAAAAGACAGAATTACCCCCTCTATCATACCCAATCCCTCCTATTCTTACCCTAATTCTCTTCTTTGGACTTGGTCCCAGCACCCGACTGATTTCTGGCTCTAAATCACAAGTTCTTATTAGCGTGATGCACGGAGTGAACGATTTGGGTGGAACCATTGTTGACCTTCAAGGTAGCAGGATCTTTAAACCCATATATGTTCCTCCGATTTCGATCGTTTCTATGTTTCTAAACACATAATGTCTGGATTTTGCTCTGTTTTTTAGTCCTTCCCATAATCATTAACCTTTCTGTCAGAAACTTACGTCTATTGATGTTCTGAAATTAAGAATATAAGGAATTTGAAATTCTATTAACTTTATCATGAAACTCTAGTTCTTAGTATATCCTACTTTTTTTCAATTATGATCTTGATGTGTTGTTGCTTCTTATTAAACTCGCAATGAGCAAACATAATATTGCTTATTTAAACAATGGTTTTTGTTACCACTAAAAAGATTGATACTTCTATTAACGCTGTCTCTTCTTTCAGAAAAATATAGTAAGGTGAGTACTGGTTGATATCAAGGTATGGCTAAGGTTAGAGATCGGACCGAAGATTTTAAAGATGCTGTCAACAGAGGGGCTTTATCTTTAGGATTTAATGAGGTTGGTTTTCATTTCTTATATGGAGTTCTTTTGCCAGTGTCATTAGTATTGATCTGTGATTATTGTCAACAGTCCAAAGGGCATATATGTAATTTTGTATGTGTTTGATAACAATAACATGCAACCTTTGATCTGATTATTGTTGACAGGCCAAAAGGGCAGCTCTCATGGCTTCCTTTATCATTCACAAACCTCGGGAAAGATCACCTTTCACCAAGGCTGCATTGAAGACGGTATGTATAATTCTATTACTATATGCCTTTTCATCAGTGTTAATGAAACAAAAAAAAACTGGCTTGTAACCAAAATAGCCAGCCAGAAACATATACTGACGGTTTGGTTTTATGTTTTTGTAATAACCAAACTTTCGGTTAGGTCTAGGTTTTTGCATGCAACAAAATCTGAAAAAACCAAACCAGATACGTAGCTTTCTGTTTTTTTATTTCGAATGTTAAAGTAATTTCTAAGAACTTAATAAAGGTTAACCCATATATTTTAGCCCAAATTCATTGTATTGGGTCAACAAATTTCGGCTTAAAAGTTTTAACCCGAGATGGTAACACAAAAAAAACCCCTGGAAAACGAACGAAACCTAAACCGTAAAAACCGAAACAGAACAGTTTTCAAAATCTCAAAAAACCGAGTTTATGGTTTGGTATGAACCCAAAATTGACCTAGGGAGAGCTGGCATGAATAGGTCCATTTGGCTTTTGTTTTATATCTAAAAGGTCAAGTGGATTCACTTGAAAGTTTAACTACAAAGGAAGTCAAAAGTCACCCAAAGTGTATTATTAATGCCGTGTTCCTTATTTGATCTCATATTAATTAATGTTCTTTTGCCATTTTTTTTCTATTTCAGCTAGAAAGCATTGGGACCCTGGAACAGTTTTTAAAAAAGCATAGAAAAGATTATATCGATCCTCACCGTACAACAGAAGAGGAGAGAGATAGCATTGAACATGAAGTAATATCTGAACATAATCCTTTTTAGTATAATACAGTTTATTCCTAAACAAGCAACAAAAAGTTGATGCACAGGCATTTGACAGGTTGGAATTTTTGTTAAAGCCTGTAAAGAACAGATTGATGTTCTCAAAACAAGCATAACTGATGAAGAAGTGAACTCAAAAGGCTGGCTTGGTATTAGGGCTGACAATGCTAATGCTGATACTATCGCACACAAACATGGAGTCGTATGTATAATTTGTTTATTACAAATGAAAAATATTTATTGTTTACGTTAAGTTTGAAAGTGATTTTTATATGTTTATTTGATTTCAGGTTTTGATATTAAGTGAAAAGCTTCATTCCGTGACGTCACAGTTTGATCAACTCAGAGCTGTACGGTTTCAAGATGCTATTAATCGAGCTATGCCTAGAAGAAAACCAAAGTGCCCCCCTGTGAATACTTCTGCTGATTTCAGCAATAACATTGAGTCGAGAGATCCGACAAGTTTAGAGACCAGGGACCCTGGTGAAATCCAACCCGAGCCTGTGAAAATCCAGCAGCAACTTTTGGATGATGAAACACGTGCACTTCAGGTATTTTATCATCAGTACTGTGTTTTAACTTTAATGAGTCAAACTGGTTGAAACTTGAAAGTTGTCCAAAGTGCTTTCTTTAAGTTATACATTCTTTTAAATTGATGTTTCGGGTCAACCACGTTGACCCGTACAATAATTAGTTAATCACACATTTTGACCTGAATCTATTTTTTTAAGGCAAGAAATCATATTTAACACTTGACTATATTAAAAAAATTTGGACAAGAAGTTTTTCATTCAAGTCAACCAGCATGAGCCGTGCTTGCACTGTTTAAAAAGCTCGCGGCTTGCTTATAAAAAGCTCATTTGTAAACAAGCCAATCTTAAGCTGAAGTCGAGTAGGCTCGTGGCTCGCTCGTTTGATTGAACTCCAATTTTTTTAATAATAATCATAGTCATAATATTAATCATAATCATAAAAATAGCATATAAAAATATCGAAAAATAAAATAATAATACATATAATAATTCTCTCGATCTTCAAAAATTGAAAAAAGAAAACACAACAATACGTATCATTATTGTTGTTGTTGTTGTTGTTGTTATTATTATTATAAATTCTGTAGTTCATATATTTTGCATTATGTGTATATAAAAAAATTGTCTTTTATATCAAGCCGAGCCTGAACCCAATCTGGCTCGACGCGGTTTGTTTACAGCCCTGTCCCGTGCACATTTTGATCCACTACAAAACCTAACACGTAGCTCTAGAAATTATAGTTGATTAAGTTACGTTGGTTCAGGTGGAGTTGTCAAGTCTTCTAGATGCGGCGCGTGACACTGAAACGAAGATGGTAGAGATGTCAGCATTGAATCATTTGATGTCAACACACGTGTTGCAACAGGCCCAACAAATAGAATATTTGTATGACCAGGTCAGACAAGTCAAAATCTTGTTAAGTAAACACAATTCTTTACATATGTTAAACGAATAATGTTTTTATGATGTTTGTTATTTATTTATAGGCAGTTGAAGCAACGAAGAATGTAGAGTTGGGTAACAAGGAACTGACTCAAGCTATTCAGCGAAATAGCAGTAGCCGAACATTTCTTTTGCTTTTTCTAGTTGTGCTTACTCTTTCTGTTCTCTTTCTTGACTGGTACAGTTGAGTATTTCTTTTTCATCAATTTGGAATCCATAGTTATTAAGCTTAAATGCTTGTTGAGTCTTATCACTAGCGAACCCACAAATGTTATGATACCTTTATTTTTTATCAGTCTTGTTTTTCATCAAGTAGTTATATCATTATGTTATTATCATCGGGTAAACCTTGTCATGGAAAATTCTCTTGGTTAGGTTAACACTAATTAGGCGGATATCTGTCTTTAATTAGGTAGGTTAGCGCAAAGCATTCTGTCATATTAGTAAACTACCACTTGATGGAGCCATCGCACATGCCGTATTAGCAATGCATCAGCATTGTGATTTGTTTGGTAGATATCTCTATTGAATGGTCAAAAGTCTGTTGAGTTTTGTTATTGCTATAGCACAATCTCTCATGAAACTGACTTTATAAGAAGTTATTCGTACACGAGTATGTTAATTGAATTCACTACTAGTGCAGTCAATGGATCTCAAGTGACTATGTGACTGGCATGTAGTTATGCCTTCGGTTGTGACGGTAAATGTTACATAACTAACGAGATGGAACGCGTGTGTTGAGGGTGGATGTAAATGTTTGGGTTTCGATATAGTATATAGTAAATAGTAAATGAAAGAGAACTTAAAAATATAGTTTTAATATAAGTAAAAGGGCATCGAAAAATGTTTGTTTTGCTCCTTTACTAGTGTAATAATATTCAAACCCGTGTGTTGTGACGGGTACCAAATAAAAATAAATCCAAGAAGTATAATGTGTTCAATTCATATATTAGTTCAATAATTAAAAAATATATAAAAAGTTAAAAAATAATTTAATATTGGAAGTTCACATTTATACTACATTTATTTTGCACTTTATGCTTATAAATTACAATTGTCATTTGTCATAATACACACACAATGCATGGACCATGAGGACTACATGTATTAATTTCTTTTGTACTACCCATATATGCATCACATGTATCATAGTTATCAAACTTTGTTTTTTTTATAACCGTTATGAATTCTCTAAATGGACTATTGAAAAAATTCATCACATAGAGATGCACTCTCCATCATCACAAGATGCCTCCAAAACTAAATGTTGAAGATAGAAAACGAACCCGTGAAACACAGTGTCTCTCATTCCACTCGTAGATAAAGTTATCTTGTGAAAATAGCTTTTAAGAATAAAAATGGTCATTTTTTTATTGGGACCTATTTGAAACTTTTCTACAAACTTTAATTATTTATTCAAAATTTTCTAATTGGATTCAGAAACATGTAAAACTAGAGGTGTCCAGAATCGGTTTTCGCTTTGTATCTAGCGCCGCTTGATTATATGTTCATTAATATCTCACTACAACAAACTTCTTTCTCGTAAAAAATTACAACATATTACACGTTTGTCTAAAAACTGCTAATTTGTTTCCAAAAAATATATTATTTACAACCTTCAAACTTGTTTCTTATTGAAAACTTTAAAGTGAAAGAAATAAAATAATAATCAAAATCGCTTGATATTCGATCGAAAAATGCTCAATTTGATTTTGTCACATTTCGATTTTCATTCAGTTTGAATTTCAGCCGTTCAGTTTGGTTGTAAATGAGCCAAGCAACGAGCAAACATTCGCTCGGTTCGACTGGCTCGTGAACAACTACCATTACGGTTTTATTCCACCCTCTTCGTCAGGCCTAATAAATTTTATTTAGCCCACGTCAAAACCTCCCACCCAAAAGTCAGCCCATCGAAACATCTGATCCACCCATATATCAACAACCTAACCATCCAAAACTAGGGTTTGCACTCTTCTTCTTCTTCTTCTTCATTGCAGCCGTCGACAGGTATTCAATCCAGTGAATCAAACATGGTGAAAGGCCGCCAAGGAGAACGCATCAGGTAAACCGCCACCTCTATATCTTCAACCACCACACACATACATACATACATACATACATATCTATATCTCACTAACATTTTTCATATTCATTTCAGACTTTACACCAGAGGAACTGTTCTCGGCTACAAAAGGTATTTTAATTCCACAAATTCAAAGTTAAAACTACAGCTGTAAACGAGCCTAGCCGTTCGAGCTCGGCTTATTTTGACTTACAACTCGAGCTCGGCTCGTTTCGAGCTCTTTATCTAAAGCTTGAGCTCAGATATTGCATTATTTATTAATTAATTTATATATGTTTTAATCATTGTACGAGTTCTTTCTCTAAAGCTCGAGCTCAGATATTTTATTGGCGAATTGGATTTCAATAATCCTAACTTTATGCAGTTGGCCGATAATAATCCCAACTTTGAAAATAGCTGTCACCGGTCCCAACTTTCACCATATTTGTTTTCATCGGACCTCCGTTAAAAAAAACTTAACGGCGTAAGGTTTTTTCCAAATTTCAAACTGATTTCGTAGGGCTTTTGATCGGAAGAGGATACGAGTCGATTGATGTAAAACTTACGTCCAAACGGTGGTCCAAACGACTAAAGTATGTTTCAGTTCCGGTGTTCAAACTTTTAATTAACAAAAATCAAGCTGTTTGAAGCGCCATTTCAAGCTAAGTTTTACATCAATCGATTCACATTCTCATTCCGATCTAAAGCCCTAAAAAATCAGTTTGATATTTGGGAAAAACTTAACGTCGTTAAATTTTTTTTGACGGAGGTCCAATGAAAACAAATAGTGTGAAAGTTGCTATTTTCTAAGTTGGGATTATTATCGGTCAACTACATTAAGTTGGGATTATTAAAATCCAATTTTCCTATTTTATTAGTTATTAATTAATTTAGATATGATTTTAGTTATTTTTCGAGCTCTTTTTCTAAAGCTCGAGCTCAGGTATATTATTATTTAATAATTTTTTAGATATGATTTTAGTTGTTTTTCGAGCTCTGATATTTTATTTATTAATTAATAATTAATTTATATATGTTTTTAATGAGCCTAAGCTCTGAGCTAGTGAAGTGCCTTAAATGAGCTAAAGCTCGGTGCGTGCTCGGTTGTGCAATGTAAACTTAATTCATTAAAGTCTTAAGGAGGAAAAAATTAAAAATACCCGAGCCTCGTTAAGGCTTGGTGAGCCTAAACGAGCTTCTCATACAAGGATTAGGTTTGAGTTCGGGGTTGATAACTAAACGAGCTTTATTTGAGGCTCGGGCTTGGCTTGCGCTAAAAAACGCTAGCTCGTTTGCATTCCTAGCTAAGACTTTAGGTTATTGATTACTTAAATGAATATAACTAGGTCAAAGTCGAACCAGTACCCAAACACTTCGTTGGTCCAAATCGAAGGGGTTAACACGAAGGAGGAGTTGACATGGTACCAAGGCAAGCGCATGGCGTACATCTACAAAGCCAAGGTGAAGAAGAATGGATCGCATTATCGGTGCATTTGGGGGAAAGTGACCAGGCCTCATGGGAACACTGGTATTGTTCGTGCGAAGTTCAAGTCCAATCTTCCACCTAAGTCAATGGTAATTGTGAATTACAAATGATTAATTGCGGCATTGTGTTTGTACGTTTTGATTTAAATGTTTTGTTGTATTGCTTGCAGGGAGCTAGGGTTAGGGTTTTCATGTACCCAAGCAACATCTAAGGTAAAGTGTTTATCTATTTATGCAATATTTGTTTGTAGTTGTTTAGTAACTTATGCATTATTAGCAATTAGAGGTGGACAAATCTGTTAGTTAACCTAAGTTGCCACGGTTAGGTTTTTAGTCAACACGCCTAAATTGGTTAATAGGTCAAACCGGTTCGGTTTGGAACTGGTTAGTAATTTAGGAAACCTAATTTGTGGAATCTTGTTTACGTCTAGTTTGTAATTGGTTACTAAACAAAATTTCCTTGTACAAAATGCATGACATATGCTTCATTCATAACATACATAAATGGATATATTTGTGTATGCATGTTCTGTATTAGAATTTTTTTTATAAACCGGTTCCACAAAGTTAGTTTTCTAAATATTACTAACTGGTTCCAAAACGAATCGGCTTCACCCACTAAGCGGTTTCAACCGTGTTGATTAAGAACCTAGCTGCTTTAGGGTACCAAACCAATTTGGGCACCTTTAATAGAAATCCCTGGATGTTGATCAACAGGCTCTTTTAAGATTATATTTTCGTTGACTTGCATTTTGAAGTTGGAAAGTTTTTATTTTTTTGTCTATTTAATAGTTAACCTAAACATAGTGGATTTAGGAAATAAATGAACAGTAACATTTAATCGATATTATGAGTCACTTGTAAATGTACAATATATATATATATGAACAGTAACATTTAATCGATATTAATGGTTGGTATACCTCGATTGATATACCTAATATATGGTGGTATTTTGGATGTTTTTGTTGCAGCAGATGATAGGCGAATCACGAAGATATCATTGCTGGTGTGGTTACGACAGTTTTGTGATGTTTGCTTTTTGTAGCGTGTGTGATTTTGCGTAAGTGAATTTGAATTTGAACTTAGCTTAACTGAGCACAGATATTTCAATGGACTTGTGTTGGTTTATATTGAACCTTTTGCTTTCTTTTATATTGTAAGCGGCGGATTTGGATAAATAGGTGTTGCTAAAAGTAGGGTATCATGTGATGGTGTTGCCATTGATTCGAAGGTTGATACATGCAACTAAATATAACTCAAGGTCATGTAGTTCAGTAATAGACAATCCGTTGAACTTGTTTTCTTAAAACTTTTATAACTAATACAGAAATGTGAGGTGTAACGCTTGAATTTGAAGAGTTTATTTTTTTTTATCAAAAAAGACGTGTTTAGTTATAATTCGGGTGGCCTAAACTTATAAAACTCCGTGTAACAGTCTCAAGTTATTAGGGGGCTAATGTAAGTGCATTTACCATACCTTTTACAATAGTTGAAACATGGAAATTGATTTTTCACCAACAGAATCGTTTGTTGTAATTAAAACTACACAACAATGTGTGCAAATAAAAACCTAGTTTTTATGTAGTCAAGTCCTTAATTATTGTTAATGTATGTGTGTGATGTAGATACTTTTATATAAAAGCACCAAAAACGCGAAAGTTATAAGAATCAGATGTTCAGTAGAAGTTTGTAATAATTTTATTACAAGTTTCTTAAACTAGGTTGTAATATCAACTTGCACAACTTATTCAATTGTAAATATATCGTTGAGTTGATTATATTTTACACTTTTTAAAAGTCTTCATTATCTAAAGTTTGAACAACTTTGGACAATATATGAAATATTCAACTTGTATGTTAATAGTTTTTTAAGGGTATGAACATACTATGATATGTTATTATTTATTCACTTGTTATGTCATGATTAAATATGCACCAATCCCTAAATTATCCTTGCTTCAACTTTTAAGAAAGGTATTCAATATCACAGTAGGTTTGCTACACTTTCCTTCAATAAAAAGGCAATCAATAGTTCGATACTCATAAAATTGCTAAATACATGTACTATGTATTAATAATTTGATTGCTAAATACTCATAAAATTTATTGCCTTTCCTTCAATAAAAAGGCAATCAATAGTTCGATACTCATAAAATTGCTAAATACATGTACTATGTACTAAACAAGTATTAATAATTTGATTGTTAGCATATTGTATGGTCAAACATACAACCGATCATACAAGGGGTACAAGTATTTTCCCACATGCATGTGCAAGTGAAAAGTAAAAGGGTCCTTGTATTAGAACTATAAAACTATTCCCTCTTGGCTCTTTTACATCAAGATTTGAGTACAAATTGATTGACATATTAAACGAACTCGTTAAATATTTGCTTGGAACACTTGGTGTTATTGAAAAGTTTATGTACCTCATAAAAATGTAAAATGGTTAAACCCGGGGGGGGGGGGGGGGTGTTATTCTTACGATATTATTTGTATTATGTTTTTTACATGTTACATTTAGTTGTACCATATAAATGGACTACAAATTGTTATAGTATGTCAGTATGTGATTAGAAAACAACGGTGAAGATGAGCATAGTACAAACTTAATGGAATAGGCAAACTAACTTTCATATAAATGTGCAAACATTCATGGTCACATTAATCATTTACAATAAAGGCATTAATGTTACATTGATGTTATAGGTCATTGTCAATAGTACACAAAATGATAACTAGCATTTGCGTATTCTCTTTTGGTTACTAAAAGTATTTTTCATACATGTTGTATTTAACTCTATAAGTAAGTCTAAATGTTGTGAAAACATCATCTTAGATACTAATTAGATTAAATTAGCCATAATGCTTGCGTTTGAAACTTTGTTATATAATGTTTGAAGTTATCTTCTAAGCTCAAGGAGTTGTTAATAAACAAAAAACATGGGTTCCTTTCGGGTTCATAAATTTCATAGAGTTCATTGGAGTTGGAACGTTGATTTCAACGGGTAAAGTTTTACAATGAAGATAATTTAGCATTTTGTTCTATATTCTCTCATGCTCACCTCTTTTGATTGTGTTATTGAACAAGAATAAACGAGCAATGGTCCACCATTATAAACTAAGTGGCTATTGTACAATGACTCAAAATGAAATTTCACCACTCTTAACACCTTGCTTTGATTGCACCACCAAACTCATGGCTCCTTATCCGTCTTGCCTCTCAACAATGTGTAGAAAACGATAAGTCATTTAACCCTAACCTTCCATTTATTTTTTCACCTTCTCGATTGTTCCCTCACATACACATCAAGAAAATCTATGTGTGGACCGAGCGATAGTTGAACAGAGGTCAGAGTTGTAGCGCATTTCTCTCTCCCAATTTGCTTGAACGAATCTTGAAGATCCCAAGCCCACACTTCTCAAATTAACTCTTTTATCGGTTTATGTTGTTAGGGGGTGGTGGTGGTTTATGGTAGTGAACAAGAATACTTTAAGTTTACATTCTAACTCTTTAACAAATTTACACACCAAATAGAAGAATTCCATTTCGTTTCCAACCAAACGCATGCCAAATTCCATTTCTTTATCCACTCATCTTTTGTAACACTATCTTCATTTCTAAACTTGCATAAGCAATAATCATTGTTATTTATACTCACGAGTAGCAGATGTTTCGCTCTTCCCTTTTTCGTTTTCTTTCAAAAACAGTTACTCAAAAAACCAACTATTACCTTAACGCTTATAAACATGTCACTAAAGCAAAAAAGACTAGCAAAGAAGTAATAAAAAAACTAAAATTCATCAAAAGTTATCTTACATTCTTACTTTAATCATTCTTCCATCAAAAGCAAACAAAGATACAAAAGTACAACACAAGGTACTAACTACTAAATGAGTAAATGCACTTCTTCTAACTTTTAAAGCACCATTTATGTAAACTTTATAAAAATAAACTTTACAAAAAAAATAATAACATATTCACACTTTAACTCCCTACATAATATAATAATATTATTATCTTCTTAAAACTCATATATAAATAACCACCTTCTTACCTGTCACCATTCAAACCCACCACCGTCGCCGGAGCTCCGACCACCGTCACCTATCACCGGTCGCAGGTCATCTTATTCAAAACCCGACCTGCCACCGATCCAATCACAACCCATTTCCCCAAATCAAATCCAATTCAATACCCACATTAATAAATCAAATTCAGATCCAATTTCAACCCGAATTCCCAAATGTCAGCAATCAAGATCCAACCCACGACCCGGTTCTTCACATTCGGGCTCGTAACCTCATGGTACTCATCCAACATTGGCGTATTATTATTAAACAAATACTTACTCAGCAATTACGGGTTCAAGTACCCGATCTTCTTAACCTTGTGTCACATGACGGCGTGTGCGTTGTTAAGCTACGTGGCGATTGCGTGGCTGAAGGTGGTGCCGATGCAAACGGTTCGGTCGCGTGTGCAGGTGTTAAAGATTGGTGCTTTGAGTTTGATATTTTGTGGGTCGGTTGTGAGTGGGAATGTGTCGCTTAGGTATTTGCCGGTGTCGTTTAATCAGGCGGTGGGTGCGACGACGCCGTTTTTTACGGCGGTTTTTGCGTATTTGATGACGGTGAAGAAGGAGGCGTGGGTTACTTATGTGACGCTTGTTCCTGTTGTTACTGGTGTTATTATTGCTAGTGGGGCACGGGTTCGAGATATTATTATTATTATTATGGGTGTGAGCCTGACTAGGCTGGAGCTTGAGCTCGGCTTGTTTTGACATGCGAGCATGTTTATTATATATTAATATATTATATTTTATATACATTTTTAATTATTTTAATATATTTGAGAAAAACTTTAAAAAGTTTAAGCTCGAGCTCGTTTAGTATTTATTAATGTAGTGGGGTACGGTTTCGAGATATTGTAATGGGTGTAAACGAGCTGAGCTTGAGCCTGACCAGGCTGGAGTTCAGTTCGCTTTGACTTATGAGAACTTGAGCTTAGCTCGTGAGATATTTTTTAAGCTTGGTTTCAGGCTCGGGCTTGTTTATTATATATTAATATTTTATGTTTTATATACATTTTAATTATTTTAATATATTTGAGAAAAACTTTAAAAAGTCTAAGCTCGAGCTCGTTTAGTATTTATTAATGTAGTGGGGTACGGTATCGAGATATTGTAATGGGTGTAAACGAGCTGAGCTTGAGCCTGACTAGGTTGGAGCTTTAGCTCGGCTTGTTTTGACTTATGAGTGCTTGAGCTTAGCTCGTGAGATTTTTTTCAAGCTCAGGTTTTGGCTCGTTTATTATATATTATTATTAATAACTTATATGCATTTTTAGTTTTTTTTTAAAATATTTTGAGAAAATATTAACAGGTCTAAGCTCGACTTGTTTATTATTTATTAATCAAATTATATACATTTTTAAATTATTTTTATATATTTTTGAGAAAAAAACTTAAATGGCCTAAGCTTGGCTCAAGCTTGTGTGCCGTGCTTAAACAAGCCAAAGCTTGAGCTCGGTTGTGGAGTGTATAAAAGGGGTGTGCGTGGGTCTCTTTTGGGCTAAAACCGAAATGTTGGTTTTTGAAAACCGTTTGTTCGGTTTCTTCGGTTTTGTCCTTTGGGCTTGAAAATTTGGGACCAGAAAAAGAAAGTTGGCCAAAAATAATGAGGGGAATAAATTCTTTGTTAGTTAATAATTAATTCACTATTATACATTTGGGTTAACATATTTGGGTTAATCTATATATAAAACTACTATAAACTACTTAAAATTTATATAAAACATAAACATCTAGTTTGGTTTGGTTTTAGTTGCATGCAAAACTGAATCCGAACCGAAAGTTCAGTTTTTACGAAAACATAAGACCAAACCGTTGGGTTTTTGACTTTTTGTTTCGGTTTGGTTATTTTGGTTTCAGATTGGTTTTTCCAGTTTCATGCACACCCTTAATTAATACATAGAAGCACAAAAGAGATAAAACTTGAAAACTGGGCTCGTTAAGGCTCGACGCGCCTTAGTGATCTTCCTAGAATCCTAGGGCTCAAGCGACGAGCTTTATCTGAGGCTTGGCTCGTTTCAAGCTTTTTATCGATCTCAAGTAGCTCGCGAGCGGCACAGCTTGGCTTGTTTGCACCCCTATATTATTATTATTCGCCTATTTGAAACACTAAATTTAATTCTGTTACTCACATTTGGCACTAATATGTTCTTATCAGGGGGAGCCTAGTTTTCATCTGTTTGGATTTATAATGTGTGTTGGTGCTACTGCTGCTCGAGCTTTAAAAACAGTGGTTCAAGGGATTTTGCTTTCTTCTGAAGGGTAAATAAACAATTGTTAGTTTCAGTTATTTATGGTGTTGAAAACTGTATAGATTTTGATTATGTGTTTGGCTATATGAAGGGAGAAGTTGAACTCGATGAATCTGCTTCTGTACATGGCTCCAATTGCTGTTGCTTTTCTGCTTCCTGCAACATTATATATGGAAGAGAATGTTGTTGGCATAACAATAGCACTTGCCAGACAAGATTTTGGGATTGTTTGGTTGTTGCTTTTCAACTCTTCACTTGCTTATTTTGTTAATTTAACCAACTTTTTGGTTACCAAACATACCAGTGCTCTTACCCTTCAGGTACTACACTTATCTTGTTAACCTTTCTAACTGCTTACTTATTTTGTTATTTTTATTTATTATATATATATTTTTTTGCTTTCTTATCATGCTAATTATAACTATACTTAGCTATTTTAGAATCACTGTTACATACATGTTAAGTTAAAAAGTTTAAATCTTTGTCTTGAATTGCTAACTATGGTTTTAGGTGGGGGTATGAATGGGTCGGTTTTAGGCTTAAATCAAACCAAAGACCGAAATTTCAGTTTTTGAGTTATCGAAAATGCTTCATTTCAGTTTTTTTTTATTTTTTTTTGGGATTTGCCCATTTGGGATTGAAAACTTTGAGCCGAAAAAAACTGGCACAAAATATTGAGTTTGGACCTAAATCTTTTTGTTAAATAGTAAGTAATTGATTATTGTACATTTGGGCTAAAATATTTGGGTTACACTATTAAGTTCTAATGAATTACTTAAAATTAAAAATGAAAATCCATAAATTCAGATCAGTTCGATCTTTTCGGTTATAACTGCACGCAAAACTGTCGGTACTTGTTTGGGTTCGTGAAGAGGTAGGTCCCCGCAAAGCCCAGTTGGACCCGCAAGACTCACCCTGAAGAGGTACGTCTGCGCAAAGACCAACTAGATCTGCAGGACCCACCATGCTCAGAGAGATGAAGACCTTACACGCAGTAAGCCAGCTGTTCCCGCAGGAAAGCCTCCCTTGGTACAGTACCCTGCCTGTCCCCGCAGTTGTGGGTACAAGCCAAGAAGGAAGGCCACCCGCACTAACAGTAAGGCTACACGCATAAGGCACTAACTCTTAATACTTCAGTAATGTCACCTGAAGAAGGAATGAGCAGGGCGAGAATATTCCCGCCCAAAAGAGCCAGTCCGTACGCTTCTAGAAGATCTTTTGTACTATACCTACCAAGGTATGGACAAATAGACAAGATCTGACAAAAGCGACCCATGAACCAATCACAGGGTGACAGCTCACCGACAATAGTACGAGGAGGAGCACGCTCCAGTACAAAATGTCACTATCAGCCGCTGCCTACCCACCAACTCCCATCGTGGCACGAACATAGCCCATGGTTGGTGGAAAAGGAATATTATATACAGCTGGCCGTACCTGCTTGGAAACCTACCTTCGGCTATAAATACTCCAACACCTTGGAACGGTATCATCATCTTCTCTCTAGCTATTTCTCTCAATATACACCTATATTCAGAGCAATCTAGTCTGATTCTCACGCCGGAGGGTGGTCACAAGGAGGAACCCCCCCCCCCCTTCTCAGTGACGAGCTTACGGTGTTTGTTTTGCAGGTTGAGAAGAATAACCATCTTTGCCGGACATAACCCTCGTGGAAAACATCTACTTAACCCTAAGATTATCCTTAACCTACCGGGGTCACCTAGTGTTTCTTCGTTGGCGCCATCCGTGCATTAAGCTAGAACTAATTCTTCTTTTTCTCAGTTTTTTCAAACTTCTGGAAAGATGGTTAAGGTTACTCCGATGCCAAAGCCACCGAGTGACCAAGAAACTCCGGTAACCACAACCCCAGCTACTGGGGGGAACACCGGTGAATACACGATTTTTACGAACACTACCCCGGTTACCCAAGCCGGGGCAAGTGCAGTAAACAATCCTCCCCTGGGATTCATTGATACCCAGGTGGAGAAACAACAGACGAGGCTTCCCCGACAAACACTAGATCAAGTTAAAGCTTGGGCGGAAGCACGTTAGAAAGAATTCCAAGCTGAGTTGGATGAACGTTTACGCTCACTCCAACAGGCTAATGACGAATTCGGAAGCACTCGACAACAGCTAAACATGAGCAATGATTGCGAGTATTCGGATGATGAGTGGGAAAAATCTGACAGTGACGCAAACCCTCGTCATAAGGCGAAAGGGAAGCGTAAAGAAGCAGACTTCCGCTCGAAAAGAAGTTTTAGAGAAACTTTCAAGCCAAAGAGCGCGGGGGGAAACCCACGCGACTTCTCCAAAACTTTCAGACCGACTGTTGCAAAAGCGGGAACGTCCAAGTTTGCAAGAGACATTGCGGAAGCAATCGCTCCAAAGAGTGCCAAACAGATGTCCAACATAGGCACTTACGATGGCGTATCTGACCCGGACGATCACTTGAACAGATTTATAGCGGGGGCAACCGTCAGCAATTGGACGGAACCCACATGGTGCTGCATGTTCCAGATGACGCTCGTCGGGGCAGCCAGAGCGTGGTTTGATCGTCTACCGGTCCACCACATCTATGATTGGGTAGACTTCCAGCACAAGTTCAGCCAGCACTTCAGTCAACAAAGAAAATATACTGAAGAGCAGTGGACGATCCTCAACTGCGTCAGAGAGGAAGACTAATCTTTGCTAGACTTCATCACTCGCTTCAACTCAAAGAAACTAAGTCTGGGCACCATCAGTGAAGATCTTGTTCGCGCCGCTTTCATCCAGGGCGCTGAGTACCCAGAGCTTATCCGCACGTTGACGGGTAAAGATGGCATTCCATCCACGTGGGATGCCATCATGACGGCAGCTAAACGCTTTGCTGAGATGGAGAAGCAACTGGGTAGAAATCTTCCCCATAGCACAAACCTCTACACGCAGAGAACAAGAGAAAATAACGTCCGTACCGCCCGACAAAATAAAAAGAGGAAGCTTGGTATTTGACAGTCAAGGATAAACTTTGACACCTCATCCAGCTCTCGCCCTCTCTTAGGCGGAAGGGACAACATGCACTCGTCGAACCGGAATCCCAGATGGATGCCACTCACCAAAAGCGTCACCGAGATATTTGCCACCGAGAAACTCCCATGGCCAAAGGCTCCAATAATCCGACAGCGTCATAACGCTGATCAGAGCAAATCCTGTGACTTCCACGGGACAAAAGGCCACACCACAGAGGAATGCACGTCTTTGAAGGATATCGTCGAAACATTCGTCAAAGATGGGAAACTCACACACCTCGTGGAGTCAATCAAGAACGGAGGGAGGAATGCCAATCGGTACAAGGGCAATGGACGAAAGCCCGTCGACATCAGCATTCACATGGTTCATGGCAACGTCAGAGGAAGAAAACGACGAACAACAGAGCCAGGTGCGTGGAAGGAATCTGAAGTGCGCTTCCCGCGTGTGCCAGGAGGGCCCAACAAAGAAGGCCCCATAGTCATCAAAAGCCAGCTGGGGCACTACATCACCTCCCGCACTCTTGCTGATAATGACGCTTCGTCAACGGTCATGTATAGGCAGTTCTTCGACAAGCTAGACGACGAAGACAAAGAACGCCTAGAAACGGTTTACGCCTCGATGGAAGGGTTTGACGGCAGCACAAACACCCCCTTGGGTATCCTATCTTTCCCCGTCACTCTCACGGACGAGAAGTACTCCCGCACAGAAGACGTGGACTTCGTTGTAATGAGGAAGCCACACCACACATACGACATTCTCTTCAGGAGAGATGGGATGGCAAGATTTAATGTCGTGGTGTCTTCGGTCCATGGTATGATGGGATGGCCAACAGCTGAGGGCGTCGCGATGATCACGGGTATTCCCCAGGTATGCATCGCATCTGTCTCATCTAAACCCAAACCAAAGATGGCTAAACCAACAACCTCTGAGCCAGAAGAATGGGCCTTCAATGGCAAATACCCTGACCAGGCTGTTACCATTGGCCCAACGATCACTAATCCCACACGCACCTTTCTCAAACGCTTGTTGCAAAAAAATGCCGACATCTTCGCGTGGACACCAGCTGACATGACTGGTGTACCTCGAAGTAAGGCTGAGCATAAGCTCAAGTGTGACCCGGCGTTTGCGCCGGTCATACAAAAGCGTCGCGTAATGGGTGCCGAGCAGGCTAACGCGTGTAGAACCCAAGTCAAGGAACTCCTTGACGCAGGCATCGTACGCATTAGTAAATATCAAACATGGGTTGCAAATCCCGTCATGGTACCGAAATCCAACAAACAATGGCGCATGTGCATAGATTTTAAAGACCTAAACAAAGCATGCCCCAAGGATTGTTACCCGTTACCCGAAATTGACCTTAAGGTAGATTCATTAGCACCGTTTTGCCTTAAATGCTTCCTTGATGCGTATAAAGGGTACCATCAAATCCACATGGCCGTTGACAATCAGGATAAAACCGCATTTCGAACGCCCGATGGCACATTTTGTTACCAAATGATGCCATTCGGACTAAAGAATGCCGGATCCACATACCAACGCCTGATGGACAAAGAGTTTCATGCCCAAATCGGGAGGAACTTGGAAGTTTACATGGATGACTTGGTCATCAAAAGCCTCGAGCCAAAGGCGATGTTGAAAGATATCGAAGAAACTTTCAACACGCTCAGAAAAATAAACATGAAGCTCAACCCGAGCAAGTGTTCCTTTGGGATGGAAGAAGGGAAGTTCTTAGGAGTCATCGTTACCAAAGATGGCTTCAGAGCGAACCCTGAAAAGGTCGAAGCCATTATGAAAATGGAATCACCTACTACCATCAAACAGGCTCAGACACTGAATGGACGACTAGTCGCGCTTAACCGCTTTTTGGCAAACCATGCGGATAGGTCGTTCCCATTCATGTCAACATTGAGTAATTTTGGTCTTTTGCGGTTTTGGATCAGTTTTCTCGCTTAAATGCACCCTCCTAGTTTTAGGAAACAACGAACCAAACTGGCTGGATTGGGGGGGGGGGGGGGGGGTCCGCGGGACCCAATTTTATTATTTTTAAGAAATTTTGTATTACTCCATCAATATAAATAATAGGACAGATATATAATATTTACAATAAAGTCCAGATACTATGCTATAAAATAACACCAGGTTTATTATCTAACAGCTATTATTCGAATGGATTAATATTTAATGGTCGGTTTTCAGGTATTGGGAAACGCTAAGGGGGCGGTAGCGGTGGTTGTTTCAATACTGATATTTAGAAATCCTGTTTCTGTAACCGGGATGGCTGGATACACACTCACAGTGATCGGGGTTATTCTTTATAGTGAAGCCAAGAAGCGAAGCAACAAATGAGTGTTATAAACTTGATTAGAAGCTTAGATGATCTGTTTGGTCCATACTCGTTTTGATATTATCCGGCTTGGAAACCTTACGTCAGGGACCGCGAAGAATTACCAGTGGGCATTATGAAAATTGTAATAAGCCAATAGTTTCAGTCACATGTGTTTAGGACTCATAGTGAAGATTGTAGAACTAATTCCAATTCATATGTTATATTTATAGATTATTTATTCAAAACTGCAGCATCCCTTGTGCAATATATTTTTACCTTTTTAATGATTACTTGTTAACTGTTGCCAATACAAAAGCTATGCCTCCATTGGTATGAGCATGTTATTCGCCACACCAAGTTGTTTCTCGGGCTCCCTTAAGTTCATCGTGTAGAAAAACCGTTTAGCAATGATCATAAATACCAAGGTCAAACTGATTGACTAATTTTAACATTTCATTACTTAAAAACTACAAGATAATAATAAAAACGGTTACAAAATAGCATTTCATTCCCATCCCCAACGCTGTGCTATATCACGCTTTCGTGCTAGCACCGCCTTCAATGCCACTCCGGTCAAATTATCATGCTGCGTTAAGAAGAACTGCATATCTGTATCCATTTGTTTTTGCTGCATCATACGCACCTCCTCCTTCAAGAGAATAATTTTATTTTCCTGTTCCTCCTTTTTGAGACGCAGCTTCTCCTCCTTAATCATTTCTATCTTCGCTCGATGTCGTTTTCTGTCCTCCATATCTTGTTTCATAAAATAGCTAATATCGTTTTTTCTCAGCCGTTTGGTTTTTCTATTGGAGTTGGGCTCAGTTTCATAACCCTTCATCTTTGGAGCCAAATAGAACTTTAGATTACCCATTTCTTCAATCTTGTATTCAACCACAACTGGCCAATCAGAACATAAGCTCAGTGTCACTCGGCTAGCCAATGGGGTTGCCTTCGTGAAAGAGTTCAGTAAAATCAGTGAAAATTTCAATGAAACCGGTGTCTTCATTTCAATAATAGTAGCATGCTGCAAAAGTTTACACACCAATTGAACCATATCAGTTGTCACGTAGATTGAAGACGTTCTTTTATATAACTAGTTTGCATACCTTGCTAATAGGATTGGGTTGTCTGCACACAATACTTGTAGTATCAGTGTCACCTTTGGTTGAAAACTTTAACCCTTCTTCTGTAACAGATATCACAACTACAAGAAGAGATGTGATTACACGATAAGCACATACACGATTCAGTTTTGAGATGAAATTCAAAATGAATACCAGTGTCTCCAATGGTGCTAAGATCATTGCAGATTCTTGCAAACTCTGATGATGGCATTTGAACAATGGCATCATATTCTTTTTCTAGTATTTGAAGATCATCCCTATCTATGTCCATCAGCTTCATCTCAAAATCAGTATCTGAACATACATTTTAGGCATTTCAATCAACGAAACATTCAAATATCCTGATTAATAACAAAATATGACAAAATCAAAGCTAAATCAAATTCCTGAAATAGCAAAACGCAAGTAGGGGTGTAAACGAGCCGGGCCGACTCTGAGTTCGTCTATGTTGGAAATCAAGCCCAATAACATGAACACGGAATTTGATCTCAACCAAGATCCACTCTATGTGTTAATTGTAATTCTTGACACATTTGCAATGACCCCTAACACATCTATTTTTTCTAAAATAACCCATACTAATCCTTTTTTTAAATGGCAAGACCATACTAATCCTACTCAAACTAAACATAAACTTAACAAACTCAAACTCATAACTTCTAGACCAGATAAACTTGCAAAACAGATAATTATTCTAAACTTTCAAAGTATGAATTAAATCCTATTTAACTCTTCCAAAATACCCCTTCAACTTTCACTTTGTTTCAGAATTAGCTTCCAAAATAGTCTAGGCTCGAGCTCAGCCTTGACTTGTTTATTATTCATTAAATATTTTACTTATCTTTTTTGTATATACTTTAATATTATATATAACATAATAAAAATTATTTACTTATTTTTATCATAACTTTTCTAGCATGTGTGGGATTGAGCTTGAAAACCGCTTATTGCCTTATTGGCTTTTTCAAAAATTCAAAAGCCAGAATTTGGGGGCTCGCTTTTAGAAAACTGTTTTTTAACCCGTTCAAAAAGCTAAAATAAAAAGAATTTTTTAGATTGTCAAACACCATTTAACTTATTGGCTTTTCAAAAAAGCCAATAAGATGTTTTCAAATTCAATCCCAAACATGCTTTTCATATATTAATAACTAATAATATATTAAATAAAAATTATATAAATAACAGGCTTGTTTAGGCTTGCAAGCAGCTCGAAAGTGGAGCACGGATGTTTGTTTATTAAACAAGCTTATTTTTAGGCCCGGGCTCCATTTGAGTTTTTAGTGAGATCCATCTCGAGTCCTAAAAGCAAATTGAAAATTGCCCTAAATGCATTAAAATAAAAACCCTAAAAGTAATTAGTGAGTGATTATGTGAACAAGGAAGCGGTTACCGAGGCTATCAAACGTGAAAGTAACGCGATCGGCGCCATCATCGGCTATGATAGTGACGTCTTCATAATAGCCGGCGCACCTGAGCATTTTAGCCATGGTATGGAGGTTGAGTCCCATTGTGAGGTTACGATCGCAGCGGTAGTGATCGAATGCCTCGGATCGGAGAAGAAACGTCACCATTGCCTCGTGTATTGGATCCAAGGCCTGCAGTGAGAGTCCGGTGGAAGAGCAGTCAAGTTTGCTTCGTTGACCAGATCCTTCATGGACTCTATCACCTTCTTCAGCAGGCTAGCTTGCGTCCAACATTGTCTTCTGTTTGTGTGTACTGAGTCAAGGAGAGGTGTAGTCGTGTAGAAGATGTATGCGATTTGGCGGGAACAGTTGTAATTCTGCGAGATATATTGGCATCCAAACGACAGCGTTTTGTTACTTCATGAAAAAGGATTAAGATATTATTCCTACTGTATTTATTTGAATTTTATTTATGTTATGGGTATCTTTAAAAGAATAGGAATTTAGTTTCTTTAGATAGATCCTTATACCTACTATATTTGGAAAAATTCTCAAGTTTATTTTTTTTAAGAGAGAGAAAATTAAAATAATCTAACTTTTTAAAAATTTGGAAATAGCCATTTAAATCTCGTTTCGTTTGGGACGTCACCTTGGGAATCAATCTGACAAGATTCAAAAAGATTTGAATCTCGTCTGTCCGTTCAAATTTGAAGTAATCCCGTCTTTCACGGCCTAGGAAATTTCGTCTGCTTCGTCCATTATTAGAGAAATTTTTTTTGTACTTTTCTTTTAACACTATCTTTCTCTCTCTTCCATTTTCTCTTCATCATCTTCCTTCAAAACCTCCAACCATGTAAACCGGTTTGGACTCGGGTGACGTTTTGAACCGCTTCCGGCGAGCACAAATCAAAGCCCGATGAACCGTCCATTGGCTTCGATTTGTGCTCATCGAAAATGGTTCAAACGTTACCGGAGCCTAATCCGGTTTACATGGTTGGAGTTTATTTTTTAAGGAAGATTGTGAAGATGATTGATGGAATGAAAATGGGAAGAGAGAGGTGAGAAGAGAAGAGATAGATATGTTAAAGAAAATGACAAAAAAATTTTTATCGAAAATGGACGAAGCAGACAGAATTTCTAAAATTTGACTGGGAAAGACAAGATTACTTAAAATTTGGACGGAGCCGGCGAGATTTAAAATGATTTGATTTCCGTCGGATCAATTCCCAATGTGACGCCTCATACGAGATTTTGAAGGGCTATTTCCGGATTTTAAAAAAAAAATATGATTAATTTGATTTTATCTTTCTAATCAAAGGGTCACTTTGGGAATTTTCCCTTCTATAGTATGATGTTTGCATTTGAACAATATAAAATATCTAATAGTTGGATTTACTAAAGATAACGGGATGGTTGAGATGATATTACTCAATTGTATAACTTTTCTCTCAAACCTGGCCAAATACGGTCTTCACTGATTTGTTGAAGAGGATTGAGGCGTCGACGGATCGTTCCCTTGGAACCTCATTTGCTTAGGGGGTTCGCCCCTAATAACCATAATAAACTAAAATATGTGTGCACTCTGCAGGCCGCGCCTTCTAACTTGTTCGATGAATGTATAATTGACATTGTTGTATAAATTAATCCGATTACACTAAAATATCTAACAGTTTCCATTGGATTCATCTTTCAAGAAACGGAAGATGAAATTACAATTGTTGCAACATTTGTGGTTAGATGAAATTACAATTGTAATTTCATCTTCCGTCTCTAATAGAGAGTGACAACATGCCTTTAAATATAGGCGAACTACTTTGCGTTATAGTAAACACTTTATACTCATTGATAACTTTTGTGCTGACATACATCATTTTTGTTCACTAATTAATTCAAGAATATGAATCATGTTTATGTAGCTTACGCACGACTATAATGTTTCGAACGCCTGTAATTTTGTATGGTTAAACGTTTTAGCACGATCAAATTTGCACCATTATACCCAAGCTATAACCACCAATGGAGGTATCAGTGTATCGATTACACATTTACACCATTATGAATCTATGACATCTCCATGTATGTGCTTGGAGAGCACATATGCCATTCTTTATGTGTGCAATGATACTGTATCTTAAACTCTTTAATCTATGTTTTAAAAACAAGGCAAAATATTATGTATCTTTTTTAATAAAGGTTATTTTTCTGGTTAGAACATAAAATGCTATCATCAGCCTCAAAAACAAATATATGCTCAAGTAACAAGTTTCTAAACACCCAATTTGGCTCTAAATTCTCTTCGTTGACATGCTACTAATTTATATACAACGTTGTATGTATCCACCGATTTTTAAACCTCAAAAAGCATTAGCTTTCCACTTCTAATGAAATGAATGGATTCGGAAGCTTGAAGATTTGTGTTCTGGTAAACGAGCCCACTAAAACATCCAAATGACTACTGATCACCGCTGCAATATTGTAGCCCTCAGCTTGCATAATCGCCTTTTGCTTGTAAAAATACTCACGAGTATCCATTTTCATCTCCTCATCCGATCTGCATCACATCACACCAATCAGATAATCAGCTTCAAAACACAAATCCAAACACCCTACTTAATGACAAGTGATTCGACTTTCGAGTGGCAAAAGACTGTTTTACCCTCTAACAATACCTCATGATCAATTCAGACCAACCTCCACATCGAGCCGCTATAAGCATGTCAATGACCACACCACGTTGTCTCTCAGGCTCCCTTGATATTAAAACCACCGGCCATCCTGCAGACCGTAACTTTGTGTATATTTGCACAAACAGCGTGTGCTTCATAAGCTCGGCCTCTTTAACAACATCATCATGGCCATAATCATGTAACCTATACACCATCAAAAACACATTAGACATATGCATATTTGCAACATTTTAATCTTCCAAATTAAAAGCGTAAAGATTATGTAGTTACCCATGTACATATAAATCGTCAATGTCCATTAACACCACATCACGACCACCAACACCAGGCGTAACGTTCTTGAAATAATCATCAACAAACGACACTATGGTACTCAAATCTCTAGTGTAATGATCATCTTTAACATACTTGACAGTCACATTTTTACAGATTTCAGGTAAAGAATATGACTCAGCGCTATTAATATTAAGTTCGGCATGGAGAGAAACTGTTTTGCAGTAATCATAAACGTTAAGATCAAACTGATTAACAGATCTTAACATTTCAACAGCTTTAGAATTCCGTCTTTCACATGATTGTAACATGACCACCAATGTAATTAAAACAGTCATCAACAAGATCCCGATCGTTACAAGAACACCAACCAAGATCGTTGCAGCGAACGAAGACATGTAGATCACAGATTCCAATCTAAATTCACTTCCCATATCTACAGATTCATAGTTCAAGAAATCAACTACCAAACTGAAATGTAGAAAATGACCAAAGTACCCCTTGTCATGAATGTCACATGTAGGCCTGTAAACGAAACGAACTGAACAAGACCTAGTTCATGTTCGTCTGTTAAGTTTCGTTTTAATTATCGAACAAGCGAACGGTTCACGAACAGCTAACTGAACGAAATTTCTTGTTTGTGTTTGTTCATTAAGGAAATGAACTTGTTTCTGAACAGTTCACGAACACAAATAAACACAAACAATGTTTTTATTTTTTTATTTGGCTAACCGAGAATGGTTAGTGTCAGGTTCAGTCGGCTAGACGGCTTCCAAGTTTGTGTTGTTTTTTTTTAACGTTCGTGTTTTACTTTTACATATAAGTTATCACATAATACTCATATGCATTTTTGTTTTTAATTTAATAATTTTGCTTAAATCTATGAAATAAGTTTAGAAAAGTCATTAAAAAGTATTAAAAACCTTTAATAAACAAACGAATATAAAAAAGTGTAAGCAAACACATTATCGAACGTTCCCTAACATAATTGTACTAACATGTCATCTGTTTGTGTTCGTTCATTTAGTTAAATGAACTTCCCGAGAACAGTTCACGAACAATTTGCCGAATAGCTAACGCGTACCTGATTCGTGACCGCTAGATAGACTCGCAGAATACTCCCTTTCCATCTCATGGCCATATGCTGACATTTTGACCCGAAATCTATGAATACACAAAAGTTCAAAGTGATCTCATATGCAATCAAACTCTACCTGCAACATAAAATATCATAAACACAAATTAGTTCAAGTTTTCACCCTGAATTTGGCAAAAATAGAAGATAAATTTATTTCATTCAACTTGGTCTCTTGAATGTGAATAACGTGAACGTGATCAAACTAACTGCTGAATGTGATCAAATTGACCAAACGCATATTAAATTTAATCTAATGATAGGAACTGGATTACCCGGATGAACTTGAGGTTGGTTTTGGTGAGATAACAGTGGATCTGGATAGCATGTGAATTGAACAGAACAGAAAATAATAAGTTGAAGATGATTCGATAAAATAGGTGATTGTTGATTTTGTTTTTTGTAGATTCGACCAATCCCCGAACACATGTTATGTTTCTAGGTGTAACTGTTTACTTTAATATATGTCAACTTCGTTTTAATTTTATTTATCTATTTTTTTATAACGTATAATCTTATCCGTAACTAATTTAAATAGAATAATCTAATCTAACTATCTATATAATTGTCTATCATAAAATCTTAGTGTCACGCTCAGGTTGTTCCTCCCATTCTTTAGAGCCACCAGATTACTTGATTTATAAATGGAGGTTTCTCATGCATTTGGCCCGAATTTGCGGGTATGGGTCTTACCAAACCCGGATAGTTTTTAAATGGGTTATATCTCATTTATTTGTAAACTATTTTATAAGCAAACAATAATTTTCACGGGTCATGGGTCTCACCAAACCCGGATAACCCTTAAACATGTTATAACATCTCATTTATTTGTGAAATAACCCCTTAATTATCAAAGAATAATTTTTACGGGTTATGTGTCTTACCAAACTTTAATAGCCCTCAAATGGGTTATAAGACCTCATTTATTGGTAAACACTTTCATTATCAAACCCTAATTTAATTGATCTACTTTACATGTTCTTCGTTGCGGGTTTATCATCTCCATCGTCGGTTAACTTCCAATACTACCACCATCGTCAACTACATCAACGCCTCTTTTTTCATTAGACAAATATTTGTGTTTATGTTTGTACGTTTAAAAAAATCAACATGCTCGTGTTCGTTTATGTTTGTTCGTTAAAAATCTAAAAAACCTAAAAATCTCAACTGATAAAACCTAAACGTTAAAAAAATATAATAACAAACTAATACATATGTATTAAATTAAATCAAAACTATGTTAAAAATAAAATAATCTTCATAAACTAGCAAAACGATTAGAAACAAAACTTTAAATAACCTCCCGTAACACGAGAGGATAAAACTAGCAATGTATTATCATGTAAAGTGCCTAAACACTTGCATCAATCATATTATGGCATCTGTGAGTGAGTTACTCGAAGGGAAATCGAAATCCAAGTAGGATCGGCTCAATTATTTTGAAAGTTTAAATTAAAACGAGATTTTGTGATTCTTTTATGGTAATTGTAAACAAAAACAAAAATAAAAAAACTACTTAATCAATCTCAAACTCATGACATGTAGCCAAGAAGCACTCAAGATTATCACCAGATTAATACATAATTTTGAGTTTATTATAATAAATTTGCATTTAATGTTTTTATATATTTAATTAATTGTGAACCTAAAGCCCTTGCTTGGTTTTGTTGGCCAACATGTCGGCCCTCTATGGAAGAGAGAAGGCTTCGTCCATGAGAATAAGGAGGGGGGGGAGGGGGGCATAGACGAGAGGAATAAAGGGCCACCTTAGAAAGAAAATATCGGTTAAAGGGTGACTGAAAATATGTATTAGCCTTACCATGTTAATAATATAAAATAAAAATAGAATGAATTATATGATTATATGACAGTCTAATTTATCATTTTATAGTATAGTTAACCCATATATTTATATTATTATCTTAATTTTAAATTTATAACCGTAGTGTTTTTCTAATTTGATTTGAGTCAAAACACCAAGTGAGTATATTTAATTAATAAATGACAAACAAATCCACATGATTATGATCCAAAATTTGCAAGAATCTTATACGTTTCTTCTATGTTATATTTATATTTTTTTGTATATTATTAAATAAATAATGTCACTTTCAAATATTATCCAAAAAATTTCTTAACCCAAATAGTTAAATCATCATCAGTTACCAGTTATTCATATTTTCTTTCATGAGTAACTCTCTAGTCTCTATTTACTAGCTTTGCATTTATATTTTCAGTTTTAATCAACTTTATCACATTTATAAAAATAATTAATTGTAGTTATTATTCAAATATCAAAGTTTAGAAACATAAAGATAAACATCGGGCAAAGCCCTTAAAAAACCTATATACTTCAACCTGATACACATATTAAAAGTCGACATTACTTAATGAGTTATAACTATCTTAAACATTTACATGGTTAAACATACAACATAACTTTAGCACTACCATACTTTAATGCTAATTTGTGACACATATCATACTTTCAACACACAATTGTCAACACTATCATACTTTCAACATGTACCATAAGTCAAAGGTACATTTAAATGTCTAGGTTTGCAACTATCACATGCGTATCTCATGACTGTCATCATTTTGTATCGCCAGCCCAAGTTACCATGTCCATAACCATGGCAACATAGGCGCTGCCCTATCATTCTATGTCCCCAAACGAGCCTATCACATATTCACATCATTGGCAGAACCAGTATAATACACATAATTTTTTTTTTAAAAATGATATAAGAAACTTCATAGTTGGTGGAGTGGTTAGCCATTGTCATTAAATCCACTTTTCTAAAGCCTAAAAGGTCACAAATTCCATCCCGTTAGTTGTGTTTTTAAACTACTTTTTACTTTTTAGTTTTGGTAAATTTTAGAAATTTCGTTATATTTGATTTTCGTTGAAAAGACCAATTCTTATTTCTACACTGCATTTACCTTTCAGTTAATCTTTTTTTATGTTTTGGGTTTCAACCAAAAGTTAGTATAAGTCTTGCCTATTTCTCATTTAAGTTAATATACATATTTGAGATCGACTTCACATTTAAACCGGATCATTCCATCACAATTTTATATTGATTATTTCAAAAATTAAATTGATTCACTAACACTACAAATGCATTGGTTTAGTTAACGTTTGGTTATGGGACACCTTTAACCATAATCATAGCATGTATCGGTTAATGAAAGAACCTTAACCATAACCACCGGGTGATTTTGTTCGGTGGAGGTCCAATTACCGCTTAAGTTCGGTTAACGATTAAGGTATGCTCACCGTCCTCCCCGACCCAACCCGACCGCCCCGAAAATTATAAAATTTGGTTGTGAAAATTTGACAAACAAAAGAAGGTGAATCCATTGGAAAAATTTATGGATCCGTTAATGTATCACATTGCCCCTGAAAGGGTGTATTATAACTTGTGATCAAGGTCGGCTCAACCTTTTTAGAGGGCCGATAAGACCTTTAAAAATTAGGTTATTTTAAGATCAACTAAGTCATTCAAAATATTAAATATTGTATCTCTTAAATTTAAAGACGTATATATTTGATGTATATATATAGATATATTAAATAAAAATTATTATATTTGCATAAGTAATTAATAAATAATAATAATAATAGTCTCTTTTTAAAGCGCACTATATGAAACCCGTGTCCAAGCTCATTGAGTTAAATTGTGGTTTAAGATCGATCTTAAAGCACGCTCAAGCTTAGATTAACTCTAAATATTTTTATAAAATAAACTTTAAAATACTGATATGGAGTGTTAGGGTTGAGCAATAACCAAACATAACAAAAAACTGATCTATTAATCGAAAAAATTAATCATAACCGAACAAAATCAACGGATAAGGTTAAGTGAATATGATTAACCGACCATTCGGTTATAGCTACGGTAAACGTATCTCCACCAACCGACTTTGACAATTAATAATTATAATTATTACTGTTAGGTTAACGTGTCTCCGTTAACTTTCAACAAGTAACCTATAGGACTCAAAAGTTTTGTGTCATGGCCATCTTTAAGTCTTTTAACATACTTAACAACCTCGTTTCTACAATTTTCATAACAAAGAATATGATTCAAAGCTATTAATATATGACGAAATCAAAGCTAAATCAAAATCGTGAATAAGCAAAACACAAGCTAGAGCCTAAAGTATGGCTGGCAAAACATGTCTAAACGTGTAGCACGTTAAACATCTCAGACATGACACGGGTGCTAAACACAAACACGATAAACTAATTATGTTATCTTCAGAGACTAGCACAAACGCGTTACACCCTACAACCTGTTAACACGATTAACATCAACTATATAGCGACACGACACCTGACACAATTGAAACATTCAATACAGTAAACAAATAGCAAGTTAAAAATATCACCAAAAGAGATTACACAAAATAGCAACTAAAGATGGTCATTACACAAAATATTTGACTTCTGAGTACTATAGAGTCAATGATATTACATCTTGAACTCTTTAAACCATGTCTTTTAAAAGCAATACAATACAGCACAATATACTATAAATCTTTTTAATTGAGGCTAGTTTTGTGATTTTGCGTAAGAGATTAACTAAATTAGTAAAATGAAGTTATCAAAATGGTTTAAAGTGTAAGAATACAATTAAAAAAATTAGCTATTTATATTATCATACTTACATAAAAGTCAAACAAAACCAACTAATACACCTGAGGCTAAATTCTCTCTATGAACATGCTACATATTTATTAATACAACAGTGCATGAATCAACTGGTTTTTATACATCAAAAGACATTAGCTTTTCACTTCTAGTTAGACGAACGAATTCGGAAGCTTGAAGATTTGTGTTCCCATAAACGGGCCCACTAAAACGTCCACACGGCTGCTGATCACCGCCACTATACGATAACCTTTCGCTTGCATAATTGCCTTTTGTTTGTAGAAATACTCACGGGAATCCATTTTCATCTCCTCATCCGATCTGCACCACATCACAAGTTCACAACAAACAGAAAATCAGTTCCAAAACACAAATTCAAACATGACGTGCGGTTTGAGTGGGAAATGACTGTTTTACCCTCTAACGATACCTCATGATCATTTCAGACCAACCTCTACATCTAGCCGATATAAGCATGTCAATGACCACACCACGTTGGTTCTCAGGCTCCCTTGACAATAAAACCAACGACCATCCTGCAGACTGGAGTTTTGTGTATACTTGCACCAACGCTGCGTGTTTCATATGTTTGGCCTCTTTAAAATCATTATGATGTCCATAATAATGAAATCTACACCACCAAAAATACATTGAGTCTATGCATAATTTTTCCTATATCAGTCTCACTAAATTAAAAGTGTAAAGATTATGTAACTACCTGTTAACATACAAGTCGTCTATGTCCATTAACACCACATCGTGACCACCAACACCAGGCGTAACGTTCTTGAAATAATCATCAACAAGTGATACAACAGTACTTAAATCTCTTGTGTAATGACCATCTTTAGCATACTTGACAGCCACATTTTTACACATTTCAGGTAATGAATATGATTTGAAGTTACTAATATTGAGTTCTGCATGCAGAGAAACCGTTTTGCAATAATCATAAACATTAAGATCAAACTGATTAACAGGTCTTAACATTTCGACAGCTTTAGAATTCCGGCTTTCACATGATTGTAACATGACCACCAATGTAATTAAAGCAGTCATCAAAAAGATCCCGAGCGTTACAAGAACACCAACCAAGATCGTTGCAGCGAACGAAGACATATAGATCACAGATTCCATTCTATATTCACTTCCCATATCTACATATTCATAGTTCAAGAAATCAATTACCAAAATTGAAATGTAGAAAATGACCAAAATACCCCTTGTTATGAACGTCACATGTAGGCCTGTAAACGAACCGAACTGAACAAGGCCTTGTTCATGTTCATTCATTAAGGTTTTATCAGACAAGCGAACGGTTCACAAACAGCTAACCGAATGAAATTTCTTGTTTGTGTTCGTTCATTAAGGAAACAACGATTGAACACAAACAATGTTTTATCTGATTTGGCTAACCGAGAACGGTCAGCGTCAACGGTTAGGTCAACTACCAAGTTTGTGTTAGTGTATTCTCTAACATTCATATGCTAATTTTACATATAAATTATCACATAATACTAAAAGAGTTTATGGTGAATGATTTTCTGTGTTCCATAATTGATAATAATAATCCCTTTATATAGGGAGAGAATACAATCATAACCTACCTCTAATTAGGAAACATAATCACCATACAATTCTATAAGATAATGACTATCTATACAAATAATATATATCCTCTAAATATATCAGCTAAGAAATACTCATATACGTTTTTTTATTTATATTTAATAATTTTGCTTGAATCTATATGATAAGATTAGAAAAGTCATAAAAAGTATTAAAAACCTTCAATAAACAAACACAAACAAACGTTAACAAACACATTATTGAACGTTCACGAACACAATTGCACAAACATTTTTACAGCCCTAGTTACATGCGTACCGGATTCATGACCGCTAGATAGACTTGCAGAGTACTCACTTTCCATCTCATGGCCATATGCTGACATTTTGACCCGAAGTCTATGAATACACAAAAGTTTCAAGTGATCTCATATGCAATCAAACTCTACCTGCAACATAAAATATCATAAACACAGATTAATTCAAGTTGAAGATGATTCGATGCTATGAATCAGAGGATGGTGTTGGTGAGATAATACCGGATCTAGTTAGCATGCATATCGAACATAAACGAAATGAGTTGAAGATGATTTGATGCTATGAATGAGTCAACATAGGTGATTGTTGATTTGTTTCTTGCAGATTTGCATAACACAGAAACACATGTTATGTTTCACGTTGTAACAGTTTTCTAAAATATATGTCAACTTCATTCAAATTTTTTATATACATTTTTTTTCTTGTTTTTATAGCATATAATCTTATACATATATATTTAAACATCTTATATAATCATGACAAGTGCGTAAACACTTTAGATCATACGTATCATGGCACCATGTGACGGTGAGTGAGTCGCTCGTAAGGGGGGGGGGGTGGTGCAAGTAGAAACGACTCAGCCTCACTCCCATTGACAAATTGAAAATAGACTGTTATGATTATATGATCATGTTGTTTATCACTTGGAGACCTTTGCTTGATAGACTACTGGCATGGGTTAACCTTGTAATAAAGGCTTCGATATTCCTTTCATCGTTGTCATTCAAAAGGGGGTGGTAGCGCAACTTGTTGCCCGCTTACCTGCCTCTCTATTGTAATTGGATCCTTAAAAAATGTTTGGAGATCGACCATGATATGGTTGAATATTGTCGGTCCAATGGTAGCGAAGCCAAAAGATATGCTGACTTGGATCAATTCATTAAAGTTTCCTAGAATCAAAAAGCAAGTGGTGGAATGGATTATATTATATTATATTATGTTCACATACTGAGACGAAACCAATAAAATTGACCAGAACGAAACAAAAAACCGAAACCGGGTTGGGTCGAAACGGTCCTGGTCATCGGCGGGTCAGGTCGAACCGCAAACTGACACGGGGCGTCAAACGCAACCCAACACCTGAAACATCGACCCGAATGTCAGTTGACCGATTCAAGATTCCAACTAATTACTTGAATTCGTTCATATGATAACCGAACAAACCAAAATAAAATTAAGATTTCAGTTCCAACAAAACAAATTACCGAGAAACTAATGTGTATTTACAGAAGCAGCCCCTGAAAATTTTAAAAGCAACAGGCCAAGCTTAAACCCTTACCACCCACAAAACCCCTAAAACTGAAAATCTTATCTTTAATAGGTTAATATCTGCATGTCTTGTTTGTATCCCATTGATTTGATTATTGCATAGTTTTTACTTTAATTGAGCTTCAGATCTGATTAACAGGTTAGTTAATTTCCGTATGTTACAGTTTAGATTAATTGATAATTTCATTTGATCTATTTTTTTTTAATTGATTCGTTTATTGCTTAGTTTTTTACTTCAATTGAGCTTCAGATTTGATCAAATGATCAATAGATTACTATCCGTATGTTACAGTTTAGATTCATCGATAATATTGTTTGACCTAATTTTTTTATATAATTGATTTGATTATTGCGTAGCTTTTGCTTCGATTAAGCTTCGGACCTGCTCAATAGGTTAATATCAGTATCAGTATGTTCCGGTTTAGATTCATCGAATTACGCTGTTTATCGAATTAAGTTTCTGGTTCAGATTCGTCGATTAGTTGACCGTCTTTTATTCAGTTGATTCGATTATTACGTAGTTTTTTACTTCGATTGAGCTTCAGATTTGATTACACATAGTTTTTTCTTCGATTGATTTGTTAAAGTGTGTTTGTCGTTGATTAGGATTCGGATATGATCGACAGGTGACTATTTTTTAGGTTTCGGTTCAGATTTATCGATATACGTGATTCAGATGATCTATTATTGCATAGTTTTTACTTCGATTGATTTGCTAGAGTCTGTTTGTTGTTGATTAAGCTTCGGATATGATCAACACTTCAATATTCTTATGTTCTGGTTCAGATTTATCGATTTACATGAAAATTTCATTTGACCTAATTGTTTATGCAGCAGCAGCACTGAAATCAAATACCGATGATTCTTCTTCAACCAATTCTCAGTTTCAGCATGATAACAAGATCATCTCCGAAATTACTTGTATTATTTTCATCAGCGTCAAGATTCCACCGCCACCACCACCACCGTCCGTATGCTGGTACAATTAGGGCAGTTTCTACTACTACAAAGGCCGATGATGATGATTATAATACCTTCTTTGCCGATCAAAGTGTTTCATGGAGTTCATTAGGCATTTCTGATAAACTATCTCCTGCTCTTTCTTTCACTCATCCTTCCCTCATTCAGGTAATTAATATTACATTCAGATACATTATTATTATTCACATTATTATTAGATAGATAGATTGATAGATAGATATATTGTAATTAGTGTCCATTATACATTGCTTGCTTCAGGCTGCTTCTATACCTCCTATACTTGCTGGAAATGATGTTGTCGTTGCTGCAGAAACGGGTAGCGGTAAAACACATGCTTACCTTATTCCGTTGTTCCATAACCACCTCCTTTCAACTCATTCCACCGCTATTTCTGATGATGAAAGCCCTCCTCATCATATTTCTCTTGTTCTTTGCCCTAACGTCATGTTATGTGAGCAAGTCGTTCGTATGGCCAACTCTATCTGCAATGATGGTGATGGTCAACCACTTCTTCGAGTTGCAGCTGTCTGTGGCCGACAGGTGATAATTCTAATATGCTCTAGTGTAATTCGTTAAATAAATTTAACCTAATGTAATCGTGTTGTCCTGTGGTTCTTGATTATAGGGATGGCCAGTTAATAAACCAAACGTAGTCGTCTCAACGCCTGCTGCTCTTTTGAACTACCTTCATGCGATTGATCCTGAAAGGCGACGCCGTGCTCAGTTTATTCGTGATGTTAAACATGTGGTATGGTAACCATCCATCTACGTACTTACTTTACTTGATTCATGCACAAACTAGTTAATGTCTAATTCCTAGGTTTTTGATGAAGCTGACATGCTTCTATGTGGGAGTTTTCAAAACCAAGTTATTCGCCTCATAAACATGTTTCGTTTCGATGAAAAAGTCTTGTCACGTGCCAAAAATTCTCCACCTGGCAACAAGTTATTATTAGATGATATGGAGTCTGAATCCGGGATACTGGATCTAGAAAACAGTGAAGAGATTGAGGACGAGGCGGATATTGGGAATTCCGTTGAACAAAGTGAAGCAGTTATCATGAAGAAAAGAGACTGGAGAAGGACGAGAGAGATATACGAACGCAGTAAGCAATACATTTTCATCGCAGCAACATTACCCGAAAATGGAAAGCGAACAGCTGGTGGTGAACTCAGACGATTGTTTCCGGATGCCACGTGGGTTAGTGGGCTTTATCTTCATCGCCATAATCCGAGGTTAGAGCAGAAGTGGGTTGAAGTTACAGTCGACACGCAAGTGGATGTACTTATAGATGCTGTGAATCATAAATTTGACACGAGCTTAACAAGTGGTTGTAGTCGAACAATGGTGTTTGCAAACACGGTTGAGGCTGTTGAAGCTATTGCCAAGGTTTTACAGAGAGCAGGTATTGAATGTTACTGTTATCACAGTGAGAGCTCGTTAGAAGACCGTACGAGAAACTTGATCGATTTTCAAGAAAAAGGTGGCATCTTTGTGTGCACTGATGCTGCTGCTCGTGGGACGGATATTCCCAATGTTTCACACGTTATCCAGGCCGAATTTGCTACGTCTGCGGTTGATTTCTTGCACCGGGTGGGCCGGACTGCCAGAGCAGGTCAGCCCGGGCTAGTTACAAGTATGTACAATGAGTCGAACCATGATCTTGTGGCTGCAGTTCGGCAAGCTGGGAAAGTATGTGAGCCTGTGGTAAGTATGCTTTTGAGCTTTTAATTTGAACAGCATGTTAATAACCATTAACAAGTTTGGTTTCCTTTCACATGGATATTTATTTATGTTATTATATGGGTATAGGAAAAGGCATTTAGCAGGAAGCGAAGCTTTAGGAAGAAATTGAAAAAGCGAGGACGAGAAGGTATATAGACTTTTTTTTGTGAGATGAAAATATGAAATTACTGATATATTGTAGTTGGAAACACTAATGCAGGTGCTAGACGTGAGACATTATGCGCTCAGGAGCAGGCAGCTTAAAAGCAATGAACGGTTAGAATTATAATCTTATTGCGCATTAAAGGTTGTTTAGATTTAGATGAAAAGTTGTAGGGAGTCATCTTATACATCTTTTATTTATAATGTAACAGTATTTTTATGCTAGCATACATAATAACTTGATTTCGTATGCTGAAAGAATGACACAGTTTTGATTGGAACTATGGAACAGGCCATGGGTTTATTTAGGCTAAGCCTTGACCTGATTGATGCGGTAACCAGAATCGAACCACAAAACTCAAAACACTGGTTTAGATCATAAATCGATTTAAGAATCTTTCATTAACTTGAAAGAACCAGTCAACCCATACAACCCACAAACTCGGGTATACATAGCGATTACAAGAACTTGAAAAATACTAATTTGATCATAAATACAAATCCTAATTTGACTAGGTTTATATTTCACTAATAAAAAACAAATTCTTGATCTTATAACCATCCACTCGATTAACTCCTGCTCCTAAGGACCTTAGAATTTAACCTTTACTAGAAATCGAGCTAAGATTTAAGACTATTATTGTCACGAGACATTCTCTTAAGCGTCTATATTAGTTTCTGCCCAAATCTAGATGCAATATTAGCTACTTTGTGTCAAGTGAATATCTTCTCAATTTATGGCAATTAGGGATAAAAAACCCAACGGAAAGTCTTAATCACAATTGTTGTTTTTAAGATATAAGCTTCCATTTTAGTGTAAGAATATAAATAACCAGTTAAGACTGATTGCACTAGACGTGCACAAATCAGGTTCACTTGGAAAACCCGAACCGGTTCGGAACCGGTTTTTTCACACCGGGTAGGAAATGGCACCGGTTCCAGTCATGAACCGGTTCGGTTCCCGACCCGAACCGATGCCCAGAAATGCTAACTTTTAGGAACCGGGTAGGGTAGGAACCGGGATCGGTTATTACGTAAAAACCGGTTCCGCCGGTTTTTTTTGAAATTCAAATATTCTAGCCGTTAGAAACCGGTCCAACGGCTATATAGCCGTTTTTAACCGTTGGAACCAGTTTTTTTACTATATTTAGCTTATTTTCATTCTATAAATAGCAAGGTATGGATGTGTACTTGTTAAACCACTTCCAAAACTATAAAACACACTCCAAAACACAATTAAGCTTAAACCGACAACAAATGGCAACTAATGACGACGTTGTTATGGTGATCGAAACAACAAGATGCCCCGATGTTTGGGTTCATTACGATTTGTGTCTCATGACCGACTCACAGGAGATGGGTTCATTACGATTCTTAAAGCAGGGTCCAACTCGACATTACGAAAACATACGAATAAGTATTGTCGAGAGAAAAGAAGTTTGGATGCTAAAAAAGCGGAAGTGGGAGAGTCGTCCGGCTCTACAACCCAAGCATCTACCACCGGTGACAACGCTTAATCGTTGTAGAACGCCGGATTAAAACGACGGACTTTGTTTTTTTAGTTTTAGTTGTTATGTTTAGTATCGTTTATGTTTTAATAATGTTTGTAATAGTTATTGTTTAAATAAATAAAATGTTCGTCGTTATTAAAAAAGTAACAAAAAATTAATCATGACTAACAAAAGTAGTTATAATTAAACAAATCAAGACTAAATATTAGTTGAACTTGTTACAAATAATTTTACTAAAACAAATAAAAAACACAAATTACAACTCTTCTATGTCTTCACTCTCGTCTTCGTTATCGGAAGAAACCCCGTCCTCCGCCTCCTCATCATGAATAGGACGCTCTATTGGTATTTCGTCTTCAAAGTTCGCCTTGTGTTGTACACGATCCACCGCATCCAAATGGTCATTTAGGCAAATGCAAACCTCTAGAGACTCGGGAGTTAATTTTGTTCTTCGCATAGATAACACCCTCCCACTATGTAAGGCCCCGTTACCGGTAGCCCTACTTTCGTGTTGGATTTACTCATAAACACAGTTCTAAATATCAGAGTTAATTAAAATATTTACGCGGAATATAAAACTTTCATAAAACATTACATAATTCATAACTTGTCTCAAAACATCCTTTGTCTTTCAACATTAAAGCATTAAAATTAAAACATCATAAGTCTTCAGATGCCAGACTCTTGTTCAGTGCCACGTGTCTCCTCAAGCGAGCTGCCTCATCCTACTCACCTGCGTGCATACTAAAAGTCAGCTACGCTGAGTGAGTTCTAGTTAATCACATAATCATACAACACATTCTTACATTTCATACTTAACCTCTTAACTTTCCTTCATACACACCTAAGTGCTTATACTTTCATTTTTACCTTCATACTTTCTTTACATACATAATCATACGTTTTAAAGAGCCTTTCGCCCTATAACCTCACAGATATTATAAGGGTCTGGTCCCTAGTTCTCGAATATTAGAAGGGTTCGATTCCCTAACATCACAGATATTATAAGGGTCTGGTCCCTAACATCACAGATATTATAAGGGTCTGGTCCCTAGTTTTCGAATATTAGAAGGGTTCGATTCCCTAACATCACAGATATTATAAGGGTCTGGTCCCTAACATCACAGATATTATAAGGGTCTGGTCCCTAGTTCTCGAATATTAGAAGGGTTCGATTCCCTAACATCACAGATATTATAAGGGTCTGGTCCCTAACATCACAGATATTATAAGGGTCTGGTCCCTAGTTCTCGAATATTAGAAGGGTTCGATTCCCTCTTCGTTACCATACAACCATACATCATACCTCGAGTATTATTAGGGCTCGGTACCCTTTTCGTAACCATACAACCGTCATTTCCTTCTTTTATTAACTTTATTACGTTCATACACATAAACATACATATCATACTTACCTTATTTATAACATTACAACCTGACAGTACGTGCAATATCCGAAGATCGTTCACGTACCATCAAGCAATCATTCATACATATCACATATATCACATATGGCATACACTTATCACTTAGGATAAATGTATTAACAACACATCAAGTATGCACACAGCCCCGAAAACATAACAAGGAATGGGGCTAGAACTCACCTGAACACGGTTACGTTCACCGTTAATCGTAATCCCTTTCTTCAGTTGTGCACGGCTGACTGTATAACAAGTATACGTATCAATTAACTATCACTTCTCATAATGTAAATCTATCTTTATATGACCCACAACGAACGGGGGTCCGGGGGCAGCGCCCCTGGAAGCGGGGTCTAGGGGCGGCAGCCCCTAGCAGGGTCCAAGGGGCAGAGCCCCTGGCTGGGGTCGAGGGGCGGCAGCCCATTAACTGTCTTAACACATTTTTCATTAGATTTTTAATTTATTTTCTAATCGAACTTGACTTTAAGCGAAGTTAAACCTTAGGCGAACTTAGCTTTAGGCGAAATTATCAGGCGAACTTGGTTTTAGGCGAAGTTAAACCTCAGGCGAACTTAGCTCTAGGCGAAGTTATCAGGCGAACTTGGCTTTAGGCGAAGTTAAACCTCAGGCGAACTTAGCTCTAGGCGAAGTTGTCATCAGGCGAACTTGGCTTTAGGCGAAGTTACCAGTTAGGCGAACTTGGCCGTAAGCGAAGTTATCAATTAGGCGAACTTGGCCTCAGGCGAAGTTATCAATTAGGCGAACTTGGCCTCAGGCGAAGTTATCGCTTTGAAGGCGAAGTTATCGCTTTGAAGGCGAAGTTGCCCAGTTCGCGGCGAAGTTGCCCAGATCAGCCGCTGTTTTGGTTTCTATCAAGCATTTTGGCGATTTTAACACCCTTGTTATGGTTCGACATCACCCACTACGTTTCCCAACCATTTTCGGTCGTATCTACACTATAAAACTTGGATCTTTAAACTTCAAAGATCAAGAATCATACCTTTTTGAGCTTGTTTGGATCTCGTTTACTTGTTTAATCACAACCAACGCTCTCTCTCTCTCTCTCTCTCTCTCTCTCTCTCTCTCTCTCTCTCGGATCTGGTCGCCCCTCTCCTCGGCCGGCCGGCGGGGTTTGGTGTGTGGTGTGTGTGTTTTGGAGTGTTAGAAAATAAGGTGAAATGAATGATAGTTTGGGGTTTAGGGGATATTTATATCCCTTAAATCCCATGGACCTAAGGCCCATTCTCATTTAACCCATCTCAATTAATCCAAGTCCATGATCCGCTCCTTACTCGATATTAAATAATTAATAACGCGAATTCACTAAACGTAACTTTCTTTATTCAACATTAAAATTTTAGGATGTTACACACTAAGAGAAAAAACCGATTCAGAAGCAACCGTTGAGGCTTGTACGGCAAGCAAATCACGAGCCATGGCGGATAGAATGGGAAATTCATTTTCCGAAACATATCGGCCTCGCGTTCATCAACAAGATTGGAATGAAAAGATTGTAAAGTTTGGCGTTGAGCAAAAGCACACTTTAGCATATGACAAGTTGAGTTCCAACGGGTTGGAACGTCCCAATTTGGCCCCCAAATACTTTCTTTCAACCGACTTGCAATAGTTCTTATATTCAAGATGTCTTCTTTTACCACTTTTGAAGACATCTTGTAACATAAGTCTAAATAATTTTAAATCCTCACAAATGTTTTCATTGTCGAGACCTTTTTGAACAACCAAGTTGATGATATGTGCAACACATCGAACATGAAAAAAATCCCGAAACAAGGTGGTGAATATTTAATGATAAATTTTTCGGCCGCCTTAGTATTTTTTGAAGCGTTGTCAAACGAAATCGAAAATATTTATTTCTCAAGTTGAAAGTCGTTATAACTTCATTAAGTAATTCAAACAATTTTTCGGCGGTATATGGGAACAGGAAGTTTTCAAAAGCGATGGTGCGTTTCATCAATTGTCATGTCACCGGATCAACCCAATGAGCGGTGACACATATGTATGATTCGGGCAACCCGTGTGGTGCCGACCAAACATCGGTAGTTAAACTAACCATCACTTGTAAAGAATGAAAAAACTCGATTAACTTTTTTTTAGCACACTCCCACAACTTGATACAATGACGTCTTAAGGTAGTACGACTTACATGTGTGTATCGCGGTTGGAGATTTTCTCGAATCAACGACGTCAAATCCGGGTCATCAAAGTGGTTAAACGGCAAACCTCGTTGAATAACGAACTTTGCCATTCTATCTTGAACTTGAGTCGTGTTGTAACGAAATAGTGTACATCTTTACCCAAGTCAATTTGATCGGTCGCGCCAATCCCTTTCGACGCCTTGCAATATGGCTTCTCGATGTGCTTTCTCAAAGTGGAGTTGGAATCGTGCTTTAATTGTGCTCCACATAGTTTGCAACGAGCCTTTTGATAACCTTCATCATTCACAACCAAATCCCAATTCTTCCATATGTCTTGGTTGCGGTTATGGTTGACTACCGTAACAACATTTGGGTCCTCTGTAGCAGGAACGAGTTCAATAAAAACACTCTTCTTAGCCTTCTTGTTAGTTTTTTTGATGGGTGCCATAATAATATTTAGTTGGATGGTCGGGTAACGGGTTTGCTAAAGGAGAAGTATTTTAGTTTGTTTTTGAGTTTGGTGGTGAAACAAGTAATGGAAAACAACTTATATATAGTTTTTGGGCTACAAAAACCGATTCCAACGGCTATATTACCGTTGGAACCGGTTCCAACGGCTCTTTTGTTTCTCAAAAACCGGTTCCAACGGCTACGGCTAGTTTGACCTGTGACATTCGTCAAAATTCGAATCTTGATTTATATTTGTTTTTGTAAACTTTTAATACGTAAACTCAACTCAACAATTTAGAACCTTTTTTAATTATCATATAATATTATTATATCCCTCGATCATAAATAAATCGATGTTCATCATATTATAGTGCCGTTAAGAAAAACATAAATGGTTCGAAATGATTTTCGTAAAATCGTTATAAGCTTTGGAGAACCTTTAAACTCACTTTAAACCTTGTTTGAAACTTGAGGGGTTGTTTTTGAAAATATATGACACTTATACACACAAACATCAACCCTAACCCTACCATAAACTCCCCACCCACCCATCTCTTTCTCTCTAACTCCGGCCGCCGCCGCCACCCCTGCCGTCCACCATCTCCGACGCACCAACACCTCCGGCGAGCTCTAACACACACATATAACCACAACCACCACCCCGCCCTATCGTTTTCCGGCGAACTCGGTTCCGACAATCCCTGGTTAGCTCCGGCCACATTCTCCTCGTGGCTCCGACCACCTCCTTTCCACCATAGCCGCCCAAACCCTTATTCCCTTTCGTTTCCCGCGTCGGCCACCAGCTTCGGCCACCCCGTTTTTCCGGCCGCCATGGTTCCGATGCCGTGGCCTCTCGTCTCTCTCCCTCTCGTTTCTCTCTCTCAGTCTCTCTCTCTATTCGGCTCACTCTCTCCGTCTCTCTCTCATCTCCGATGGATTTCGACTTAGTTCATTCCCGATATCGAACCACGACTCGTGAACACGAAAAAGGTATATAATTTGGGGTTTGGTATTGTTAATTATTCATATATCGATTTGTCGGAATTAGATTGTTAATAATTGGCTTGGTAGTATCGGTTATGTTTTTGGTCAAATACTTTGAAACGAATCGGGTTTGCGTTGTTGGTATGAATTGGGTAAAAGATGAACACCCGGGAAAGGGATATAATAAGTTCTTGGGTTTAGTTATTTTGGTTCGGTTTGGTTGGTACGCTTGTTAAATTAGAGGTCACGGGTTCGGGTCATCCTAGATCGGTTTTTGGTATTGTTTCTTGTTATACTTAATAAATTTATTATTACTATTAGTATTAACATAAATACGTAAAGATGATTATTATTATTATTATTATTAACTAGATATAGTATTATCATTATTATTATTAACAAGATTATTAATATTATTATTATTACTATTATCTTTTAAACAAAACTATTATTATTATCATTATTATTATAAATATTAAAGTTATTAATATTATTAAAGATCATATTATTATTATCTTCATATTATTATCATCAATTATTAGCAATAATATCATTATAGCTATTTTATGAATTCGTTTAGAAATCAAACCGACATCGAGTATAATATCATTATTTACTATCAATATTATTATTTATTATTATTATTATTTTTATCAGCAACATTTTAATTAATACTAAGATCTTTATTCTTAAACTAATATTATTAGTATTATACTAAATTAGTATTATTAATAATAATTATTGTTATTATTATTATTATCATCATTTTTATTATCATTATTATCTTATATATCTATATATATATATATATATATATATATTCATAACATGTTCTAAAACTATTATTATCATTACTATCATTATCATTAATAATATTATTATAAACTTGATTATCAATTCATTTTTGTTATAAAACCGAACCATTGATTAAAAACCCGTCTTGTCTTTTTTTAATATTAGTTTAGCTAATTAAAAGCCTCAATAAAATAATATTATTTTTATTTTAATTATCAATTAAGTGTGAGTCCTTAATCGTTAACAAATTAACCGGTAACCCGATTAACAACCGAACCTCATGTTTCAAATGTAGTTTCAACTAAAGTTCAAGTTCATTAATATATTTTATTTAATCGTTTTCAATTAGCTTTCAAGTCGGATTCGTTCGTTTCGTTTACAAACTTTCTATTTGTCGATCATTTATTATTTCTCAATTCGTCAATCGAGGTGAGTACCTTCATACCCCTATTTCCATCTTTCGTTTTGGGGTAACATTTCATACTTATCAAACTAAATGCTTTAATTACTTGCATCTTAAACCCACAAACGTGATTGTATACCTTACTTGAATAATTGCTCGATTTGGTGTTGTATGCTTATTTGACTATGTGTTTACAGCTTTTGGATGGTGAAACTATAAATCCTATACCATTTGGCAATGGCAAGGTGTCGTTAACGTATGCTATTAACGATAACTATAAATCCTAGACTACTCGGCATCCCCTTGTAGCTAGGTGGTGCTAATGTAAGCTTATTAGCAACTGTCATAAAATCCTAGACTAATTGCCAATAGCTAGGTGTCGCTAACTTATTTAGCGATAACTATTTATTCCAGTTTATAGCTCTTATTTATTATTTTGTATACAAGTTTTATGGATTTTCATACTATACACTTATATGCTCAAACTTATGAATTGCTCACCAACCTTTGTGTTGACAAACTTTATTTTATGAAATGTTACAGGTTTGACTTTTGTTGACTCGAGTGCTTGACGGAAAACGTTATCAAGACCTTTAGGATATTAGCAAAACGAACAATATAATTATTACTTGTATTCAGTTTGTTTGTGTAGACGAGAAGTGTTGTTTATCGATTTGTTGAAATAAAATGAGTTAAATGAATATTGTCACTTTAAATAGTGTCTTGTGTATTTGTCCAATCACGTTGCACCCCGGCATGTTCCGTCTTTGGTCGGGGTGTGACAGATTGGTATCAGAGCCACAAGACTATAAGATAGGTGGTTAGACGTAACGACCTAGTATTGTCTTTACTTTAGGGTCCTTATACGTGTTGCCTATACGTGTTAACCCTACTTGATTGTTCAATACACTTGTCTATTATATACTTATTTATTTCATCAATCATAAATATACACATACACGCACTTTCATAGTACTCCAAGGTATCCTTACCTTAAAACGCAAAAACATTAGATTTTTATTGTGTTTTATGGATCACGAGCTTAACTTGGATCCCGTTGTTTCAAATCTCCTTAAAGATTGTCTCATATGAGATGACCACTTTAAGTAGTCGAATGCGAGCGTTCCGTTCGCCATCCTAATTTTTGGTGTTAAAACAATAGGACTACGGTGATTTCGTGGACTAGTGTTTTGGCATGACGTTGTATCTCAATTTATTGTGTTATTATTGTTATTTGAGTCTAAAACATGAAAAAGTCGCGGTGATTTCGTGCACATGTTTAGACCCCAACGTGGTAGTTTTGTAAAAAGGTTTTAGTGTCGGAATATCAAGTCATGGTGGTTCATGCGCGATTTTTCCACCTTTAAATCTTAAAACATTATTATTACGTTTCAAAAATCTAAACCATTTTTCACTTTATATTATAAATCTAAACCATTTTTCACTTTATATTATTATAAATCCTTATCACAAGTTTTCATTTATAAAGGAAATTTTACATTGTTAATAATTCTTTTATATTTCGATTTTATATGGTAGAGTTTTACACCAATTTTCTCATTTTGATTTCACAAAAAAAAAATTTATTGCAATTTCGTTCATAAAAAAAATCTCTTCGTTATAAAAAGGAAAATAAATAAATAAATATATGTATATATAGAGTTTGATCGATAAATAATAATTTTTAATATGTCATTTATTTTCATTAAGACGAGTTACAAACGAAGATCTTATTTTATAGAGTTCATCATATTAAGAAAGTTTTATAATAAATTTCACCTCAACTTTTCAAGTAAATATTCTATTATATAAACTTAAAACTTTTAAAGTCCTTGTACAAAAAAAACAAAAAAAATTGTATAAAATTTCATTTTTATAACTATTCCGTTTATTTTGAAGGATCATTTCACAATATTAATTATTTAAACTTTTCACGACGTTTTAATTATATTACAAAATACCCATGGTAGGATCCTCATTGCCTAAAATCTATTTTACTACAACTTTCATTATGCATTTTTGCTTCATTATAAATTTTCACCAATAAAACTTGCATTTTATGATACAACTCGTTTTAAATTTCTTATGGTAGTTTCGCTTTGATTTTTCAAGAAAATTCGCAAACTTATAGTTTTTTTAACTTTCTTGAAATCCTCACGCAAAACTCATAGAGATTTTATTTAAAAAAAAATCGTTTACTTGTGATTTCTCGATTTACAATGCCGGTCATTTTAACTCACTATGATATTTTTCATTACACGATATTAAATAACGAACTTGGTAAAAAAAAGATTTCAGTTCGCAACTTTATATTTCCAAGACGACATTCATCATTTAATATTGAAACCTCATAACAAATTTTAACATTCAATTTACGTATTTTAAATTTTCCCATAAGCAATAAATAAATAAATTTATTTTAACCTTTATAAAAATTTGTGCGATTTACGTGCTCGGATCTCAAGAAATTCTATTTATATAACATATATATTTATACATATATTAACTCGTAACTTTAATTATTAAAATTTTCATGGATACTTCATACATTAGTTATAAAATTATGATATTTTCACATTAATATTTATTACTAGTAAAAAAAAACCTCCCTATACACAACCACAAGTTCCCAAACACCCGTATCCCATCCCAAACTACCGCCTTAAATCAAACCACCCTTCAACTTTAAAAAAAAAATTTCCCGCGCACTCAAATCTTTCCTCAATATGAACGAAACCTAAACATCCAAAAGTATATCCACACCTACTCAAACCCCATGCAAGTCCAAGATATACAGAAATCAACCCCACAAAAGGCCCTAACTACCGACACTTCTACGCCACGAAAACCTATCAAACTCACTATCCTAATACTTCAAAGACACCGACAAACACACCCACAAATGCCTTGAACATATACAAACCAAAGTTTACCCAACTAAGACTCAAAACCCTTCGACCCATACTATGTCAAATCTAAACCATATCGCCACACCGCTTCCATCCAACCATACTGTTGATGTCAAAATAGTAACCCAAACACTCCTTACGAAATACATGTATAGACCAAATCTCAACCCAAACTAACCAAGATAAAAAAATTATCCAACCCATCAACTTAACCCGAATTATCCAACCCATCAACTTAACGCGAGCTCAAATAAGCCAAACCTCACCTATTAGCCCAACCACTACTCACACAAATCATCCAAGCCTAACCCACTCAAAAGACCTAAACACACTCACTCCTTACCAAATTCCCAAACGATTCACTATTCAAAACCTAAAACCTATCCATACACACGCAAGTTTCGTTTTACCATTAATTAATTTATATATATATATATATATATATGTATACCTACATACAACTAGTGTACGTATAACAACCTCATGTGTTCAAATAATCACTTATAGATTATAAACTCTTTCAAGATTAATGGTTTACATGTTATGTCCATATCTTATAAATTATCTTTGTAAAATGTAATATTGTCATGACAACAAAAAATTTGATTATGAGGAATTGCTTTCAAAGATTCTTAAACGATTATATGTATGATTTCAAGATTTTAAATATTGTCACCTAAGGTGATGAACCTCTTAATAACTTTATAAATACGAGGTTTCATTCTGAATGATGAATGCGGGGTTTATTCAGTAAAAAAAGTTAAAATTTACAACTTTCACCATATTGCATAAACTCAATGATCATGGCTTTGCAAATATTTTGAGACGCGCCTATAAATATTTTATATTGTAACACAAATTTTTACTCAATAACAACTTACGCGACTATTACCTCTTATTATCGCAAGCATAATCACTTTATATATTTTATTTTCATCACAATAACTCTATGTATACAAACTCTTTTAACAAATTGGACTTACAAGATTTACTTTTGATAATGAACAAAACCTTTCTTTAGCCAGCAATACCGCGATATATTGATATTATTATATTCATTTTCTTGGAAACAATAAAACGACTTTACTTGAGATTTCATTTTGATGTTATTCTTAAAAAAACCCGCCGAAACCGGTTTTTTCGGGTAGGAACCGAACCGGGTACAAATAGGAACCGGGTTGGAACCGATGGGGAAATACAAATAGGGGAACCGGGTATGATTTTCGGGTACAAAAATACCCAAACCGGGTATTGGGTCCATCGGGTAGGAACTGGAACCGGTTCCGGGTCGGTTCCATCGGGTAGGTTACGGAGCCGGTTTTTTTTGTGCACGTCTAGATTGCACCAATATAATGTTGGTTCATAAGCACGTCTTTCACAACATGTTTTCACGACATATTTATATTGATAAACAATAATGATGTTTTCCAACCCTTAGTATATGAAACTTGCACTCGAGCTCGTTGAGTTAAATCTTGGTTTAAGATCAAAGTTGAGTTTGAGCTCAAGCTTTAAATTAACTCGAGAGTTTTGCAAAACCAATTTCAAGTATAACTTTAAAAAAAAGTCGACCTAAATAACTTGACTTATCTACGTCAGAGGTGGGTAAATAAACCGGTTAACCGAACTAACCTAAAAATCTAACCGGAACCGTACCGGTTTGAAACCGATTATGTAGAAACCGGTTTGGTACCTATTGAAACCGTATATTCAGAACCAGCTTGTAATTTTCTTCATCAAAACCGGTTCCAAACAAGTTAGCCAAACTGAAACCGGTCAAAACACAAACCGAAACTGATCGTAACCTAGTTAAGAAATCGATTTCAACCCGAACCGAAACCGATTTTTGCACCTCTAATCTACACCGATCAAAATGTATAGGAATATCATAAATAGGTGTGCAAACGAGCTCGGCTTGTTTCAAGCTCTATTTTCAAAGCTAAAGCTCGGCTCATGAGTATATTTTCAAGCTCGAGCTCGGCTCAGGATCGGCTCGTTTATTATTTTTCGGTTATTTTTTTATTTAATTATAATTATTTGATATATTTGTTTCTATTATAATTCTATGTATAAAGTAATATATATTATTTAATTTAGCTATTTATATTTATTTTTTCATAATATTATACATACTAATTAATAATTATTAATTATAACAGTCTCACACGAGCCGGTTCAATCTCATTAAATTAAACTCAGGCTCCATCAAGCTTTGTTAACAAGCCGAGCTCGAGTAACACTCGTTTTCACCCTTAATCATAAATAAAGAGACCAAACTGTTATGAATTATTGGTGAATGGTGGATGACACAATTGTTAAACACCTTTATTCACACGAACATGAATTATTGGTGAATGGTGGATGACACAATTGTCAAACATCTTTATTCACACGTTTTATTCACAATTGTCAAACTATTGAAATGTTCATCAATAGTTTAGATTGTCGGTAATTTACTTTTTGCACAGTAGTTTTTGCCTTATAAATAGAATGTATTTGTAACGAAGTGAACTACCCCCCGGTAGAATTAACAATTCACATATATTTCTTCACTCTCTTGTCTCTTAGATATAATAAAGATCAATTATCATTTCAATAATCTTGTTATAATTAGAGCTAGTATTATAACACGTTATCAGCACTAGCCGCTTATATCCTAACCAAGAAAGCAACAAAATGTCAAATATAGCAAAACTCGAATTCCCAGCACTCAACATTTCTGGAGAAAATTATATGTCTTGGACAGCAAATGTCAAAAGACATTTAAAATCTATGGATGTGTTAGACGCAATCCAAGAATACAATGATTGCTCTGACCAGGATAAAGCAAGAGCTGATGTTTTCATCCATAAACATATTGATGAATTGCTACAGCATGAGTATTTTAATTATGATAACCCATATATGATATGGGAAGATTTGAAAAGCAGATTCGGTCATCTAAAGGAAGTTTTACTTCCTACTTCTAGAGATGAATGGAACAGTCTTAGGTTCCAAGATTTTAAGAGGGTAAATGATTACACCTCTGCTTTATACCGAATTTGTTCAAAGCTAGAATTTTGTGGGTATCCCGTAACAGAGGAAGAAAAGTTAGAGAAAACTTTCTCCACGTTTCATGCATCAAATATAAACTTGCAAACACATTATCGTTTGCAGAATTTTAAGAGATACTCTGATCTAAATGCATTACTCCTTGTAGCCGAGAAAAATAATGAATTATTGATGAAAAATCATCAATCTCGTCCCACGGGTTCATTAGCAATACCAGAAGCACATGTTGCTCACAAAAGTTCTCATAAAAATTCTGATCATAAATGGGAACAAAGTCGAGGACGAGGCCGTGGACGTGGACGTGGTCATTTTGACAAAAGGCATTTTAATGATCGTAAGCATCCATTCAAATGGAACAATAACTCTTACGGTCGTGGTCGTGGCCGTGGTCGTGGTCGTAACCAGAGAGCCAATAATTATCATGTCCCACACAATACTAATTCCAACCACCAAAATAAATGGAATGAAGCTGGTAGGTCCGAAAACAATGGCACTTCATGTTTTAGATGTGGAAGTACAAACCACTGGGCAAAGGCTTGTCGCACAGCTCCACATCTGTGTGAACTGTACCAAGCCTCTCTAAAAGGAAAAGAGAAAGAAGTGAACCATGTTGATAACTTTAATAATATCAATGCTGAGCTGAGCGTTGAAGACTTTGGGATGGAACTTTGAAACAAAGTTGCTTGACTACTATAATTAGATGCAATTATTAAGTGTGTTCTCATTATCTTTAATTATGTAGTTTCTCTTCCATGTACTACTTGTGTTTCAATTAAAGTTCTTATTAAAATATCATATGTCTTCGTTATACACTTATTTTTTTTTCTCTTAATATTTTTCAAGATTTAAAATGAAAATCACCGGAGCACAAGATCAAACAAATGAAGAAGATATATGTATAGCGGATAGTGGAGCCACGCATACTATACTTAGATCTAAAAAATATTTTTATGAACTGAAACCAACAAAAGGGATCATCAATACAATATCAGGTCCTACAAACTTGATAGAAGGAGTGGGAAAAGCTAATTTAGCATTACCAAATGGTACAAAGCTCAAAATAGAAAATGCTTTATTTTCCCCAAAATCAACAAGAAATTTGTTGAGTTTCAGAAACATATATCATAATGAATATGATACTCAGTCAAGGACTGTTAGTAATGAAAAATATTTGCATATCATGAGCAAAGATCAAATATTGGAAAAATTGCCAATGCTCCATTCTGGTTTGCATTATACATATATAAATGTGCCTCAAGCACATATGGCAGTCAAAGAAAATTGTTGCGATTCTGGTATCATAAACTTATGGCATGACAGATTAGGCCATCCAGGATCCACAATGATGAAAAGGATCATTGAAAATACACATGGGCATCCACTGAAAGGTCAAAAGATCCATAAAATAGATAAAATGCCTCAATGTACATCTTGTTCTCTTGGAAAATTAATTACAAGGCCTTCGCCATTAAAAGTCGATAAAGAAACACCAATGTTTCTTGAAAGAATTCAAGGTGACATATGTGGACCAATTCATCCACCATGTGGACCATTTAGATACTTCATGGTCTTAATAGACGCATCCAGCAGATGGTCTAATATCTCTTTATTATCGACTCGTAATGTTGCTTTTGCAAAATTTCTTGCTCAAATCATCAAATTACGTGCACATTTTCCGGATTATACCATTAAAAGAGTAAGGCTTGATAATGCGGGATAATTTACATCACATGCTTTTGATGATTATTGCATGTCTGTGGGAATTGTTGTAGAACACCCTGTTGCTCATGTACACACACAAAATGGCTTAGCCGAGTCGTTGATCAAACGCCTTCAGCTAATAGCTAGACCATTAATAATGAGGACAAAACTCCCTGTTTCTATTTGGGGTCAGGCAATTATGCATGCTGGATCATTAATCCGCATGAGACCAAGTGCAAATCATAAATACTCTCCCACACAACTTGTTTCTGGAAATGAGCCAAATATCTCTCATCTTAGAATTTTTGGTTGTGCTGTGTATGTTCCTGTTGCACCACCACAACGCACAAAAATGGGTCCCCAAAGAAGGTTGGGAATATATGTTGGATATGAAACATCTTCCATCATAAGATACCTTGAACCTTTAACAGGTGATGTATTTACAGCACGTTTTGCTGATTGTCATTTTAACGAGACAATGTTCCCAGCATTAGGGGGAGAAATGAAAAAGCAAGAAAGAGATATATCATGGTGTGTGCCATCATTGTTACACCTAGACCCAAGATCAAAACAAAGTGAGACAGAGGTTCAAAAAATAATACATCTACAAGAAATTGCAAATCAGTTACCTGATGCATTTACTGATATAAACAGGGTCACTAAATCTCATATACCAGCTGCTAATGCTCCAGCTCGAGTTGAGATTCCAAGCAAGCAAAACCATAATAATGCGCCTCATGAATCTCAAAAACGTTTAAAACGTGGAACGCCAATCGGTTCAAACGATAAAAATCCTCGAAAAAGAAAGGGTTCTGAGAAGGATACTGACCCTATGGAAGGAATGATTGACAAAACCTTCCCTCAGGAAAGAATAAATGATATAACATTTCCTCAGGAAGAAATAAATGATTCCAATAAAGAATTGTCAATAAACTATGGTAAATCACATATAATGTGGGATCGAGATGAAATGGAAAATATTGATGATATATTTTCTTATTCTGTGGCAAGCGATATCATGGAAGAAAATGATGACCCTGAACCAAAATCTGTAGATGATTGTAAAAATCGACAAGATTGGAACAAATGGAAAGATGCTATGCAAGCTGAATTAAACTCACTAAACAATCGAAAGGTTTTTTGGACCTATTGTCATTACACCAAAGTCAATGAAACCTGTAGGATATAAATGGGTTTTTGTGAGAAAACGAAATGAGAAAAATGAAGTTACAAGATATAAAGCAAGACTTGTAGCTCAAGGTTTTTCTCAGAGGCCAGGAATTGACTATGAAGAAACGTATTCTCCTGTCATGGATGCTATTACGTTTAGATATTTAATCAGCTTAGCAGTCTCTAAATATTTAGAGATGCGCCTTATGGATGTTGTCACAGCTTACTTGTATGGATCACTAGATAGTGACATCTATATGAAAATTCCCGAAGGATTTAAACTCCCCGATGCAATAAGCTCAAAGCCTAAGGAAATGTATTCCATCAAATTACAAAGATCCTTGTATGGACTGAAACAATCTGGAAGGATGTGGTACAATCGTTTGAGTGATTATTTGATAAGCAAAGGATACACAAATAATCTTATTTGTCCATGTGTCTTCATCAAGAAGACAACATCAGGATATGTGATCATAGCTGTGTATGTTGACGATCTAAATTTAATTGGGACACAAAAAGAAATTAATAAAGCAATTGCTCTTTTAAAGAAAGAATTCGAAATGAAAGATCTTGGAAAAACCAAATATTGTCTTGGTTTACAAATTAAGCATACGCATAATGGGATACTTGTGCATCAGTCAACTTATACTGAGAAACTCTTAAAACGTTTCAATATGGACAAAGCAAATCCTTTAAGCACACCGATGGTTGTTAGATCACTCAATGTTGACAATGATCCATTTCGTCCTTGCGAAGATAATGAAGAGATTCTTGGTCCCGAAATACCATACCTCAGTGCAATTGGAGCACTTATGTATCTTACTAACTGTACAAGACCTGACATTTCTTTTGCAGTTAATTTATTGGCAAGATTCAGTTCATCCCCTACTAAAAGACATTGGAATGGCATTAAACATATTTTTCGGTATTTAAAAGGAACTGTTGATTTAGGTTTATTTTATCCTAACGATTCAAAAGAAGGGTTAGTCGGTTATGCAGATGCAGGTTATTTATCTGATCCCCATAAAGCAAAATCTCAAACTGGATATGTATTTAAGAATGGAGGAACTGCGATTTCATGGCGTTCTCGAAAACAAACACTCATTGCAACATCTTCAAATCATGCTGAAGTCATTGCATTGCATGAAGCTTCAAGAGAATGTGTATGGTTAAGATCTATGTCACGACACATATTGATTTCTTGTGGACTAGAGAAAGATCGAATTCCAACTCATATCTATGAAGATAATGCAGCTTGTGTCTCGCAAATGAAGGAAGGATATATCAAAAGTGACAGAACAAAGCATATACCACCAAGATACTTTGAGTATACTCGAGACCTTATTAAAGACAATCAGGTTGAAATGAGATATGTCCAGTCCAGCAACAACTCAGCTGATCTTTTCACAAAAGCACTTCCCACAGCAACATTCAGGAAACATGTTCATGATATTGGCATGCGCCATGTACGAACATTGTAACGACCTGCAATTTGAGGGGGAGCTATATACTGCACTCTTTTTCCCTTAGCTAAAGTTTTTTCCCATTGGGTTTTTCTTTAGCAAGGTTTTTAATGAGGCAGTTCTTCAAGACCCCGACGTTTTGAAATGGTGTCATCCAAGGGGGAGTGTTATGAATTATTGGTGAATGGTGGATGACACAATTGTCAAACACCTTTATTCACACGAACATGAATTATTGGTGAATGGTGGATGACACAATTGTCAAACATCTTTATTCACACGTTTTATTCACAATTGTCAAACTATTGAAATGTTCATCAATAGTTTAGATTGTCGGTAATTTACTTTTTGCACAGTAGTTTTTGCCTTATAAATAGAATGTATTTGTAACGAAGTGAACTACCCCCCGGTAGAATTAACAATTCACATATATTTCTTCACTCTCTTGTCTCTTAGATATAATAAAGATCAATTATCATTTCAATAATCTTGTTATAATTAGAGCTAATATTATAACACAAACATATTATTCCCTCTTTTCTTTTCTTTTCTTTTCTTTTCTTTTAATAATGTCAATCAATCAATCAATCAATCATACCCAGTAAAATCCCACCGACAGCAAAGCTATAGGTAGGGTCTGGGGAGGGTGGGATGTAGGCACACCGTACCTCTATCCAAAGGAATAAAGAGGTGGCTTCCAGAGAGACCCTCGGCTCTAAGTACATGTGTATGAAGCAAAATAAAGGAAATCAAAGTTTAACAGTTATATAAAAACTACTACTAATTATAATAATATTAATAATAAGGTCACAGTTTAACAGCAATATAAAAGCTAATAATAATAATAATAATAATAATAATAATATATGTAAGGGAAATACCATTATGGTATGTGACCTAAATAAGTTAAGTCTAAGCCCTAAGTTATTCAATTCTCTCTAAAAATCCTTAACTTTAATTCTACTTCTCCACGAATTCCTATCCTCAACCATGTCCTCGGAGAGGTTTAGGTCTATCAAATCATGCCTAATCCTCTCATCCCAAGTCAATTTAGGTCGTCCTCTACCCCTTCTCCCCTCTATAGTAATGTTTTCTTTTAATAATGTATCACACATAATCAACCCAACTCTTGTTTCCATCGGACACCCAATCTATCACACACCTCATAGTCAATCAACCTCTATGGCCAGCCTATGGCGAGCCGTGATGGGCGAGTCACCACCCAACCCGGACGACTACGACGGAATCGAGTACTGGTCAAACCCGGAGCGCACCGGCTGGCTCACCAAACAAGGCGAGTACATCAAAACCTGGCGCCGCCGCTGGTTCGTTCTCAAACAAGGCAAACTCTTCTGGTTCAAGGACGCCATCGTCACTCGCGGATCTAGGCCACGTGGCGTCATACCTGTCGCCACCTGTCTCACCGTCAAAGGAGCCGAAGACGTTATTAATAAACAGTTCGCGTTTGAGCTGTCCACTCGTTCGGACACCATGTTCTTCATTGCGGATTCGGAGAAAGAGAAGGAGGATTGGATTAATTCCATCGGACGGTCCATCGTGCAGCACTCGAGGTCAGTTACTGCTAATGAGATCGTTGATTACGATAGTAATAATAATAATAATAGGTGATTTTATTGTTATTGTTATTGTTGTTATTAGTTTCTGGTTTTTGTGAGCGTACATGTATAATCTGGTATTGTGAGCTTTTGGTTTGTTTGGTTGTGAATCTAATTACTGTTATAATTATAATGATTTCGTTGTTAATTTGATAATCGAGATGGATAATTGAGATGTTGAATTCGCCGATTCGTCTCGTTTTGTGTCGGTAAAGGTTGAAATTAGGGGTTTTTTTTGTATGATTGATGATCCAGATTATATTGCTTACACAAACTGCAATTGTTATTAATTTTGGTTATATTGCTTGTTTATTGAGCTAGAATATGCACAAACTCTTTCTAAACGATCAATTAAAGGGCTAGCAGTGTAGCTTGTTGCCTAGTTGTCTTTTGTATATGTGTAAACACTATCTTTTAGCAGGTTTGTAAAACTCGCTAGGCGGTCCCTAGGCGGCTGACCCTCTTGTAAGGAGTATTCGGAGTACTCGGCTTGTACTTGGACATGATAAATATAGCATAAAATAATTATTGGATATTATATATATATATATATATACACCTATTCTAATAAAGTAAAATAATTGTGACACGTGTCAGTTTGTGGTTAATCCTTACAATTTTTTTCCCTCCAAAACTTATATATGGTAAATATAAAAAATTATTCACTTTCCTTACATTATATTTATATTATATCTAATTAAATTATTCACTTTTATTTAAACTCTATTTGTATTATATCTATACATTTTTATACAAATAAATATTTACATATTATACTAATGTACATTGTTAGAATATATATTTCACAACATACTTGGTGAAATTCAAAAATCTACAACAAACCATGTTTATTAAATATTGAAAATTTGTGTAAGAGTTTAGCTTTATCTTTCACATCGAAAGGCCTCATTGTTTTAAATTTTCATTCAGTGGCATTGCTTCATTATCGTATATTGATTGTAGAACAACTCATTCTCGATTTAAAAGTCAAATATATTTAATGATATAACACAACTATATTTGTAATACATTTTTTACATAATATAAAGAGGCTTAGTTAATTTATCCCATGTAATACACGGGTTTCTAAAGCTAATATATATATATATATATATATATATATATATATATATGTTAAGACAAACATAATTCACGTCAAAATAAGCATAATTCATATGAAAAAAAAAAGCATAATTCAAAAAATTTGTGTTTTGTTGTTATTTTTAATATTTTACTTAAAAAGAGTAAAAAAACTAATTGGTGGCCGAGTACTCCGACTTTTGACCGAGTTAGACCTTGGCGAGTAATAGTTGCTGAGTTGGGAAAAGGCGGCAAGGTTGATGTCCGAGGACCTTGGAATCTCCCGATTCCAAGGCCTTGGAATCCGACTTTTATAACACAACTTTTTAGTGAAAAATAATTTCTACTATTAGCAGTATTGGAATGCAAGCAGTAATGTTGACCAAATTTGAATATCTTGTTAGTAAAATGATCGATTTTCGCTGTGTTTTGCATTCTATGAATGCATCAATTGAGTTTCCACATTGGAAATTTACTGATTTTGTAATAAGAGATCTGATTTTGTGTGATTCATGTGGTCCATTTTGATATCAAATTAGGCTGTTTGATGACACATGTCCTTCAGTTTCAATAGCTGTAGCAAACATTGCTACATAATGTGATGTCTTTTGCGTCTTATCCTAAAAGAATCACACTCTGTGGTGGTTATGCTTTTGTATATCTTCTATCAAGTGGGAATCACAATAATAGTGTCATTTTCATGGTCTATGGAATACTGTAGTGACCATATCTTCATATTCTGTTCATACTATATTTAAATTAATACAATGTAGGTTGGTACAAAAAAAAATTAAACATACTATAGTTAAATTCATATTCTTTTCATGTGGTATACATGCTCGATCATAAAATTCACGTGTTTTTGATGATGATTAAAGTGATAATGTGTAAGTCAAATGCTAGTTAATCGTAACCGAAAACCAAAGTGGTCAAAACAAGATTACAACAGAGGTACAGGATTGACGCCGTGGATCAGCCGTACGCCAATTGTGTTGTCTCAAAACCGGAGCATTGTGATCAAAAGGATCCACAGTTGATGAGGTTCAAGTAAAAACTCAAGATATACACTGTCCATATGCACCGTCCAACCATAAATCTTAAGATTGAATCAATGCAAATAATTTAAGTCAAACTTCCACAATAATATGGGGATACAGTTTAGTCTCTAAAACTGTATAAGTTTTAAAAATGACATATTTTTTATAAATTTAAGTTTCTAAAAATATGATACAAAATTAATTTGGAGGAGAATGTTCTTCAAAAAGTTTTAAAATGGGAGGTGACCAAGAATTTTTTTAGCTTATTGAAAAAGATGCATTGCGCTTTGAGCCATGGTCATTTTCTCATTATTGTGGGTCAAATTTCGCTCTTTGCAACCAACTTAATTCGGTATTTTAGACCTTAGGGCTTAGATAAATGATGAACGGGCTGACTAAAACATCAAAGTTGATCTTTTGAAGGTTAGTCTCGAAGGGCTGTAACGATGACGCTAACATATGGTTTAATGACTTAATCACCGTTTATTAAATTAAAACCAAGGAGAGAGTGGGTAAAGTACCTCTTGACACCAGACGGAGGATGAAATGATAAAATGCTCGTAACTGACTATTTATCTCTAATGTGGGGTGTACAAAATGGATTTTAAGTGTGGGTATGTGATACCGAAGATGAAAATATTATTCAATCAACATAAGAATAGTTTTTATGGATTATATGTTATTGTTATTGCAAAGCGTTACTAAGCGAGTAGTCACCCCTTTAAATTTCTCACTAGAAAAGTAATCATAACAGTTTTCTTCTCAGTTCTCACCCTTACAAATCTCATGTGATCATAGTATGATAGATGATTCTACCTCACCAGTATGGGCGATAAAACAAAATATTACAATGAACTGGTTACACGCTCTTTCCCTTGATGTCTTTACACTTGTGTATCTTGGCAATTATATTGAATTTATAGAATTACTCAACGATACGAAAAATCTTTCTAATTTCAAAAGTGTAAGGGATAGGTTTTGAAAGGTTAAAATGGGATGCTCAAACACCCGATGAGAAAAAAGAAAAGACAAACAAAAACAATCCATATGAAGGGTGGTTGAGATCTACGGTAGGATCGTGTATCGTCCGAGCCTCTTCTGTCATGTTAACATGCCTCAAAAACATATGCATTTATAAATATCCAAAATATTGATTTTAACTCTTTTAAACATTAACTTTTTAACAACTCTTTAAACATTATTTAATTTCCACAAAATAATATAATTTTGTTCTGATAATGTTTTAGACATAAAGAGAATTAGTAAACTGTCAAAATTGTCCTTGAGATTTAGTCACTTTTACGATTTTCATCCGAAAAGATATATTTTCTTTTATGCAATTGGACCCTTTAGGTTTCCCAATTGTTAATTCAGACAGTTTTTTAACGTTAGATGAGGAGCAAATTTGTCTTTTAAGTCTATTTAATATTATATTTAGTTTTAGAACTTCATAGACTTCTTCTTCCCCATAAACCCGTCACCACCATCAAACCCGTCTTGAATAACTATCTTCGTCGTTCTTCTCCAATTGAAGCCACATCCACCTTTTTCCGGTAGATGGGAGCGTTAAACAAGAATTGTGGTGAGGAGGTGGAGGCCAGTTGATGAGGTGGAGACAATTTAATATTTATGTGTTAATGTTAAAAATATACAGAGTTATTGATTTGGATGTCATTGGCAACAATGGTAAACCTAAAATGTCTAATTGCAAACAAAAAAAGAAAAGAAAAAAAAAACTTTTAGACGGATGTTGGAAAAGTGATCAAAACTCATTGATGATTTTAACACTTTACTCTTTTTTTATAAATATATATACATATTAAGCGGTTTTTCTTCTTGTAAGACCCATTTACCATTTGTTTCTTTACACTTTGAAAGATCATTATCCAATTTGTTTTGGTTTGACTTGTTTTGATTTTGAGATTACTCTTCTTATATATGGTATTATGTTAACGCAATATTCATTTCTCATTGTTGAAGGCGTGATTATGGTAGTTGTTTCAAATATGATATGGTTGATGCACGATACACAATACATAAACGGTGGGCTTCCTTTCAACGTGGCTTTGTTGAATGTTGAATTTGAACTTGTAAACTCATTAATGCGGGCTTCCTTTCAACGTGACATAAACTATGGTCCTTCTTTATTGTATAACCGTACTAACGATAGTAAACAAAAGACTTTAACATGATCTGGTTAATGTTGAACGTTAATTTGATGTCGGTTCATGGTCTGATCGTGGACCACGAGACAAATGGTCATATAGATCAAATAACTATTTTTTCGGTTTTTAAGACACAAAACTTTGTTTTTAGTGGAACTGAGTTTGCAATCCAAAAGGGGGCTATAAGGCGCTTGTTGTCCGATTATTTGTCACTGAATTGCAATCTTTTTACTTTGAGCAATACAAGTAATAAATGGGACAAAATATTAATTTGGAAGGCTTAAAACGTGAACTTCAAATTCTAGTTTATTAAATCATAAATATTTTATTTTTACTTAATTAACGATGCTACCTTTTTAGACATAATATTTTCATTGGGTCGTTGTCTTTCACTTTTTTCACGTTTTTGGCCTTTGGGGTTGTGAAATGTTAACATAGTTTTCTATATAGTAGTGTTAATTTTGGAATATGTATATGCGTATTCATTTAAAAAACATGTTTAATAGATAAATCAAAATCATAAATAAATATAATTGTCACAAAACTCTTATCTTTCTGAACCATCAAATTTTATTAATTAATAAATAAACACTAAACTAGCAAGGCGCTAGACTATATTTAAACACGAAAACAACCCGCCAAAATATCATACAACACATTTTAGTTATAGGTATTCCTTTATTGAATCATATTTAAAAAATGTTTGAAATTCAATATATTCCCACGTGATAATATATTAATTTATATATTAATTATAAATTACTTTTTTGCCTTTTCAATTTCAAACTTTAATAAATCCCACTTTAAGGAAACCAATTTCAGTACATCAAGGAAACCGTAATTCAATTCATGGAAAAAAATTTAAAATTCATAAAACATAAAAGCTGGTATTCAACAAACATAGAAATATATTTATTCGTATAGATATAGACAATTAGAGGAAAAATTAATATTACACACGTGATTGATCTGCACCTTTTTAAACCGTTACCTTATATAAATTGTTCCTTTTATGACATAAAAGGTGATAAAAACATAAAACCCCAAAAATACAAAAATCATAAAAACACTAAAGAATGTACAAATATTATTCCGAAACGTACAAGTGGTATATGCATAGACAGTGTGAAAATCATGATTATGAATCTGGACAATATATTTTGTAAGTAGAAACACAGCAGTCGTAAAGCAGCATCTCAGCTCCCGGAGCTCCGACCTGCATTAATTTCTGTGTCTATATATCATATATCTATATCTATATCTATATATATATAGACACACATACACATTCATTTCATGTATGTATCTATCTGTATCTTACAGTGAGAATCTTCAGGTGCATTTTGAAGTCAGTGAATACTGAATAATGCAATCCCTAGCTTTTAACTTCCGTTCGTCACCGTCATTTCACCGGTTTTCTCCGCCGTTGAACGGCGAATGCTCCGGTGGAAGTAGAAACAGACGCGGTTCGCTTTCGTTTCGTGTTCGTAGTCCGGTTCGATGTGTTCTTCAGTCTCCGTCTGTAGGTAATATTTTTTTAATGTGTTTAGCTGATTTCAATTGGAAATGTGTTTCGGAATTAGGTTTTTTAGTTGATTGATTATTATGATTATGAATTTAACTAGTTTTAGTTGATTGATTATTATGATTATTAATTTTCAGTCTCCGTCTCTATGTAATGTTTTAACTTTTAATGCGTTTGAGGTATTGCATTGAGTTGTTTTGATTACCAGTAGTTGATTTAGGTAATTAGGTCTCGTTGTTTAGTTGATTTGAATCGGAAACGTGTTTCGGAATTAGGTTGTTTAGTTGATTGATAACGAGTTTAACTAGTTTTGAAAGGTGATGAAGCATTGGTAACTGATTTTCGGTCTCGTTAATTGGAAATGTGTTTCAGAATTAGGTTTTTTAGTTGATTGATAATGAGTTTAACTAGTTTTGGAAGGTGATGAAGCATTGGTACCTAATTTTCGGTCTCGTTGTTTAGTTGATTTAAATTGAAAATATGTTTCGGAATTAGGTTGTTTGGTTGATTGATAACGAGTTTTAACTAGATTTGAAAGGTGATGAAGCATTAGTAACTAATTCGAGGTTGTGTTGTTTAGCTGATTTAAATTGAAAATGTGTTTTGGTATTAGGTTGTTTAGTTGATTGATAACGAGTTTAACTAGTTTTGAAAGGTGATGAAGTATCAGTAACTAATTTTAGGTCTTGTTGTTCAGCTGATTTATATCAGAAATCTGTTTTGGATTAGGGTTTTTAGTTGATTGATAACAAGTTTAACTAATTTTGGAAAGCGATGAATAACTAAATTTGATTTTCAACATTTTATTTCTAGTTGCCGATGAAGCGAAATTTGTCGAAGCTTCAAGGAAAGGAAATTTGGTGCCACTTAAAAAGTGCATATTCGCCGATCACTTAACGCCGGTGCTAGCTTACCGTTGTCTGGTCAACGAAGATGATAAAGAGGCTCCTAGCTTCCTTTTTGAGTCGGTGGAGCCTGGTTTCAAATCCTCACAAGTTGTAAGATTAATGTTTTTAATCTCTTTCGGTTTGTTGGTTGTGTATGATTTTCTGACATGGTGATTTCAATTTGTTAGGGTCGGTACAGTGTGGTAGGGTCTAATCCAACACTTGAAATTATTGCTAAAGAAAACAGTGTGACAATTGTGGATCACGAGAAAGGAAGTTCTATTCAGAAGGTTGTTGATAACCCTATGGAAATTCCAAAAAGTCTCTGATAGTTGGAAACCTCAGCTTCTTGATGATCTTCCTGATACATTTTGCGGTATGATATACAACTCTTTATTTACTGCTAGTACAGGTTCTTAAATGTGCATCTTCATGTAGAAATGAAGGGTGTGATTTAATCCTCATGTGGCAGGGTAGTTGAACAAAGTGTAGGACATAATTAAACATTGTTTGTTAGTTGGAATGCATCTTTTTTGCGTCCGGTTCTTGCTGTCGTGTTTCATAGCTTTTGACCAGGCGACCGTTCATTGTACTTTGTAGATACGCATTTAATCATTATGTTAAATTTTGGTATTGTTTGGTAGAACATTAATTGCTTGCTTCCTCATTTAACCTCAAATGCATTAAGAGGGGGGGGGGGGGGGTAAATTGACCAAATCATGATGTTGACTTGTATACTAACAAAAAGTTTATAATTTACATGCATAAGTGACATTTTAAAGGATCTTATTGTAACTTTGGACTGCTTTACGTATAGGTGGATGGGTCGGTTACTTTTCATACGACACAGTTCGTTATGTGGAGAAGAAAAAACTCTTGTTTATAGATGCACCACCAGATGACAGGAATCTAGCTGATATTCATCTTGGATTGTATGAAGATGTGATTGTTTTCGATCATGTGCAAAAGGTACTCATATCATAATAATATACTTTTTCTTCATTAAACTTTTATCATAATAAATAATTTTGATCTCCAGAAAGCATATATTATTCACTGGGTGAGGCTTGAAAAGTATGCATCCACTGAAGAAGCTTATAAAGATGGACTAAAACGACTGGAAATATTGGCGTCTAAAGTACATGATATTGATCTGTAAGTCACTTATCTTCTATATAGCATTCGGATTCTATTATCCATATATTCACACAAGTTTCAATCATTAGGCCAAAGTTAGCTCCGGGTTCTGTTGAATTAAGCACACAACAATTTGGAACTCCTTTAAACGAGTCTAGCATGACCAGTGAAGGATACAAAGCAGCAGTATTACAAGCAAAAGAACACATTCTTGCAGGTGATATCTTCCAAATTGTTTTAAGTCAACGCTTTGAACGCCGCACGTTTGCAGATCCGTTTGAGATTTACCGAGCATTAAGAGTCGTGAATCCAAGTCCATACATGACTTATTTGCAGGTACATTGTTTATAATTAATCTTTTTCAGTTATTGTTCTCACTTAACTTTTTGTGATGCTTCATGTTATCAGGCTCGTGGGTGTATCTTGGTTGGTTCAAGTCCAGAAATTCTCACTCGTGTGAAAAATGTCAGTTATCAGTTTCCTTCTTTTAGTTATAGATAATCTTATTATTGTAAAACTTCAAAAAGATTTATAAACATTTATTTATCTTTTGACAGAGTGCGGTTGTTAATCGACCTTTAGCTGGGACTGTTAGAAGAGGAAGGACTCCTGATGAGGATGAACAGTTGGAGAAGATGCTGTTAAAAGATGAAAAGCAATGCGCAGAACACATCATGCTGGTTGACTTAGGGAGGAATGATGTTGGAAAGGTACTTTGACTTTTTAGTTTGACTAGTTCAAAATGTTGACTTTGTTGATTCTGACATATGACTCGGATGCAGGTCACAAAACCTGGCTCAGTTAACGTGGAAAAGCTTATGAACATTGAACGGTACTCCCATGTGATGCATATTAGTTCCACCGTAAGACACTACTATTTTGTCTGTTGTTTCTGTAATTTCAACTCGTCTATTTATTAATGAATCAATCTGGGTTGTGTTTTTATCGCAAACGGGTAACATAAAAATATTTAGCTAGAACGGGTTGAAAGTCAACAAAACAATTCCATTTTTAATGCATACACTTTTCAAAGATTTATAATTTTCATCATAATATTGTTTTTGTAATAACTATTAACACATTAACTATTTAAAAAAAAAGTGCTGGTCAACACGACCTGGCCCATGTTGACTTTGATCTGTTTGAGCCTAAACCCGTTACTCTAAATTTCAAACTTACCACCTCTAGTTAGATTCTTCAACACTATACATCAACTGGTTTATTTATAATTGGTTTAAGAATTCATATTATTTATAATTAAATCATTATTGCTTCTTTTCGGTTGTTAAAGGTGACTGGTGAGTTGCTGGATCATCTGACTTGCTGGGACGTTCTTTCTGCTGCACTTCTGGTTGGAACTGTTAGTGGTGCTCCAAAGGTTTGCTCTTTATACCATTGCCTTCTAAAAGTTGAAAAATTGGCGGGTCGGGTAGCAGGTCAAATTGGGTTGGGTCATTTTTTTATAATTTTTTAATCAAATAGGGTCAAGTTTATCCCAAAACACTTTTTATTCAAAAATTATTATTTCAGTTAAAAATTATAGTTTATCCCAAAATAACTTTTGTCCAAAAAAATTTATTTTAATGAAATTTTATATGAATCAATCACTTATGAGATATAGCATTAAAAATATAATTTCTGGGACTTTTGACCCAGTTAATTTTTAGTTAGTTTTTGCATTGAGATTTAATGCATTAAACATGCAACTTTTGATTTTGACCCGCTTTGTTTTTATCTAGTTTTTTTTTTCCATTAAGATTTAATGCATTGAAAATACAATTTTCGAGACTGTTGGCCCGTTTTCTTTTTAAGTTCATTTTTTTTCATTTTTACCTGTTAGAGATAAAAAATAACCCAAATAGATGGTTGAAATCGCCATCTCTATTGGATTCCCGTAAAATCTAAAAAAATAATATTTTTTATTGAATAAAATGATTGTGAGGTTTTATACACCAGAAGTACATTTTTTATACTTTCGGCACGTTTCCTTTTCAGCTATTTTTTTTTATTTTACCTGTTTGAGCCGTTAACGATAAATCATAACCCGGCCCAAAAAGAAGTAAATGGGTCCAAATTAACACCTCTGTTAGTGAAGGTTCTAAACTCAAAACTCTTAACACACCAATCTGATGCAGGTGAAGGCAATGGAACTAATTGATAAACTAGAAGTTACAAGACGTGGGCCCTACAGTGGCGGGTTCGGGTGGGTATCCTTTTCAGGGGAGATGGACGTGGCCCTGTCCCTCAGGACCATGGTGTTCCCAGCGGGAACCCGTTATGACACAATGTACTTGTACAAAGAAGACAGCAAGAGGAAGCAGTGGGTGGCTTACCTTCAAGCAGGTGCGGGTATTGTAGCCGACAGTGTTCCAGAGGATGAGCAACAAGAGTGTGAAAACAAAGCGGCTGGTCTGGCTCGAGCCATTGATCTAGCCGAGTCAGCCTTTTGTGAGTGAGTTAAGGTTGGGTTGTTAATCTGTTCAGAACTAGAATGTGGTTGGTTATGTTAATTGCATGTGGGAAATGCAATTATGTTGCTAGTGCAAAACAATTGCTTTTATATCTATTTATGTTTAAATTTAGTTTCTTGACATAAATACCTTTTAGAAAAGTTTATTAAATTGGTCAACAATGAGCATGTCCGATTGAGGTTCGGATTCGGTTAAAAAAACATATATTATAACCCGAATATATTAGTATAAAAACTGAAATAAACAAGCTGAACCTGAGCCTAAGACAAGCCCGACCTTGAAAAACAACTCACGAGCCGAGTTGAAGCTTTCTTAAGTTAAACGAGTTGACAAGCTTGAGCTCACCGCAGTTCATGACACCCCTTAGCTCTTAGCAACTAATTGTTTATAAAAGAAACCTTAAGTGATATATATCATAGTTATACATCATGTTGTCGAGCTAGAACTTGTTTGCCACACGAATGATCATAATCTTTATTATTCCACTACACTAAAGAGCTCTGAGCTCTTGTATTGTACTAATATCACTAAAGACTTGTAATTGATTCACTTGTGAAAGGGAAGGGATAAGGCAAACAAACAAGTACTCTCATCACTAAAACTAATACTCCCAATGCAACATACTTATTATCGGGCTCGCTTATTTCTTCAGCCAGTGGAGCAATCGGCCCGCGCTGTAAAAAGAATATCAAAACTAACCAATAAAACGCCACGTCATCTGTTAATGATAATAGCCCCAGCAACACAACAGAAGCAGCCGATAAATGATACGCAGCCTGCAAAACACAACCAAAGTGTTCATAACTTCATATCGTTGAAAATAAACCAAAACTATTTCGACCCAAACTAGCCCGGCCGGCCCATTTCAAACAAAATAAGCATCATGAAGCGAAGAATGGAACCTTTCGGCCCCATATTGCAAAAGATATTCGGCCACCATCTAGCTCGCCTGCAGGAATGTTGTTAATTGCATTAATGAGAAGCCCGCCCAAGCCCAAATCGCTAACGGGCTGACTGATATAATTGCTTGAAGAAACACTAACCAGACCCCGGGCAGATTACTGGTAACCTGGGGGTTAGATAGATGTTTCCCACGAGGGGTTAGACCCTTGGAAGATGGTTCTTCTGATAACCTGCAAAACAGACACCGTGAGCTTGTCACTGAGAAGGGGGGGTTCCTCCTTGTGACCACCCTCCGGCGTGAGGATCAGACTAGATTGCTCTTTAAATATAAAAGTATATTAAGAGATTGCTAGAGCAGATATCAGGTATATATGATAAGATAAGATGTTCATACCATTGGGGTATTTATAGCCGAAGGTAGGTTTCCAAGGGGTTTAGCCGGCCCAACACGCTACCAACTGTAACCTATGCACGTGCCCTGCCTGTGAGTGGTGGATAGGTAGCGGCTGACACAGAGCAGGCGTGTCGTGCACTCTTCCTCTTCTGCCAACTACAGGCTAGGCACGTGGTATGGCAGGAGTTGGTGGGTAGGCGGCGGCTATTGGTCACAGTGCTGTGGCGTGCTGTCTGCCATGCTGCTGTCAGTGAGCTGTCGCATTCTTGGTCAGATCTTTTGTCTGTACCTCGTCAGGTATCACACAAAAGATCCTCCATCATACGGACTGGCTCATTTAGGCGGGAGTTTTCCCCCTCCCGCCTTTGCTCATTCCTTCAGGTGACACTGGGGAGAGTTAAGTGCCTTGTGCGTGTAGCCATGCTGCGCGGGTGGCCTTCCCTAATGGCTTGTATCCGAGGCTGCGGGGACAGGCGGAGTCCTTCACCATTGGGAGGCATTTCCTGCGGGACCAGCTTGCGTACTGCGCGTAAGGACGTTACGTCTCTGAGCATGGTTGGTCCTGCGGATCCAGTTGGTCTCTGCGCAGACGTCCCTGTTTAAGGTGAGTCTTGCGGGTCCAACTGGGCTCTGCTGGGACCTACCTCTTCAAGTCCCCCCAGTCCAATGTTCTTCTCATGAGTGTTTAATAAAATGAGGTGAACTTTTGGACTTGAGCAAAGGGTTTTTGAAAAGGGTTTTGTAAGGTTTTCCATGGGGATTCTTTCCGCGGAAGTCCTTGTCACTTGCAGAAATGCCCGAGTTTCCTGCTTGGTCTTTGGGTATGATGCGGGTAGGTCTGTAACCTCCTCGCAAGTCAGGAGCATTGAGTCCCAGTTGTATGTATTTTCCATGAGGTTTTGGTAGTTTTGAACATAGTGATCAATTATGTTAAGACCACCAATTCCATGTTGGAGCTTCAAACAACGTAGTTCTCGACGTTCCCGCTATGCGGGGATGTTATTTCCGTTTCCGCAAGCATTGCCCGGAAGATCCTTCTTGGTTTCAATTCCCAGCGGAGCGCTAGGTATGTGAAGGGTTTTGCCTTAACACTGTACCTGTGCTCGTCTTACGGTTACTTTACTTCCAAGGTATTCCTGGCGTCAATTCCCTGCGGGTGTTAGGTATGTGAAGGGTTTTGCCTTTACACTGTACCCGCACCCGTCTTATAGTTACTTGGTTGCCGAGGTACTTGGCTTCAATTCCCTGCGGGTGCTAGGTATGTGAAGGGTTTTGCCTTGACACTGTACCCGCATCCGTCTTACGGTTACTTGTTCACCAAGGTTTTCTTGGCTTCAATTCCCTGCGGGTGTTAGGTATGTGAAGGGTTTTGCCTTAACACTGTACCCACAGCCGTCTTACGGTTATTTGTTTGCCAAGGTTTATTTGGCTTCAATTCCCTGCGGGTGCTAGGTATGTGAAGGGTTTTGCCTTTACACTGTACCCGCATCCGTCTTACGGTTACTTGCTTGCCAAGGAGTAAGGGGTATTTTCCCGCTTACTTTTTAATATTTTCGAATTTTGAATTTTGAAATTCGAAGAGTTGGTGAAAAGATAAGTCCAAACCTCTGAAACGTCGTGCGACGGTTTCTTCTGACTGTGTCAGGACGTGCAGGGAGTTATGGTGACGTGACAGAACATGGTCATTCCAGTTGCTTTTTCAGGCGCGTGGGCACGGGATTTCGGGCGCGTAGCCGCGAAATCTCTGGCACACGTCCTTTTGACAGCTGTTGCCAGCTTGCCTTTGCCACGCGTCATAGTTTCATTGCACCTTTGATTTCTCTCTCTTCCGTATTAAATTCATCGCATTAATTGCGATTACTATATAAAGGGGGAGAGGGTTATTTGCAATTCACACTTTCCACTTTCATCTCTTCTTCTCCAGTAATTTCCGGCGAATTTCTCTTTTTCGGTAAATCATTACTCTGAAATTTCTTCTTTCTTCCACCATGTCTTCTCACGATGCTGATGATCAGAAGACTGCTGGCGAATGCCAGTGTTCTCTTCCTGTCGAGCTGTACCAGTATATCGTCAGGAAGTTCATGCTCGAGTCTCTCGAGCCTGAGTTTCCTGAGCCCCACCATACTGTGTACGATGCCCCTAGTGGCAAGATCGGGGTTTATGCTGCATTCTTTGTCTACGGAAACCTTAGGTTTCCGTTGACAAAGTTTGTGTACCGTGTCCTGGAGAGGCACGGTGTGCACCTGACAGAGGTGCACCCCATGGCCATTGCCAAGGTCCGGCACTTTGAGTGGGTGTGCCGGATACTGGGCCTTGAGCCCCTCGTTGACCGTCTGATGACCTTCTACACTTGGAGGTGCATCCAGGGGTGGTACACTCTTACAACCCGTATCAAGGGTTTAAAGATTTGTACCACCGAGCGGAGTCTTCGCTCGTGGAGAAGAGAGTTCTTCTTCATATCCGCTCGCGCCATCCCCATCGCCATGAAGTTCAAGAATGGCCAGGCGCTTCCGAACCTTCCCGCCCTCAACTACGAGGAGGCGGAATGGTTCTCGAAGATATCCCGGGTCCAGTCCCCGGTTTTCCGTTTTCCGGAGTCGGCGATGGTGATGCTGGGGATGAGCCGGGTGTGGAAGGCGGCGAATGCGGATAAGGTTCCGATCGTCCTTGAATATGGTTCGAACTCTGTCCCTTATGGTACGTCTTGTTTCATTTTGCTGACTTCGATTTTTTCTAACTTTCTTGTTGATTTCAGAGGGGAACGATCTTCAGTCGCTCCTGAACCCGCGGGAGGAAGATGGTCCCGCGCGGATGGGTACTCGTGCTCTGGACGAGAACGAGTTGCCCATCTTAGAGCAGACCGCGGGTCGGTTCGTGGAGGTTTACCCGTCAGGCCAAGAGATCCTGAGCCACCGACGGCCAGGTAAGCCTATCTTCTACCCTGAACCTCTCAATGTTGTGCCTGCTGCTGGAGTTGACATTTCTTCTTCTGAGGAATCCGCAGAAGGTCCTCCACTCGTGCGGAAGAAAAAGGCTGCCGTCGGGAAAGGCAAGGAGAAGGTGGCCTCTACGGCCGACCCGGTAGTCCTATCTGACTCGGAGTCAGATAGTGCAGAGGTGGCGGGGAAGCCCGGTGGTGAGGAGACCACCGCTCCGGAGGCTGTAGCTGTTACCTCCGGGGAGGCAGCGACGACGACGGTTACCGGTGTCAAGAGGCCGGCTCCATCGGGTTCGCCCCCGCTCGTCCGTACGTTCAAGCTCAAGAAACCCCGTAAGTACCCCCATAACTCTTGTCTAGATTTGTTGTTTCAAATAAATTTTTCTAACACTTTTGCTTGTGCAGGTGTGGGTGTTGACGCATTCCAGGGTGGAGTTGGAGCAAGTATTCCCCCGCCAATGAGGGAAGGCTCGGTCAGCCTTCCCGAGGCGTCGACCCAGGCATCTGCGCCTGCTTCCGTTGGTTCCAGCCTTCCTGAGGCTGTTCCAGCTGAGAAGGTGTCTCCGCCGGCCGTGAGTGCAATTTTTACAGCATCTTTCACGGAGCCGGCGGTTACTGTTGCTGAGGAGGCAACGCCAACAGTGGCTACCACAGCGGCTGCCACTATACCTGCGCCACCGTTACCGACGGCCGGACCATCAGGTACGCGCCGGGCTTCCCGCCGATCTATGCCACCTTCCCGTCTGCCTGACCTGTTGGATGGATTTCCTTTAGGTTCAGGTGATGGGTTTGGCGGCTATCGGCCTGTTATTGACCCTACAGGTACGTAGGGTTCTTTTTCCTTTGTATATTTTTATCATCTTTTCCCAACTGCCTTTGTTTCTTTTGCAGTGTCGGATTCCAATGAAGTGTATGTTCCAAGATGGAACATACGCCGAGGAACAACCCTTCGCACCCCTGTGGAGTGCGTGGACTGGGCTCGCCACGCTGCTCCTCATGGTGCGTTGGGGGAAGCCATGGCTAGCTACCAAGAGGGTAGGCTAACCAATGAGCTTCGGGTTCTCCAGGCCCGGACGCAGCCCCGCGTCGAGCTGCTTTGTCGTGAAAACGACAAGTTAAAAGCAGCGCGCGCCAAAGATGTATCTGAAGCGCGGGCTCTTCGGGAGGAGAACCGGCAGTTGGCCGCTGCCGCAGCCGAGAAGGAGAAGGCATTCAAGGCCCTCGAGGTTGAAGTCCAGGCGCGACTCGAGGCCCGCTCCAAGGCTGCCCAAGCTGTGAATGAACAGCTTCGGCTGGCCAAGGAGACTGCGCGAAACTCAACTGAGAGGGCTGCCAAGGCTGAAGCTGTTGCTGAGCCACTTCGCGAAGAGAATGAGCAGCTTAAATGCAAATTAAAGGCTCTTCAGCATGCTCATGACGCCTTGGCAATGGAAGATGCCAAGAAGCTGCAAGAGATTCTTGACCAGAGGGGGGTGCTTGACCAAACCGAGCGGAAGCTTAAGGGCGTCGAAGAGGCTGCCGCAAAGGAAGTATTACTTGCCAATCTGAACCAAAGCGAAGCCGAACGCGCCCGTGACGAAGTGCAAGCTACCCTCCAATGGCTACTTCGAGAAGCGTTGCCTCAGGTATCCTCTTTTCTTTTTCTTCTCTTTCTACTTGTAATTAGAAAATGTTCTAACTTGTAATTTTCTTTTGTAGGTTGTGCGTCGGGTCCTTTCTGAGACCTCTTATGATGATGCGATGAGCGCAGCCCTCAACGCTTCTCATGAGGATGGGGAGAAGACTGGCTTCCTGCTTGGTCTAGGGTTTGCTGAGAGAGGCTTTCCGCCCTCCAACTTCCCTTTATTCAATGTTAATACTGAAGCTGCTTATGACCAAGCTGTGAACCAGTACGCTGCCTTCCCGCATCCAGTGGTGGAGAAGGTGAATGAAGCTGCTGCTGCTGATGATGGGCTAAACATCCTTAAGGCTTTCCTTGGGCAGCCGCTCTCTGACGGTGCTGGTCCAAGCGGAGGTGGCCCTGAAGCCTAATCCTGAAGATCCCTTCCCACTGCTAGGATAGACTTAGCTTTGTATAGATTTCTTTTAGGCGGGTAGTTACCCGGCCACTGTTGTAATATATCATTGAAATATACGATTGTTATTCCTTTCATTGGATTCTTTGCTTTATAAACTTATGACTTGCATACTTAGTTTAAAATAGCAATTTTCCAAGTGTTTAGAATAAGAACCTTTGAACGTGGTTGATAGTGGGTTAAAGTTTCGCTTCCTCCTTCGTGATTGTGCGGGTAGAACCGTCACTTGCACTTGGTAGGATGGCTAAACTTTAACTTTTATCCAACCTGCGTGTAGGTTTTTCTTACTTTTTGAGGATAAGTTAACCTTTGAACGTGGTTGATAACAGGTGAAGTTTTGCTTCCTCTTTCGTGATTGCGCGGGTAGAACCGTCACTTGCACTTAGTAGGATGGCAAAACTTTACCCATACCTGACATGCGTGTAGGTTTTTCTTACCTTTTTAAGAATTTTGTTTTGAATCGTTCGACGCGCGGTTGTCGGTAGGTTAGTGTTCATTTTCCTTTCATGATTCATGCGGATAGACCGGCACTTTCATTTAATGGAATCATTGAACTCTTCTCCTTCAACTGACCTGCGTGAAGGTTTGCCACGTTATTGGGTTCGTGCGGGTAAGACCGCCTTCCCACGCAACGACTTCACGTAATGTGAATGCCGTCACCAGTGTTGGATAGTTTTAACCGTTCGACGCGCGATTGTTGATAGGTTAGTGTTCATTTTCCTTTCATGATTCATGCGGATAGACCGGCACTTTCATTTAATGGAATAATTGAACTCCTCCTTCAACTGACCTGCGTGAAGGTTTGCCTGTTGAGGATAAGTTAACCTTTGAACGTGGCTGATAATAGGTGTGAAGTTTTGCTTCCTCTTTCGTGATTGTGCGGGTAGACCCGTCACTTGCACTTAGTAGGATGGCATAACTTTACCCATATCTGACCTGCGTATAGGTTTATCTTTTCCTCTTAAGAATTTTGAACCGTCCCACGCGCGGTTGTTGATAGGTTGGTGCAGTTCCCTCGAATGATTCATGCGGATAGACCAGCACTTTCATATGGTAACTTTTTTCCCTTCAACTGACCTGCGTGAAGGTTTATCATGCTTTTTGGGTTCGTGCGGGTAGGACCGCCTTCCCATGCAATGACGTTTTTTGTAATTATGCGGTGAAAACCGGCATATTAGTGTGTACAAAAGTATAAATGTAAATCATCAGCTTCGACGTTTGAAAGAGAATCATTTCCATTAGAAGTGGCTCTTGGCCTTTTCTGTACAAATTGGAATTGATTACATGCAAACTGTGTAATTGAACTCCCTTCCATGTTGGGACAGGAGTGCCATCGAGCCGACACGCACCTGTTTCGGGATCTCGTTCTTTACGCAGCATGTAGTCTCCATATTGAAGCTGATTTTTTATTCATGTTTACCCCAGCCATGGTTCCACACGCACCTGGATGCCTGCTTAACTTTTATTTCGCCACGAGGTGTGCGAGCGTCCCATCTTTGACGAATGTTTCGACCATGTCTTTTACGTCTATGCATTCTTCAGTGTTGTGGCCTTTTGTTCTGTGATAGTCACAGTACTTGCTCCGATCAGCATCGTGACGATGTCGGATTACTGGAGGCTTTGGCCATGGGAGCTCTTCAGTAGCAAATATGTCAGTGACGCTTTTGGTAAGTGGCGTCCATCTGGAGTTCCGGTGCAGCTTTACATTATCCCTTTCACCCGATCGGTGCTGTAAGCCGGATGAGGTGTCAAAGTTTACCCTTGACTGCCAAATGCCTTGCTTCCGTTTTTTGTTCAATCGGGCGGTGAGGACGTTGTCCTCTCTCGTCCTCTGGGTGTAAAGGTTTGTGCTCTGCGGAAGGTCTCTACCCAGTTGCTTCTCCGTTTCCGCATAGCGTTTGGCTGCTGTCATGATGCCATCCCATGTGGATGGCATTCCATCTTTACCCGTTAGGGTGCGGATAAGCTCTGGGTCCTGCGCGCCCTGGATGAAGGCTGCGCGAACAAGATCCTCGCTGATATTGCCCAAACTTAACTTCTTTGAGTTGAAGCGAGTGATGAAGTTTGGCAGAGATTCATCTTCTTCCCGTATGCATTTGAGGATTGTCCATTGCTCCTCGGTATACTTTCGCTGCTGGCTGAAGTGTTGGCTAAACTTCTGCTGGAAGTCTGCCCAGTCGTAAATGTGGTTAACCGGTAAACGATCAAACCAAACCCTAGCAGCCCCCACCAGCGTCATTTGAAACATGTAACACCACGTGGGTTCCGTCCAGTTGCTGACGGTTGCCCCTGCTATGAACCTGTTCAAATGGTCGTCTGGGTCGGACATACCATCATAAGTGCCTATGTTGGGCATTTGTTTGGCACTTTTTGGGGCAATTGCTTCCGCAATGTCCCTTGCAAATTTGGACGTTCCCGCATTTGCAACGTTCGGTCTGAACGTTTTGGAGAAGTCTCGTGAACTTCCACCTGTGCGTTTTGGTTTGAAGGCTTGTCCAAAATGCCTTCTCGGTTGGGAGTCCGTTTCCTTATGCTTCCCTTTTGCCCTATGGCGAGGGTTCGCGTCGGAGTCGGATTCCTCCGAGTCATTGTCCAAGTATTCTTCGAATTCGTCGGCCTGTTGGACGGAACGCAAGCGTTCGTCCAACTCAGCTTGGAATTCCTTTTGTCGTGCTTCCGCCCATGCCTTAACTTCATCGAGAGTTTGGCGGGGGAGTCTTGTTCGTTTTTTAAACTGGGTATCGGTGAATCCCAGTGGGCGATTATTTACTGCACTTGCCCCAGCTTGGGTAACTGGGGTAGTGTTCGTAAAATTTACTTCACTTGCCCCGGCTTGGGTAACCGGGGTAGTGTTTGTAAAAACTGTGTTGCCGGTATTCCCTCCAGTAGCTGGGGTTGTGGTTACCGGAGTTTCTTTAACCATCTTTCTAGAATTTTGAAAAAACTGGAGAAAAATGAAGTTCTAGCTTTATGCACGGATGGCGCCAATGAAGAAACACTAACCAGACCCCGGGCAGATTACTGGTAACCTGGGGGTTGGAGAGCTGTTTCCCACGAGGGGTTAAACCCTTGGAAGATGGTTCTTCTGATAACCTGCAAAACAGACACCGTGAGCTCGTCACTGAGAAGGGGGGGGTTCCTCCTTGTGACCACCCTCCGGCGTGAGAATCAGACTAGATTGCTCTTTAAATATAAAAGTATATTAAGAGATTGCTAGAGCAGATATCAGGTATATATGATAAGATAAGATGTTCATACCATTGGGGTATTTATAGCCGAAGGTAGGTTTCCAAGGGGTTTAGCCGGCCCAACACGCTACCAACTGTAACCTATGCACGTGCCCTGCCTGTGAGTGGTGGATAGGTAGCGGCTGACACAGAGCAGGCGTGTCGTGCACTCTTCCTCTTCTGCCAACTACAGGCTATGCACGTGGTATGGCAGGAGTTGGTGGGTAGGCGGCGGCTATTGGTCACAGTGCTGTGGCGTGCTGTCTGCCATGCTGCTGTCAGTGAGCTGTCGCATTCTTGGTCAGATCTTTTGTCTGTACCTCGTCAGGTATCACACAAAAGATCCTCCATCATACGGACTGGCTCATTTAGGCGGGAGTTTTCCCCCTCCCGCCTTTGCTCATTCCTTCAGGTGACACTGGGGAGAGTTAAGTGCCTTGTGCGTGTAGCCATGCTGCGCGGGTGGCCTTCCCTAATGGCTTGTATCCGAGGCTGCGGGGACAGGCGGAGTCCTTCACCATTGGGAGGCTTAAGTGATATATATCATAGTTATACATCATGTTGTCGAGCTAGAACTTGTTTGCCACACGAATGATCATAATCTTTATTATTCCACTACACTAAAGAGCTCTGAGCTCTTGTATTGTACTAATATCACTAAAGACTTGTAATTGATTCACTTGTGAAAGGGAAGGGATAAGGCAAACAAACAAGTACTCTCATCACTAAAACTAATACTCCCAATGCAACATACTTATTATCGGGCTCGCTTATTTCTTCAGCCAGTGGAGCAATCGGCCCGCGCTGTAAAAAGAATATCAAAACTAACCAATAAAACGCCACGTCATCTGTTAATGATAATAGCCCCAGCAACACAACAGAAGCAGCCGATAAATGATACGCAGCCTGCAAAACACAACCAAAGTGTTCATAACTTCATATCGTTGAAAATAAACCAAAACTATTTCGACCCAAACTAGCCCGGCCGGCCCATTTCAAACAAAATAAGCATCATGAAGCGAAGAATGGAACCTTTCGGCCCCATATTGCAAAAGATATTCGGCCACCATCTAGCTCGCCTGCAGGAATGTTGTTAATTGCATTAATGAGAAGCCCGCCCAAGCCCAAATCGCTAACGGGCTGACTGATATAATTGCTCCTTCTCTAAGAACATCACCAAGAAGCAGTTTTGCTATCCCACCAGCAAGAAATGATTTGTGAAATACAGAAACATCAACAACGATCCCTGTACCATCGGTTGGTGACAAGTAAAAGCCCAAAAGCAAAAAAACAAGGCCCAATGTAAAGCCCGCTAAAGGGCCTGCTGCTGCGATCTTAAGAAGAGCCTCACGGTTTGGTACAATGTTTAGAATCCGTGTTATTGCACCAAACGAGCCTATCTGCCACAAAAATATGTTAACTGGTCAAGAAGGCTTAGGGAGTTAGGGACAAAACAGGTTATTTTTGTATGGGTTAAAACGCGTCAATCGGGTTGATACAAAACACTTCTTGTTCAGCATGTTCAACCATTGTCTTTTTAAGTCAATTTTTTTACTAGAGACTGCTTGGCCCGTTAGAGATCAAGCATAACCCAAATAACCTTAAGGGGTCAAAGTTGACTTAGTTGACTAAGTATACAAACCTCACCTGCCAACTCGGTACAAAATACGGGACCCCAAGTTTAACTCCTCTTCTGGCAACCAAAATGTGGGTGATTTCATGCACACCCAAAACAAGTGCGGTTACAAGGGCTCCGGGAAGCCCGTCCTTTAATAAGTCAATATTGTCAAAAACGGATCTGAACATCACAATACGCGCGTTACTATTATTAATAGAAATCAACATAAAAGACACTATTAGAATGATTGGATAGATTTGCATACAATACGTTTGACTGCAATGCGGGCACGTTATGTAATAGTAACGTGCATATTATAACTAATCCAAAAGCTCCAGCAGCAAACCATTCAGGGATGCCTTTAACGAAAAAAAACAATAGAATTAACCACAACAATCTAATGAAAAAGAACATATAGACAATTAGGCTGTGTTTGTTTTTGCTTCAAACGTCTGCAGGAGGGTTATGTCTGTGGGCGCGCAGACATAAGTTCTTGAAGACAGTTTGTTTAAAAAAAAAAAGGATCTGAAAACTGCTTATATGGTCTTAAATAATAAGCTAATATCCAACATCTTCACGCTTTTTCACACTTCTTATCATCCTACCAACATCCAATGTCCACCACACCACCCACCGTGCGCCACCACCATCCACCACCACCCACCGTCCACCACCACTACCCACCACCCACCGTTGGCCACAACCACCGTCCACCACCCACCACCATTGTCCATCACCACCACCACCCATCGTTGGCCACCATCACCGTCCACCACCCACCACAACCGTCCATCACCACCACCTACCACAAACGTCCACCACCACCCACTTCCATAGTTCATACACCACTACCAATTATTTTAGCAGTCTACAAACGTTAAATGACTTCTATGTATTGTCATTAATTTTCAGCTTATGCAGACGATATCTTATAAAACAAACAGTATTATATTTTCAGATTGCAGACCTTCAGACCGCATCTTAAGTTGCAGACATAAAATCAGATGAAATCGGATTGCAAACAGTTTTTGTCGTAAAAAACAAACAGCTCCTTAAACAAAGACAATATTAATAGTTAATAATACCCGTTGTTTCCGGTTGTAAGGTGTTTCTAGGAACCACAACTGCCACAGGTTTATCATCTTCAGGATTTACCAAAAGGAAAAGCTTATATTCATCCCCAAAAGTATCCTTTACATCATGTAAAAAATTACATATTTAGCCTTTCCCTAACGGGTTCTCACGGTTAAAAAAAATATAACTAACCTGTAGTCTTTTTTTAAGTTTGTCGTAAGTTACAGCAGGCGATCCTCGCAGGTTTCCTTTAAACAACACTCCCCTCTGTAACATAAAGATAAATGTAAATTAATTATCAAGATTTATTTTAGTCACTTAGTTATGTGTATTATGACCTGATATGATTCTTGGCTGGTAATAAAAAAGGTGTCGAATCCAAACACTTGGTCTTTTAATATTTTGGTTGTTTCGTTTGGGATTGTGATGATGCCATCAAGCTGATGTGGCTGTTAAATATAAGTAGGAGTTAACAAGAGAGAATAATATGATATGAATAAAAGTGGAAGTGTTATTAATGAATTATTCACCTTCACATATGGTAGGTGTGATCCATTTGTAATCTCTATATTATGAGTCTCCTGTTATGAAAAAAATGAGTTGATACTTGATAGTAGTATAATATGTCATCAAATTTATATTTCAACTGAATTTTAGTGAACTACATGCCTCAATGATATAAGAATAATACCTCAATGACTTGTTGTGGTTTAGCTTCAAGTCCATCTTTATTTAGTAACCGGTTAAGCGCCTCAAGTTGACTAGAACGAGTTGGATAACATTTATCCTTCAGAAGTAACAAGAACAATTTTAATCAGAATTTCTAAATAATTAAATTCAATATTGAAACTTGATTAGTATTTTGTAATTTTATCCTATTTAAGTTAATAAACATATCACCTCATTTAGTCCTTGAGCCTTTGTACTATCCTGCATGAATCTGTTGATTATTTCCAACTGATTAGGCTGCCCCTTATCCTAACAACAAAACTCATCAATTAGTTCTAAAATCAAAATTTAACTGTATTTAATTATTCATAAATAAATGTTTTTAACAAAAAAATAATTTTCAACAAGTAGCTCCTCATATTTTCATGTTAACATGTCATTTTTCGGATTATCAATCCACAAAGATATTTGATTTTCCATTCGGGCTACATTTTTTATAATATAAGATGTCGTTAATTCACGACCAGTGTATCTTGTTTATCTAAAGTTTAGATTCTAAACGGATTGTAGGATGATAAATACGTAGATGGACTGACCTTACGTATAAATATTTTTTTTGTTCTAATTATAAATAGTTTGACAGGTAGCCTTGTTTAAATATAACTATATAAGCATGTTAAATGTATCAACTCAAACACAACCCGTTTAACAAAAGGGTCAAACAAGTCAACCCGAACACTACCAAATAAGGAAGCTAGAAAACTAAGATAGATGCGTACTTTATCCCCATCTGGTCTAGTCTCCTTTTCAGTAGCTCTGCATTTTATCACTCGGTTGCCTGCACGAACCTTTAACCTAAATATATAACACAACATTATACTCCAAACATAAATTCATAGCGTAAGTTCAAAAACTACAAATAATTCACTAAACCAACACACCAAGATACACACGGCTGCAGTCGGAGGTCATGGCACTGCAACTGAGGAACAAAGTTTCAGCAAAAACACACAGGCGTGATTATAGTCGATGCCGAAGTCATCTTAAAGCATGTGAAGTTGAAATTGTTGGATTGGTTAGAGTTTTAGTAGGGAATTGGAGGCTTTGGATATTGTTAAAGGTGAAGGAATAAGGAAATGAATACTTGGAGAGTTTAAAATCTATCTTTGGTAAAAATGAAAGAAGGTGACATGAAAGAAATATGGAATGGTGTCAGCCATAATTCATCAGCATGAACACCCATGCTGTGGATATAGAAAAAGTAAAAGATTTAATATATTGTTAAGAAAAAAATATTAAATAGATATGAATAAGAGTTGATTAATTTATACTTTTATAACAACTTTATTTGTCATCCTATAATTTAAGATATCTTATTTAAAGATTAGAACTTGTTGGTGTGTTTGATCATTGTATAGCGCAACCCAGAATTTGAATATATATATATATATATATATATATATATATATATATATATATAAGTTTTTGTTATATTTGAATGAGCTTTGACGTAGAGCATGTAATAACTAATAATATGTTAAGTGTGTTATAATGAAGATTGATTTGGATGAAAAAATACAAAGTTAAATTGTAAAAAAAATCTGGTAAAAGTAATTGGTGGCTAATCTGAATCTAAAATAGTGATTTGGTTAACTGATTGTTTAATTTGACTGAAAATGTTTTTAAATGATCAATTATACTTTCATAGGTGCTTTTGAACTTACAAGTTAGCATGGAGGATGATAAAAGTTAGTTACATGGATTTTGAAACTAACATAAACCACTAAAACTATAATCCGCAGTTTTACGTTTGGTCAGGACCATATGCAATATTTAATTTTAAAATTGGTCAGGACATCGGTCTTCATAAGATTGTTAACCGGTTGTTGATTGTGCTCAATTTTAACGCGATTAACCTGAACCTGGTTTGACCCTCCCGAACCCGAACCCGAACCCAGCTATATATTTTACCATGCCTACAATCACCATTCTTAAACATATCAAGCTCATCACATACAAACAGTCACAAACCATATGATAATATCATTTCATGTTCAATTTATACTCCAATATAAAATGTATAATCGTTCACAAAACCATGGAATTCGGGAAAATTGATTGCCATACAATTCACAAATTCCTATCTTTTAATATGTCAAAAATATAACTTTGGGTATAATGATAAAACATATTAATCAAGCCAGGAAAAACAGGAATACGATGAGAAATATTATCAAAATCAAAAATATCTTGATCATAAGCCACCTGTTTGATGATATAGAGTTCAAGTACTTCAATAAAGCTCCACGAGCACCGTCAACATTTGACAATGTTTCTTCCATATTGTCATCAATCCTGATACCAAAATTTCATTTCCGTCACGCAAAAACTTATATAATTACAAACACAATCCATTTAAAAAGAAAAAAAATAGCCATTTTCCAATTTCAATTATTTTACTTGTTCATCAGTCAAATAAAGGGAACCACTCAAACGCGCACAAAGTCTACTTTTAACGCATACGTCTTATAATGTATTATAAAAAGATCCAGATTATGATCGTAGAATGTTGTTTCTTGTAATCACAATTGATGGCTTGATGCATTAAGATTTGATTTAAATTAATGAATACCATCAACTTTTTAATACTTTTGAAGGATATATACGTAAATTTGACTAACCTGATAGCTAGCTCCCCTTGGTGTGCAACCATAGTAGCCAAATTTGTGAAGATTCCACTCAGTTCGGTTATTGTAGACTCAACACTCTGTAGAGCAACAGCACGGTTTTGAGAAAAAGTTTCTTGTTGTGGGACCACCTGCTGCAACATTGATGCTCCCATATGTTGGGAACTTGAAGGTGGACCATCAGCAGCTAACCGTCGTCTTCATTAACAAAGATAATAAATGTCATATTCAATAAACATACCTGACTGTAGTTACAGTCTTCTTGAACAAAATGAATATATGGCACAAAAGAAGAATTATGAGGACACCATATAAACACACCTTAGTTGGTTTCCAACTTGAATTCCATTTCCAGAAGATCTGAGAAAAACAAAGCCGATTAAGGCAAATAAGATTAATTTGTATCTTGTCTAGAATATCAAACAGATGGATATTAATATGAGATTAAACGCATACAAATATAAATTTAATATTATTAAAGACTTACTCAGGTTGTTGTAGATTTCCAGCTGATTTAGATGGGCTTGACCAAGGAGGTGGTTCCATCTTTGTTTGCTGCTGCTTTAATGGATTCTCTCTTGTTATATTAGTAGAAAATATCTGCCTCCTATTTTCATGAGCCTTAATATTCTGCCATACAAACAGATGAAATACAGACATAAAGAAATACAAGGGAGATAATTTCCGATTGTTGAGCTCACAACTACAATACGATTATACAAACCTCAGTTCTTGCTGTTAAGACATCCTGAAACTTTTTTGTAGCTCCCATAAGTTTGTTCTTCAAATCATCACAAACAGCAGTAGAGTGGACAACTCTATCTTCTGAATAGTTACCATCAGCAATCTCCATATTTTGAAGAGTTTGCAGATCAGATATGGCTACATTCAGAGCTGTAATATCATTCTTTATCAACGCTGTCAGTTCCTGAATCTCCTTCAACGGATCATCAAAAATTGAAGACTTCTTAGACACTGCATAACCACCAACAAAGATGTTACAAGTCTAGAAATCAGTATAGATCCAATAACACCTAACAGATGAACCAGCGGTATGTATCAATCGCTAATCAGTACTACGACAAATCATACCTAATTTTGCAGTGGATTCGTTACAAAAATATACTCAATATGAGATCAAAATTAAGACATGTAACGCAAAAATGAATCGGAATACGATAAACCAAAGTTGAAACCCTAGGTTTAACAAAATACATAGCAACCTAACAAAGATGTTACAAGTCTAGAATTCAGTATAGATCCAATAAAACCTAACAGATGATCCGAACTATGTATTAATCATCAATCGCTAATCGGTACTACAAATCATACCTAATTTTACAGTTGACTCATTACGAAGATATCATCAATACGAGATCAAAATCAAGGCAAGTAACTTGAAACTGAATATTATAAACGGAATTTGAAACCCCAGGTTTAACAAAAGATATAGAAACCTAACAAAAAGATGTTACAAGTCTAGAATTCAGTATAGATCCAATAAAACCTAGCAGATGATCCCGTAGCATATATCAATCACCAATCTTTAATCGGTACTGCATATCATACCTAATTTTGCAGTTGATTCATTACGAAGATAAAAATCAATACAAAACGAGATCGAAACAAAACAAGTAACGAGCGAACTGAATCGAATCGAAATACGATAAACCGAATTTGAAACCCTAGGTTTAACAAAACATATAAAAACCTAACAAAAAGATGTTACAAGTCTATCAATGAGTATAGATCCAATAACACCTAACAGATTATCCACTTATCCAGCAGTATGTATCAATCGCTAATCGGTACTACATATCATACCTAATTTAATTTTGCAGTTGATTCATTACGAAGATATAATCAACACGTGAACAAAATGATAATAAACAGAATTTGAAACCCTAGGTTTAACAAAATATATATAGAAAGTAACGAATGTATACGATTAGCGAGTCTGGCGATTTTCTTAGAGGTTTCATGGACGCCTAATCCTATACGAGAAGCTTTCTTATTGAAATTGGATTGAAATGAAGAAGAATATGGTGCAGCTGCTGGTGGCTTAGAAGATGTGGATGGATCGGTTTGCTGGTGTGATCCACCTGCTGCTGATGTTCTACCGAATTTCTTCAATGTATCAAAGAGTGATCGGAATTCAGATGTCCGATCACGGAAGGTGTAAATTCCGGCAGACGCCATTGCTGACCGGTGGTCCGTTCAGTCGGTTGGTTGATAGTCACTGAGTCATTTCAGACTCGGACACGGGCGTCATATTGAAGTCTAGTATTTGTGTTGGTAGGTGGTCAAATCGGATTACGATACGTGTCTAACTGGTCATTGTCCAAACCCGTCACTTTGAAAGTGGGTCAAGGTGATCCCTGTTTTATAATTAAATTCAGAGAAACTAGCATGTGTAGATCTAACGGAGGAGTTTGTGAATTTGTCTTTTCATGGTGCCATGGTGGGTCCTGTTGCGTTAACAAAACACGTGTTACTAGTTTCCGTATGAGGCTACGAAGCTGCTTAGTCGTGTGTGTTTCACGAATGTATATATAAACAACTTAATATTGTTATATTCAAAAAAAAGATAATGACACAATTTGTTGTCCATTACGATGCATAGGTCTACATGCTACATGTACACGTTTACCTTTTCCAACAAAATTCCACTGCCACCCTTATGCATGGGGTGTAAAACTCAAAAGAAAAACATTTGCCAAACATTCTACCTTGTTTTTCTTAAAGTCGTTTGTCTCCCTTCTGTGTATAAATTTAGTTATATAATTCATACTTGGTTGGAAACTCATCTATTAGAGCATCCACAACAACAAACTCGTACAAACCGACACCTCATCGCCACATCTGATTTCAATATTTTCTCAAAACCTCACTTTTTTCCCACAAAACACCTCTACAAACCAATTAAAAAATATTAAAAAATATATATATAGTGTGTGTGTATATATATGCATGTGAGAGAAAGAGAGAAAGTGGGACACATTTTGAAGTCCTTTACAAGTTTGCAGAATATGACTTCATTCACAACTTTAATTGCTACAATGATGAAGTTATTTTTTTAATTAGTTTGCAGTGGTGCCATGTAGATTCAGACACCTTGTTGTAGATGCTCTTACCCCAATTGAATAAAAGAAATATTAAATTGTTGGTAAAGAAGGTTATTAGCGTAAAAAAAATCGAGTAAAAATTATGTTTTTAACTAATTAGGGAGGGGGTGGCGGACATTCTACTCTCTGATCAACAAACATTCTTGTATTTGGGTGGGCGGGGGGAATCATGCTTGTGTGGACCTTACTGGGTTGTCCCCTCTTGTCGGACTTAGGGACACCGGGTTTGTTGCTAGGCAGGTCGTGCGAAAGGCAGAAGTAGGAAAAAAAAAATGCTAAGCACGAGAAGTCGTGTGTTGAGAATCAACATGACTTCATTCCTTTTGCTTTTGATATATTTTGGTCAATTGCCCCCGATGCTGCTACGTTTCTAAAAAGAGTTAAATGGGTCGTGCACAATAACTCAACGACGCCGAAGAACGATAACTTCGTTTTCAATAGGATCGATTTTACCATTCAAAACGGGGGTGGCGACGCAGCTTGTTGCCTGCTTACATGCCTCTAAATTGTAATTAGATTTTTTTTAGTTAAAATGAAATTGACTAATCAGGCCAAATTTACTTTTTTACAGAAAAAAAAAACAAAAAAACAAAAAAAAACTTTTGATAAAGGGCCAAAAGCCCAAAACTAAATACAACTAGTCAAGTCAAGGCCCATAAACTTGAGCGTTACTTGCAGAATGCAGCTTTAAACAAAACCCCCAAATCCAGTTTCTCATTTCATTTCAGACAAAACCTAAAAACTCTCAAATCGAAAACACAGCAATCGAAATCGGAGATGACGACGGCGACGACTAACGGCACCACCGCCACTCCGCCCACCAAAACCCCTAAGAAGACCAATCTCTTGGATCACAACTCCATCAAGCACTTGCTCGACGAAACTGTCAATGAGGTATACTTCTATTTTACTCTAATCATCTTAATTTTGTAATTCCGATCTGGGTTCAGTTTCAATTCCACTCCAATCATCTTAATTTTGTAGTCCCGATCTGGGTTCAGTTTCACTCTAATTATCTTAATTTTGTTATTCCGATCTGGGTCAGTTTCATTTTCACCCTAATCATCTTAATTTTTGAAATTACTATCTGGGTTTGGTTTCAGTTTTGAAATTATGATCTGGGTTCAGTTTCAATTTTACTCTAATCATCTCAATTTTGTAATTCCGATCTTGGTTTGATTTTAATTTCACTCTAATCATCTCAAATTTGAAATTCTGATATGGGTTCAGTTTCACTTTCACTCTAATCATCTTATTTTTGAAATTACTATCTGGGTTCAGTTTCAATTTTTAAATTATGATCTGGGTTCAGTTTCAGTTTTACTCTAATCATCTCAAAAGGGTTTTGTTTCAATTTCATTTTAAAAATCTCAATTTTGATCATTTCGATATGGGTTCAGTTTCAATTTCACTTTAATAATCTCTATATAGAAATTATGATCTGGGTTCAGTTTCAATTTCATTTTAACTATCTAAATTTTGAAACTCCGATCTGGGTTCAGTTTCAATTTCACTCTTAAGTATATAAATTTTGAAATTATGATCTGGGTTCAGTTTCAATTTAACTTTAATAATCTCAATTTTGATAATTTTGATATGGGTTTGGTTTCAGTTTCACTCTCAGCGTCTAGATTTGAAATTCTGATCTGGGTTCAGTTTCAGTTTCAATTTAAATTTCTTAATTATGCTTAATCGGTACATGTTTTGTTAATTGAATCAGATCGTGACTAGCCGCGGGTACAAGGAAGATGTGAGGATGAGTAACGTTAGGTTGTTCATCGGAGCTATTATTATCGTCATTGCGTTGTTTGCTCAGTTTTTCAACAAGAAGTTTCCGGATAACAAGAATTTCTTGATCGGGTGCATCGTGTTATATCCTTTTATAGTTCTGTGAACTGAATTTTTATTATATATTAATTTTACCGCAAAATTAGATTTATTTGAACTGATCTGCAGTTTTAAATCGTTTATAATTTAAGTTTGTTTGATCTTTAACTATGGCAAGTATGTGCTGTTCAATGCGATATTGCAGCTGATCATCTACACCAAGGAAAAGAATGCGTTTTTGTTCACATATCCTCCTGCAGTAAGTTTTATTTTCCTTTGTTATAGACTAGTTTTGATTGATTAATATATTTTTTAAAAATTTTGCTCTCATATTTGTTCTCATATACAATTGTTTTTTAAGTTAAAACTTAAAAGCAGTGGAACTTTTGTTTTTTACTTTGTCGATGAGTGTAAAATCTGGATTAATATTGAAATATAATATGTTTAAGTTGATTTGTTTTTATTTCTTGAAGGCTAGCATTAGGATTTAGGATCTGGATTACTGTATTGTTCCATATAGAAAGTTGAATTTTACGATGTTTTATAATCAAGTTTAATGCAGTTAAGGTAAATTGGGAATAAAGTGTGTTACTTTGTGGTTGTGTAAATGTTTTGTGTTGTCTTTCACAATTACGAGTGTTTGTGTGTATTTTCTAGATTTTCTTCTTTTTTTTTTTGAAACAGTACGATATTTAACTTGTTGGGTGGCATTTGGTTTGAATATTTGGTCTGTAAGTTGTAAAGGAAAGGAGAGAGAAAACTTATCCCGGTAGGCTTGAAGAAAGTAGCTCATGCTTCTTGTGTTTTCTTAAATCTGTCTCCTTAAAATAAGCACAATGCATAATGAATGGTTTTTTTTTTGTCCTCTCAAGTGAAACAAAGTGTTCTGTAATAGGTTTTCTTACCCTTGTATGATTTAATAGGTTTTTACGTATGGTATCCTTGTTCATTCATGAAGTTTGTTACATTTGTAGGGCTCAGCTTATAACAGCACTGGCTTGATGGTGTCTTCTAAGCTGCCCAGATTCTCTGACATGTATACTCTCACGATTGCCAGCGCGGATCCTAAATCTATTTCTGCAAAGCCAACTGTCGAGTTTACTAAAAGCGTCACCAAATGGTACATCGCTTTCTTCTGCACACACACACATACATAAGGGTTTAAACTGTAAACGAGCCAAGCCCGAGTTCGCTTAAACTTGAGCTCGGTACATTTCTAGCTCTTATTCTAAAGCTGGCGCTTGGCTCGTGAGTAATTATTCAAGCTCGAGGCCTGATTGGCCTGAGGTTATTTATATATTTTTTTAATTTAATTTATTAATATGACTTATGTAGTTATTTTAATCATAGGTTTGTTTATAATATTAAACACTAGGCGTGTAAACAAACTGAACATTCAGTGAACAGCTTGTGAACCGTTTGTCATGGAGTTTGTTTATGTTCGTTTATTTAATAAATGAACGAACATGAACACATCTCATTCTTTCATTTATGTTCGTGAATGCTAGTTTATGTTTATTCATTTAAAATCGTTTATGTTCATTAATTTACATTTGTTTAAGTTCATTCGTTTACGCTCATTTATTAACTTTTTAGGTCCGGGTGCCCAAATTGTTTTTCATATTACTTTTAAAAGGATTTAGCTTGGTTATGTTTATTCATCTATGTTCATTTGTTTACGTTGGTGAGCCATTCGTTTATATCACTGTTAAAAAAGGAACATATATAAACACAGACATGCTCATTTTCTGAGTGACCAAACATGAACATTGTTTAGTTTTCGTGTTCAATTGTTTGTTCAGTTAAAGTTAAACAAACATGCTCCATTTGTGTTTGTTCGGTTTGTTTGCAAACCTAATAAATACCGTGTAAGTTTTTTATAGTAAAAGAATTATATTCGTATAAATAATAGGCTAGTTTAGGCTTGTGAGCCTATTCAAGCTTCGGGCTTGATTCGTTTATTAAACAAGCTTAGTGTTAGGCTCGGTTTCATTCTGACTCGTTCTCTGTTTGTAATTGATTTCACAGGTTCACGAAGGATGGCGTGTTGGTGGAAGGGTTGTTCTGGAAAGACGTTGAAGCCCTAATAAGCGACTACAAAGATAGCAAAAAGAGCAAGTGAAAAGGAATGATTGTGGTTGATAGGAGGAGGATACAAATTGAGACATTGAAAACTTTTACCAAATAGATTTTAATCATAACATATAACCTTTGATGTGTTGCTCCTATTGCCACAGTTGGTTTAGAATGAAATCCCATTTAGACTTATGTGTGGAGTTTAATGATAGTGATTGAAAACAACAAGTGTATAAACTTAGAATTTATATGCTAGTTTAACACCAAACAGTAAAACCTGATGATCTTAGTAACAAGTTTGAACACTGGCCTTAGTATCAAATGTTAGCTGGACATGTTTACTTTACTAATGGCCACATATGAGGGTAGAATGGTAGATTATTAGACTTTAAATTAGTTATAGCACACTATCTCCACTTGTGGTCTAGTGGTAGGAGGTCTGGGTTCTCCAGTAAAGACTCAAGTTCGAGTCTCACTTGTGTCATATTTGGATGGATATTGACAATGATATATATGAGCTAGGCCTTGTACAACGGTTGTCAGTTTGAATCTTGAGCCCGCCCGGGTTTTCGTCCCATCGTGTGCTACGCCAGAGAGTTATGCTCTTGTGGTGGCACAACGAATGTCAAGTGGCAGTCGGCGGTATGGTTTCCCGGGGGAATGCCCAAGCCAAACTCTGAAGCCAGCGTGGGCCCGGTTAAGACAACATAGTCTGGCCAGAGTGGAGTATCGGGGCTCTCCAAATTTGAAGAGTGCGATAGCCTAAATACAAGAAAGTCGCCGTTCTAAAAATAGTTATAGCACACTAACCCTTTTAAGCTTTTAATGTGAGAGTTCATTTTTGTATCTAAAGAGCTTTATTTGTATTAGTTTCTTTTCTAAGATGGCTAAGCATTGCATTCTTGACACATATTCTTCTGCTCAGTGATGGATCTAGATTAAATATTAAGGGGTAACCTAATTTTTTTTACCGTACATTCATACAGGGTCGTCAATGAGAATTCAAAAACCCTCGAGGTCTTGTACGAGTGTAACAAGGAGCCTCTATTTTTTTATTTTCTAAATTTTAAATTGGGTTTAACGTCTAACGAATCTAGTTGTTTATCATCATGTTTGAGCTAACTCGTTTTGAATAAAATTTACGTCGAACATAGACTGGCTTGTTGTGAATAAAATTTATATCGTAGATAAAAATAAGCAAGTCGTAACAGAAGATGATCGATTCGGGCTACCCAATGTTGTCTGTCATCGTGGGTGTATGAGATCGTCTTTTGTTATTGTATTATCTTGGGTAACCGGTCTTTATTCATTACCTCGGGTAACTGGTCTTTATTCATTAATCGTTAAAAAAACAAAGCAAATAAGATCAATTAAATGAAATATACCAAGTTATCAACAAATGTATAAATACATGACAAGTAGAAATCCAATTTTTTTTTCTTTCTTTTTTCATTTTTGAATAGAAAAAATCCAAATTCAAGATGGAACTTTCAGTTCACATACATTTTAAAAAATATATTATACTTATAATTTAATTAAAAATCAAATGAAATGACATGAAAGGAACCTGTCAATTTTCACTTTTCTTTTTTACCTCGATAAATGAAATACAAACTCATCTTCTACCTTTATATTCCTCTTTCACTTTTCTGCAACCACATATTACCGGAAAAAAAATTCCGATGAAGTTTTACTTTTTCTCTTTTGTATAATATTTACTCAGGGTAACCTAATTTTCGCTCAGAGGTTCCGATATATCAAACAGTTAAATATAAATAAAATTTTGCACTACGCAGCTAAAGTTGAGGGGTAACCTGGTATATCCGCCACTGCTTCTGCTGCATTTAGCTCATTGGTGAACAAGCAAAGCTCGAGCTCCAAATACGAACAAGCCAGATTCAAGATATATTACTAGATCTAAACTTAGCCTGCTCGTAATGCACTTGTGATTGGTTTGTTAAAGCTTGAATATATCTCAACTTAAATCAGCTCGATCCCGAGCGTAAAATACGATTGTTTAATAAATGAGCTCGAGTCGTCTCTTGAGCTGTATTTATATATTAATATGTAAAAAATTCATTTGTATAATATTAATTATTTATAAAGTTGTGAGAAAAATAACTATATACTATATTATGTATAAAAATAAAAGTATATATTAAAGAACAAAGTCAAATCTAAGCTTGTGCTCTAAAAAGGTAAAAAATATAACTTGAAACAAGTTGAGCTTAGTCAAACTAAGACTCCGCTTGTTTTGTTTACACCCCTAATTAAGAGTGATGCATTATTAATTTACTATGCATAAACTAGGGCCGAACTGGATCACTGTCCAAAAAAGATATTTGTAAATTTGTGTCTCACACTCGATATCTTTTCTCTCAACAATCTTGGAACAAGGGTCGGGTTGGGTCGTTGTCCCAAAAGATATTTAAAAACTCGTCCCTATCACTCGATATTTTTCTCCTATTCACAGTTGATTCGATTGTTGAAACAGATTACGGGGTAGACCCGTCTACACCTGTTGTCTTATCGTCTCATTTAACGCTAGAAATTCATCAACCCTTCGGATTTTGGTTCTGTTTGGGACCATTTTATACATGAAATTCATTCAAATCTTGAATGACATCGTAAAAACAACAGTATATGACAAACAAGAATCACAAGACTTCATATTCTCATGACTCCAACAAAACATGACAATTCACATCAAGACCAACAAATCACATAATGCCACGTCATCAGGAATAGATTCCATCTACCCAAACACTTTAACACATTATCTCCTGTTTGAGAACCACATTTACACAATCACATAAGATCAATCTTTGCTTCAGACTAACAACTAAATTAGATGATACCGGTTATATCACTCGCAGGTTAATCATGCTTAAGTACTGAACATATTAATTAATTAACATACAAATCAAGTAAAAGTCAGATAACAACACTTTATGACCGAATCACCTCCCGCGTATATTAAGCATCCGCCTTTCGCTGTTAATCTCATCATCTACATTCCCATCCAAACACAGACTATTATTATTCACACTCATGTCCGAGCTTGCGTTGCTGCTAGTAGCAAGTGGTGAATCTGAAATACCAACTGTGCGATTCCTTGTGGGACCCGTTCTCACACTGTACATCGATGATGCTGGAATATTATTCATTAATGGCCTCAAATTGCCCGGTATTGTTCTCCTTATATCCTGTTCCAAGCAAGCAATTTAGACTCAAATCTCGTAAGATGGGAAGTAGGTCCGTAAAAAACCAAATGTTCAGTTAACCATTTTGTTCAGTTAACCGTTTGTTTATGTTCTCTTATATATAAATGGACAGACATGAGCATAACTTTTTGTTCATTTAAGTAAACGAAGGAACATGAACGTGCCTTTTTTCATTCATCTATGTTCGGTAGTTTACTTGCTTTGAGTTCGTTCATTTAAATATTCATTTAAAATTTTTAGAATCGTTACAATTTAATGTAGTTTTATGAAATTAAAATATCAAACATCACAATTCAGTCTCGTTTTATTAACTTTTAAGGACAGACTTATGTCCACGTTACTTATATTTGGTGAGCCATTTGTTTACGGTATTAATGAACAAACATAAAGGAACGCAAAAACAAACAGGTGCAGTTTCTAATGACTTGGCAAAAACAAGAAAACTCCATTCATTTAGTTGTTTCTGTTCATTTGGTTAATTTACAGGCCTAATAAGAAGAAACATACCATATGCCGTATAGCCATATCCAAGGATTTCTTAGAAAGTGATCGACCAAAACCCGAGCTATCAGGAGACGACTTGGCAGACAAGTTACTAAGAGGTGAATGTTTGTCATCTTGCTTCGGTGGGATCAGTTTCCTCATGTTAATCACACGTTCCACCATCTTTGTTCCATAGAGTCCGGGACTCAAATTATCATTAGCTTTCGCATACGCACGGTTCAGTGCAGGAACCGGGACCGAGCTCCCACTACTATGAAGCAAACCGTTAGGTAACCGTCCTCTCGAGGGTGAACACGATTGCCTTCTAACTCTTCCGTTAGCCACTGGTTCAACGGATGAAGACCGGGTGCTCGCTGCACCTGGTCTTCCACGTGTAACCGAAGGCGGTCTATCGGTAACCGAGGTTCGTAAATTTGGCGGTGCAGTGAGTGAGTAACCAGGCATTTCTTGTGGTTTCCACGGTTTTGGTCTTACACTAGGACTAGGTGAACTAGATCGTGGTGTCCCTGCACCACTTCTTGTATTTGGTACTGGTTTTGTAACTGTTGGAGTTTTAACGATTGATGTTTTTGTTGAGGTTGTCGGTGTCGGTTGCCTATGTGTAGGTGTTGGGGCCCGTGACACAGGTCTGGTTGCAGGTAAAACTGGTCTACTCGTGGGAGTTGAAGATCTTGCAGTGGATCTTGGTGTAGGTGTTGAAGATCTAGCTGGCACTGTGGGCTTAGTGGACCCTACAGTAGGCCGAGAAGTAAGAGTTGAAGATCTTGAAGGCCTGGATGTTGTGGTTTAAGTCGGCCTAGATGTGGTGGTTGAAGTCGGTCTAGATGTGGTGGTTGAAGTCAGTCTAGATGTGGTGGTTGAAGTCGGTCTAGATGCGGTAGTTGAAGTTGGTCTAGATGCGTTGAAACTGTTTTGGTTGAGCCTGTTATGGGCCTAGTTGACGTGCCCAAAGCAGGCCTTCCTGTGGGAGTAGCAGGCCTGCCGGTCGGAGTAGCGGGCCTGCCGGTTGGAGTAGCAGGCCTTGAAGTTGGGCCTCCTGAAGATGAAGGCCTACGAAGTCCGGTACTTGAAGTGGTTAATCCAGGTGAGGATACTTGATTCCTAGATACTAAATTATTCCTACCGGTAGCCTCCGGTTGGTTATTTGATGATAGCTATAATAAGCAGTAAACGATATTATTAGTTTAGAATGCATGCAAAATTTATATAAAGGTACTGAATATAGAACAAAGAATTGACGTTACTCGAGATCTTAGTGCAGTAGGACGGGCCTTAGGTGTTCCTGTTTGAGCCATCACGGTTTTCTGTGATTCCATCTCTAATGAAGGGAAAAGAGGTGTGCCAGGTGGTGTTAAAAGCCTGAAAACATAAAAAACGTTCACTAAACAATCATAGAATTAAACCTATAGCCAATATGGCATGAATATAAACGAATTATATATGCTCCCAATACTGGATACAAAATCCAGTAACAAGATTTATGAACAATGTGTATCATCAGTGGCATTAACCTAACAAACTAGTGCCAACAATCACATAATGACGGGAAGTTTAGTATGAAATAGAGACAAGATAACACAAATTACCATTCGTAATCATTTTTATCATCTTCAGAGTTGAGAAACTCATCAGCACCCGTCTTTCTAGCAGCAGTTGCTGAAGGCATACTGAACATATGTGAACTTCCTTCAACCGATCCTGCAAAATCTAACAATACAGAACACAAATCCATCATCAAGTTACATATGCAAGTAAATTGGCCATTTTGTGCATCATACTTAAAATGGCATTTATAAATCATGGAACATATACAACTAATTACATAAAAGCCCCATCATTAGGCAACTAATTACTCTTCTCAAGTTATTTTGTAATAATGGTTCTTCTCCTACTCGTATCGAATAGATCACCCTGAGCCAAATCTTTTTTTTTTACCTAAATTGAAATGTAATATTTTTCAATCCTAGTTGATTGATTAGCCAATGAACAAAGTGTATCCTTTTATAGTCAATTTCAAATAATAATGAATAATGGGAGAGCAAAAACAGAACCACAACCGAAAACCGAACCGTTAACTGAAAAAATTAACCATAACCGACAAAACCAATCGGTTATAGTTTAGTGAATCTGATTAATCATCATTCGGTTATAAACTTATGGCTACAGTTAATGGTCTTCATTATACTGACTTTAACCGAAACCGCACCAAACCTCGTCTGTTTGTGTTCTATCGAAATTTATACCACAAATTTCATCTTTTATACCTCCATCTCCAGATTCGAACATTTGATTTCATGCTGAAACGGTTTATAACCGAGCTTGGAAACACCATAACCAAGCTCAGAACCAACATATTTCAGCTTCGAAACATCATAATTAAGTTTTGAACACCATAACCTAACCATTTTCAACCCGCACAACCGAAAAAATAAATAAAAAAATTACATTGGACAATTAACAGAAATTATTCGTTTATGGATTACCGAGTGAATCAAACTCATCTTCTAGGGGGTGTTTGGGAACCTCAATATAACTTATATAAGTCATAAGTTATAAGTTACAAAGTTTTAACTTATGACTTATACAATCACAATCTTTAACTTTCCCAAACACCAAATAACACAAGTTTTATAACTTATAAGTCATAAAGAGATAAAATAAGCAATCCCAAACAGTAAAATATGTAACCTATATAAACAAATTAGTAAATTACCAAGTGATGAATCAAACTCATCTTCTGTATTCTGCAGCAGCAGCTGGTCACACTCTTTCTCTCGTTGTCTCATTTCCAAAAATAACCCTAACTCATCTTCTTTCTCCTTCACTACATTCTTCTTAAAACTCATCACTTGCGGCTGCCGTGGCTTCAATCCCGCCGGCACTCCTTTCTCCGGCGCCCGGAAGCTTCGATTCATCGCCACAATAAACAAATTTCACAACTCCGAAACCCTAAACCATAAAAACACATAATAATAATAATATGCACGGAAACCAAAGCAAGGGAGTTAATTATAAGCTATGTGACGATAATTTGGAATAATATTATGGATGTAGATCTGGAATTTGAGATGAATTGGTTGTAAATTGTAATGCGTAGAAGGCAAGCGTTGGAGGTGGTATGAAGATGAAGGTTTGGAGAGAGAAAATGGGACACGGGTTAGAGAGAGAAAGGTGGAAGGAGTGTAGTAGTAGTAGTCAATTTGAATGCAGTAGTAGTAGTCAATTTGAAAGATAGAATAGAAGCAAGCTGGTGGCAGCTGTGTAAATAAGGACTGCTTTAAGGGGTTTCTTTTGGGTATAAGAAGACAGAATTAGTTTTTATTTGTTTAGAAAGAAATATATAAATATATTTTTGTTGTTTCAAGGTGTTTACCGACTAAAGTTGTTGCATTTTATATTTTAAATAAAGTGTTAATGTTAACACAGATAAATAAGAGAGTTACGATGAATAATGTCGGCATAAGTGGAGCTGACATGTTAGAATATAAGAATATGTGTATAACGGTGACAGTAGATATCAGAAACATAACAGCAATAATACTAATAATAATAGTTATTAATACGGAGAGATATGAAAGCGAGGGTTAAGAATTGAAATCTTTATGGACTTAGTTTTGAAATTTGACTCAAAGGAGTCTCCTTAAATTGGTGGATTTTCTAATTGATGATGTTATTGTCACTTCTTGGATGAATCATGCTTACAACATTAAAATTAATATGAATTATTAACATCTCATCTCAGAAAAGCTTATTTTTGTAATAAGAGTAATTCCAAACTTTGTTAAATTGAGTATGAAAGGATCCTGTTTTTTCATGCAAGTGGCATCATAGTGAATGAGCGGGAATAACATTTCCGCATTTTTATCACATTTAATGTGTACTTGGGTATTCACAATTCTTTGTTTTATTTGTTGTGTTCTTTTTTCCTAATTTTGTGGAGCTAACTCGGTCTTGCTCCATCCCGCTCCATACAAAAAAGGCGAAAATGGTGTTCCTGAAAACCCCGACGCGCCACATTAGCTTCTACCTTAGTCTTTCCAACCTCTCTTGCTCCACACCAAAGCCACACCCTCTACACTTGGTATTACCAATTTACTGTACTAACATGTTGGTGGCAATACAACGACCTATCAACATGCACAACAATATTTTGTGGCAGCATGAGCTACGACTATAACAATAGGGATGTCGAGGCAAGCAGCGTGGTGAAAACAAGGAATAATGCTTACATATGTACTATTCCCTCACGAAGAAGTCAATGATTGAAATTATTTATATGTGATTAAGGTTGTAGAGTAACACTGATATAAATCTTTGATCTAACATTGTTGGATCATGTTAGTATCGAATCTTAAAGAAACTTGGGGAGTTCCAGATCAAGCCAGCTTCTGTGCTACAACATTTAACTATGCATAACGCATGCTTAGTTATATTATATATCTAAAGGTGTTGCAAGTTATATTATTTATCTAAACAAAAAGGCATGCATCGCGTATGCTAGCTAAAACCATTGGCAAAGCTTCTTTGGCCCCCATCAATTTTGCTCAGTGGTGTAAATTTATCCGTTTTCGTCTGAAAATTTGAGTCTGACCCCCTCCGTTAAAGAAAATTTGTATATACATTTTCGTTCCGCCCCCTCAACATTTTCGTCCAAGTTTCGCCAATGTTTAGTACCATCATTTTTTTATAAGCTATCTGACAAACTAAAAGTCGTTCACAATGACTATAATGTACTTTAGCTAAAGCATAATTGATCTAGACAAATTAGAGAACACATTAAACTTGATCAAGATAAGAAGCAATAATCAAATTCATAAATAAAATATGCTTGAATTTCATTGACAGCAACAATTAATCCATAATTCCACATTCAACACATTAACCGAACCGATCCTTACCTTCTTAACACAGATAACATTAAGATGAAACGCGTGAGAGAATTTACAATTTACAACTTCCAATTTCCAATTTTCAAGTCATCAAACTTCTTGTTCGCTTCGAATTATTTGTGCTTCATGACTGACCCAATAACTACTTCCATCCGGTCCCGAAAGCTTAAACCTACATAATCCAAGACCAATAATATTAACTTCCCGCTCGTTCAAAGTCCATAAACACGTCATTTAATCAAACACAAACCGTTCCAGCACCGACTTCCCCTCCTTGTACTTTTGGTTCTTTTCGTGAGCGGTTTCCTAAATGTCACAAATCAAAGTTCAAACTTCTTAACGGGTCGGCTAAATCTTAAACTTAAAAGTTTCATAGATGATCTTACGTATGTCCATCCAACTATCGACCCACATTTAACACAGAAAATGCCGGCTACTGTGTGTAATCCCGTCATCATCATTCTATCTTCCTTAACTCCAATTGTCACATTTGCTCTGTAAAACATTAGAAACATAATTATGATTTGCGATTGCATATTTATATAGAGGGTCGAGAACGCAAGACGCTCAAAGGCAAAAATACTAAAACGCTCAACCAAAAATCTAAAACGCTTAGCCAAAAGTTCAAAAACCCCTCAAAAACGTTTTCGTGAAGAAAATTAAAAAATTGATCGATTAACGATCCAAAACTGTTTATTTCGGTGAGCCAATGATTAATTGGATATATATTGACGATTTCGAGATCTTGTCATGTGATTTCATGGATCGATTTCATGAAAAATAAGTATTCTTGTACGTTAAACAATTATTGTGTTGCATCTTTTCTCTTTATATAGAAACCACATTATAAAGAAAGCATTTGAAATAAATCGAAATTAACCAACAATAATAAGTTAATAACACACAGGAGCAATAAAAACTTACACTTTACTGAAGAGATAAGCTTTCCCATGTCTGCAATGGAACGACTATAATAACAAAAAAAACAGAGTAAACCCTAATCAGCAAAATCCCCTAATTTGAACAAATCAATAACCTAATTATACAAATAATTCGACCTAGAATCACACTAACCACCAATTCAGTAATCCAATTAACCAATTTCAATACAAATTTACAAATCGATCAAATTAGCCTGTGAATCTCAACTCTTTGTGAAGGTTTTCAGGTCAGATCAAAGTTGAAGAGGTAGGTCCCAGCAGAGCCTAGTTGGACCCGCAAGACTCACCTTGAAGAGGGACGTCTGCGCAGAAACCAACTGGATCCGCAGGACCAACCATGCTCAGAGACGTGACGTCCTTACGCGCAGTACGCAAGCTGGTCCCGCAGGAAATGCCTCCCGATGGTGAAGGACTCCGCCTGTTCCCGCAGCTTCGGATACAAGCCATCAGGGAAGGCCACCCGCGCAGCAAGGCTACACGCACAAGGCACTTAGCTCTCAATCACTCAGTGTCACCTGAGGGAATGAGCAAAGCCGGGAACAATCCCGCACAAGGGCGGGAGGGGGAATACTCCCGCCCAAATAAGCCAGTCCGTACGATACAGGAAGATCTTCTGTACTGTACCTGACGAGGTATGGGAAAAAGATCTGACTAAAGATACGACAGCTTATTGACAACAGTATGGCGAGCAGAATGCTCATGTACTGTGTCATTATTAAGCCACTGCCTACTCACCAACTACTGCCATACCACTTGCGTAGCCGGCAGTTGGTGGAAAAGGAATAGTACACAGCAGGCCTGGTCACTATCAGCCGCTGCCTACCCACCAACTACCAGCAGGGCACGTGCGTAGGCCACTGTTGGTGGAACAGGAACACTGTTGCAGCCGGCCACACCTCCTTGGAAACCTACCTTCGGCTATAAATACCACAAATGGTATGACCATCTCATCTTATCTTGTATCATCATATTATACCTGATATCTGCTCTAGCAATCTCTTAATATACACTTATATTTAAAGAGCAATCTAGTCTGATTCTCACGCCGGAGGGTGGTCACAAGGAGGAACCCCCCCCCCCCTTCTCAGTGACAAGCTCACGGTTTCAGGTTATCAGAAGAACCATCTTCTCAGGGTCTAACCCCTCGTGGGAAACATCTATCTAACCCCCAGGTTACCAGTAATCTGCCCGGGGTCAGGTTAGTGTCTCTTCAAAAGTGAAAACCGTTACCGATTCATAATTACGATATGGGTTCACTTGAATTCATTCAAAACTGAATGAATTGGATAAATTGGATCGATCAGAAATGGTGGATTAAGATTAAAAATAGACCTTTGAAACGATGTCGTCGCAAAGAGCAAGATGTGTTTTGCAGTACTTGCAACTGTAAATCTTGGCTTCTAATGCTACCAGAAACAATCGGCCCATTTGATATTGTTTAATTGTTTAATGGAAGGAAGAAGATGTGAATGTGATTGTGTGAAAAGTGGGGAAGAACGAATGACGATTGTTTTGAAAGCATTCAATCGATAGATAATAATAATAATAATAATAATAATAATAATAATAACAATAAGTTCACGCAATCTGACCCCACTAATCTTTTTGATGGAGTCGTGGGCCCCACCTTTCATAAATTTATGGGATGGTACAAGTTAACATGCATGGAGTACTATTTTAATTGCAGAGAGTTAATGAATGTTGTTGTAGAGGGTATCGCTTTTAGTTTGTATCTAGAGTTAAGAATTGTTTTTTTTTTTGAACATTCAAATCTTTCCTCCTACTATTTACATTATACCGCCAATGTCAGGAATCGAACCCTGGACCTCTCACCAAAAGGCCAAAGCCTTTACCATCCCACCAAAGTTAAGAATTGTAGTGTGTAGATTACACACGGCTCCAGAGGTGTTTATTTTTTAATTATGGGGATGATGGCGATTAACTTTTTCTGGTTTTTTAATTTATTTATTTATTGAATATGCAATGTGGAGAATGATGATCCAAACATTAATACAAAAGCCATGGGATTCTTCCACATCACCCCGGATTCTTATACATCATTTTTTTTGTCTTATATGACTTGTATAGGGTTATACGGTCGTATAGGACCTGAATCTAGTCAGTTTGTGTCTGAGGTTGTCGGCCATCGTTTATAGTGCCTCGTATAGGGCTATACGGGTCGTATAGGCCTATACGGCCGTATAGACATTTTTTTAAAAAAAAATGATGACCATATATACAATATATATGATTTATACGGGTCGTATTTGGCTCGTTTATGTTAACGGGTCGTATAGTACTATACGGCTCGTATAGGCCCGTATAGTTGTTTTCCGGCAGCGATTAAGGCAGCCTGAATGTTTCTGCAAATGTTTTATATACGGTCGTATAGCCTTATACGACCGTATAGGCACTTTTTTTTAAAAAAAATGATGACCATACATACAATATATATGATTTATACGGGTCGTATTTGGCTCGTTTATGTTAACGGGTCGTATAGCACTATACGGCTCGTATAGGCCCGTATAGTTGTTTTTCGGCAGCGATTAAGGCAGCCTGAATGTTTCTGCAAATGTTTTCTATACGGTCGTATAGCCTTATACGACCGTATAGGCACTTTTTTAAAAAAAATGATGACCATATATACAATATATATGATTTATACGGGTCGTATTTGGCTCGTTTATGTTAACGGGTTGTATAGCACTATACGGGCCGTATAAGCCCGTATAGTCGTTTTCCGGCAGCGATTAAGGCAGCCTGAATGTTTCTACAAATGTTTTCTATACGGTCGTATAGCCCTATACGACCGTATAGCTTTTATGGTTTTGTCAGAAGGCAATACGAGCCATTTAATGCCTATACGGCTCGTGTAGGCCTATACGGTCGTATAGGCTGCAAAAAGTTGTTTTTTTTGTCCACTTGTCAGGCATGTGTACCCTATACGACCGTATAGGCCTATACGAGCCGTATAGGCATGTGGGGGTGGTGTATGAGGATCACATCCCATACAAAAACAAAGTGTTCGGTGTGTTTCAATTAACTAAACATATAAACGTTCAAATTGTGAATCAAGTTTCTAACTTGAAGCTTCAACTTAGAATGACAAAGTTTGAAGTAAGTATTCAAGCAATAAGTAAATTTGACACGTTGTTAGACCATCTTAGCTCACCGGGAAAATTTGCTTTTTCATTTTTTATCATACACCGAGCAAAAACTTTTGCGATATGCACTTTGTTTGTCACTTTTGATGTATCATTTGTTCACGTATATAACTTATGTAAGTTGCATTATATTCGTAGATAGTCGTCGAGTGCTCTATATTTTCCTTTTGAAACAGGAACTGGTTTAAAACCTCAACTGTCACACCCTCAAAATCCACCAGCGGAGCTTAACCGTCAAAGGGTGTGAACTAACAGGATCAGAATCATTAGTTATAATCAAACACCATGTTTAAAGTTTTCAAACCAACAAGACATTAAGTCTTAAATAAAATGCGGAAGCATAAATTGTAAACCAAAACGTTTGCGCCACACAGGACGACTTAAAAACCCAAGTTATCAAGATAATAATTAAAAGAAGTTTCTAAAGCAATGGTGTTTAGCAAATGCATGTTCCTATACCGCGTGCCCGCCTCGGCTACCTGAGAATAACATACTAAAAGTGTCAACACAGGGTTGGTGAGTTCACAAGTTTATATAAATAAAGTGTTTGCGTTTGCGTTTACGTTTTGCGTTTTGCGTTACCAGATAGTGTTAAGTCAATTATATATCAATAGGTAGCTAACCTATCAAGCATGTATTACTAAGTGTTCGATACCGAAACTGACTGTTTATCAATTGCCTTGCCACCATGTCAACCACGACCATGGTAATGTGTTAGCCAAGATTACACCCACTCGACCTACAGTTGAGTTTAGAGTTGGGTGGGGTTTGTCAATCCCAGTAGTACTACTCAACAGTGACTCGCTATTATCCAAATATTAACCGGTTCGATGTTATGAAGGACTTTGGTTGGTTTGTTTGCCACTTAGCCTTACAAGTGATATATAAAAACTAACAAAATCTACAGCGTTGGAGTATGTTATTGATGTGTTGTAAAACACATAGAGTTTTATTCCGATTTTGTGTCGTTTTGTGCTTAAACTATTAACGAATATAACTTTTTCTTGCATGAAATTAAATGTTTGTGTATGTGATAGGTTCCATGTTGAAGAGAGCGAGAAAACGAGTCAAATGGAAAAAGAATCAGCTAAAACGGAGCTTGGAAGAAGCCGGTACTCAAAAACGAAGATAAACGAGCTGAAAGTCGAAAAATGTCAGAAAATGTCATGTTCGAGCTACGCGACCAGGTCATACCATTCAAGAAGCATGTGGTAGATTCCAACATGTCCCAAGGCTGCCAAGAATGTTCAAGAATCAGCTACCACGTCTATTTTGTCTTCTAGTGGGCCTAATGGGCTTGTTTTAACATATTTTATATTAGGAAGGAGGTGTTTAAACATATATATAAACCCTAAAACCCTATGAACGATTTTATTCAAGTTTCCAGCCATCCCACACCTGCTCTTGAGGAGAAACCAAGGAGGACAAGCTTACGGTTACATCTTTTATCCTTCGGTTGTCGGTTTTGACTATTTTAACGTTTGTGAGTTCGTTTTTGGTTTTTAAGCATTCAAACCTTTTGTAATCAGATTTACATGAGCATGTTTATCATTTATATCTATTTTATCTACTGTTCATTGATTATGATTGACTAAACTTGTTAGTTCTACCTAGGTTAGATGTTTATTGTTAGGTTTTAATGAGTAATATGGATTGTTGATTATCATGACTTGAATTGTTAATAAAAAGTTTGGTTTAAAATTGAATTAGGTTGTGTTTAGTGGCTGTGAATTTGTTAATTACACTTATAAACCTCTTGCTTTAATTAATTGAATGAGTTTTGATTGATTGTTGCTTGTTAGGACTCTTTACTTAGTGTTTAGGGTTTGTTTGCGGGGTGATCAACCGTAGGGTTTAAGTGAGTGTTTTAATTGAATATAATCAGCGGGTGAACACCTTCTTAGAGACCGAGAGGTGATAGGAAGTAAACTCGTCTCATAGCTTTTGCTTGTTAGAATTAGGATCGCGCGAGAGCGGGTTCGGTTCTTGTCGGGTTTGGGTTTTTGAGCGATTAGTTGGTCTAGTTTAAGTTAAACTAAATTGTTCCTCTATCCTTGGTTGCGTAGTATTCGTCTCCATTAGGGTAGTGTGTCGGTGAGTCCGAGAGGAGAGTCGACATTAGAGCACTTTAACATTTCGTTTGTCGGTTTGTTCTTAAAATCAACTAAGTGTAAGTTAGAGTTTGTTAGTGAGACTGAGAGGTGATCTAGCTTTTTTGAGTGAACCTTAGTTGAGTCATCCTTAGGAACCGGTGTCGTGAGAGTCTTCAATCCATTACCTTATTATACCTTCAATATGATTCTTACCTAGGTAGACGTTTTCTCCGACTGTAGTAAAGTTTCCAAGTTTCGTCAAGAGTTTCATTTAATTAAGTTAAGTTTAGTTAACTAATTTAGTTAAAGTAAGTTAGGTTAAGTAGTTAATTATATTAAAAATCATTTAAATATTATTTGGTGAGTCTTGGTTAGGGTTAAGTATCATATACGTTTTCAAGTGTCCTTGTGTTCGATACTCGGACTTCCTTAGGTCTATACTATTAGTGATCGGTACACTTGCCGGTTGCGTGTGGATTCGTTAGGATTTTCGTTTAATAAATTTAAAGCTTAGTTGTGAGAGCATCGTTAGACACACATCAGTTATCTCCCCCTAATAAAAGCGTTTAAAAAGAGTAAAAAAGGGACGTGAAACTCACTGTTTGCGAAGAAAATCAATAAGAATCCGAGAGAGGTGTGCGTCACAGAAAATCCTTACTAGTGCTCTAGAAACAAAAATGAGATTTTTTTAAGTATTTAAACTACAAGTGAGTCCCTAGACTCGACACATACAACTTACGCATGAGATGCGTTTCGTGTTCCATTTGTGAAATAAGTGCAACTCGACAAACACGTTGGTGATACGTTACATGTGTGAACAACTACTTAAGTGTCAAGTATTAACATTGTACATTACCAGTAATATCCCCCACAAGGGAAATTTAATCAAAACATAGCAAACATCGATCGGTTATACACTTTTCATGTTAATCCAAGTAGTTCTGCAGCTAAATTGTCCATGCAGATTTTCACTCAAGAATATTACTCTATTCAATAAATCCTAACATGTCAAATAAATCACCAAAAATCATCATAGAAGCACACGTGAGTTAGGTTTCTAAAAATATTTTTATTATATTTTTATCATATACGGTTTTATCACAATGATCAAAATATCACAGTAAACACACAACAATCATTATCATGCGCAACAGAATGTTATTTGTTATTACTGTTAAATGACAAATTCAATTAATTCAAGACCAATTGGGTTAGATTCCTAACTCAAAATATTAACTTCTAGAAGTGGAACCAACCCATTTGGTCTTGTCGTTTATGAGATATCTTAGTCGCAAAATAGCTTACCAGCAGGCTTCCCGAATCAGACTTGCACAACATATTTGTAAAATGATAAAAACTAACTTTTACACGTCCAAAAATTACAAATTTGGACTCTTTAGAAACTAGACTCGACCTACTACATCATAGAATCAAAAATCACTTCAGAACATATAATTAACATCGAGTTACAGTCATTTAAACACGAATTCAATAATCTGTCCAGCATCAGTTTTCATCAAAACTCAACATATCATTAACCTATGAACTATAAGTCATACATACAACCCTCTAGATGCATAATTCACCAACCATGCATCTCAATTTCACTTTACACACACAATTAGGGTTTTACTTCAAGATTAATTTTCAAGAAACATGTAATTAACAATCAATAACAGCATAACTAGTTATCAATTCACTAGCAATCATCAACAAACACATAATTAAACCCTAACTCATCTTCAATCATCACTTTCAAGATTTAGGGTTTTGATTAACATGCTCAATGTCATAATTAAATCATTAGAATAGCTAGAGGGGATGTTAATTACCTATCTTGCACCTTGAATCCTCCAACAAAACTTGAAAAATACTTGTATGTGTGTGTTACGGCTGCCAAGAGAGGGAGAGAGGGAAGACCGATCGTACAAGGGAAGGGAGGGAGTTAGGGTTGTGTAATAATTTGATTATATTATTAATTATGTTACACTTAGCCCCCTGAACTTCTAGTTAATCAATTTCTAGCATAAACTAGGCTTTTGCTTCTTGAATTTAGTGTTATATATATATAAATATCAAGTAACACATAGATTAACACATAACTATCAATTACTTATCGTTTGTTCACCAACGGTTTGAGTCGACTCGTGTGTGTTTCGGTGAAATTCCGAAAGACTACTTGTGTAGTGATTGTCATGCGTCATTTAAACCCTAATTTAAATGTAATGAGATATGCGTTACAGTTCGTGTGATCTTAAGTTTGAATTAACGGAGTTCGGCTTAACGGAGTTAATCTGAAATTGACGAGTGTCACATCAACGGCCTAAAATGGTTCCAAATTGAACCGGTTCTCTTACAATGATATAATTATCCCGTGTATAATTATAATACAAGGATATTGTCCCGTGTTACACACAAGTGCAAAATATTTCAAACATCTATACTCTCTAATAAAATGATACAAGTTTTGTCACTTGTCACTACTACATTAAACCTCATCCTTTTTAACAAATTCATAATAGTAAAATAATAGTTATCATTTTTAAAAGGAAAATTGGATTTTAATAATCCCAACTTAATGCAGTTGGCAAATAATAATCTCAACTTTGAAAATAGCTGTCACTGGTCCCAACTTTCACACTATTTGTTTTTATTGGACCTCCGTTAAAATTTTTTTAACAACGTTAACTTTTTCTCAAATTTCAAATTAATGTTTTAGGGCTTTTGATCGGAATGAGAATGCAAATCGATTGTTGTAAAACTTAACTCGAAATGATACTTCAAACAACTTGATTTTTGTTAATTAGAAGTTTAAACACCAGAATTGAAACATCCTTTGGTCGTTTGGACCACCTTTTAGAGGTAAGTTTTATATCAATCGACTCGTATTCTCATTCCGATCAAAAGCCCTAAAATATCCGATTGAAATTTGGAAAAAACTTAACGTCGTTTAATTTTTTTTAACGGAGGTCCAATGAAAACAAATAGTATGAAAGTTGGGACCAGTGACAGCTATTTTCAAAGTTCGGATTATTATCGGCCAACCGCGTTAAATTGGGATTATTAAAATCCAATTTTCCTTTTTAAAATTGACGCTTCAAAGTTCAAACTTTGTGAATTTAAGAATTTAATATTTATTTCCTAATTTTTTTTTCAAACATTTGATATTTATAATTATCTTTTACTTTAAAATTGTTTTAAATACTATTGTACAACAATTGTATTAATAGTGTTTAACGGGTTTATTGTTTCTTGTATAATGATTATTATTAAATATTGTATTTTCAAGAACTACCGTGTAGTTTACGGGCCTCAAACTAGTTATATATGTGTGTAGATATCATAAGAAATTTTTACATTGTTTTCTGCAAAACCACAAGATGTAGGAAAAATATGTTTAAATTGTGAAATGAGATCTTGTTATACAAATCATTGAATTCCAAAAATAATAATCATACTAAAAAAGGGAACGCAAAATTAGTTATACATAATTAATTGTGGTCAAAATCGGTATTTAAATAATTTGAAATGAAATAGTTGGTTATGATTATAGAAAACATTAATTAGTAAGGTTATGATTGTAGAAATTATTAATTAGCAAATTATGTGGTAATTCTATAGATGAAAAACAGATGACTTTGAAGCCCATGTAGACATGCTAGGCCATGTTGATATCTTGTATTGCTTTAATAGTATAATAAGATTGAAATACTTAAAGTTTATGATGAATAAAGTTACGACGTGTCTTCGATCATTATAATAGCATTAAGTGATGCATCCACGTCAAAACATTATCCTTGTACGGCTTAGGAGTTGAATATCATGTCTTGATGATTAATGTCTGTAGTTAAAATGTAAATTAAGGTCTTGAGGTGTAGAGGTAGTAAAATGAAAGCCTTAGCTACTGATTGATATGCATGTATTGCATGTGGATAATAATGTAAAATGGGTTGAAATGAAAATGAAGGTATGAAGGTGTATACTTAGTGGATAATAATGTAAAATGGGTTGAAATGAAAATGAAGGTCTGAAGGTGTATACTTAGTTAAGGTGAAAGTCCTTCAGGTAGTGTTTGGTATGAAAAAAATTACACACGAAGAATAATTTATATGTAACCGAAATTGCGTAATGGACCATCATGTATGAATAAAAAAATGTTTGTTGTTTTTTTTATAGATCTTGAATTCTCGATTATAATCAATTGTAGTATTAACCAAGTTAAGGCAGCTGGTTTTTCCATCCATGGGTTTCCCCTGTGTGAGTGGCAAATGGGTAGGGTCATCACGTTTAGTTTTCCGGGCGGAAGGGTGATTATTTTTCATGGTGACCCCGGTGTCCATACCTTTGAAATTAAGATAAATAAATAAATAAATAAATTAAAGAAGATCAGTTGAAATATTAAGCCCGTTCACCTGGCCTATCAGTCAAGCCCAAACAAGCCGATTCACCAGCATTAAATTTGAAATAATAATGCTTCGTAATTGGGCCCAAAGGAGGTGTCTATTGGTCCAAGTTCTCCTTTCTTTAACAGCCTCATTTTGTGGGCCCACCACGTTTCCTATCGATTACGTAATCATCTCTATCGAACCCACATGCATTTTCTTCGTATCCCAGCATTCGACTTTTTATGTTTTGGGTATAACTTACTGGAAACGAAATCCAGATTTGAAATTAAAATGAATTCACACATCAATTCTTTTAACAAATTTACAAAACAAACATGAGCCGGAATTAAAAACGCATACAAACCGCCACATCATATTTCAAACTTTTCTCAAAAACCCCACTCTCTTTAACAACAAACCTTTACAACCCTATTAAAAAAATAGTAAACATGTATGCATATGTGTATATTATATGATATGTGTCTGTATGAGAGAGAGGGACCCACACTCTAAGTTTGAGTTTGTAGTGGCAAACCTTCGTAAATCCATAATCTTCTACAATGGTGAAGTTTGGTTTCTTCCAAGTTTATAAGATGCCATACGGGATTGTACCTTGGGAAATGTAGCATATTGTGGATGCTCTTAGAGCAATCACATCTCTTCACTATCATTATTTTAAATCGTTTACCATTTTTGGATTTAGACGATGACCAAAAAAAAACCGGTACCTCTCACGGATCAATGGAACAATAGGTTCTCATCCAATTTCATAGTCATTATAGATGTGAAAAACATTTCTTTGACATGTTACGACTTTATTTTTTAATTTTTTTAACAGGGTGACACGTTTTTATTAATTCAATGTATATTTGTTGTAATAAAGTTTATTTTTTTCTCTTTTTTTTTGTAATACACCATTTGTATAAGATACATTTTCCCGCAGCTGCATACAATATAAAATTCCTAATATGAGGTTCGGAGTCCATACCTTAGTAGATAGGACGACCCTTCTACATGAGGTTCGGAGTCGATGTCCTTCCATTTCTCTTTGGGTGGATTTTTTATATGGGCAATCGGCTAGGTTATATGTGGGTGATACTTTTATTAAATCCACCACTGGGGTTCAACAGGGGGACCCTCTTGGGCCTCTCCTTTTTGCCTTAGCTTTGCACCCACTTGTTCACCAAATCAGAGATCGGTGCAAGCTTCTCTTTCATGCTTGGTACTTGGATGATGGCACGATTATCGGGGATACTAGAGAGGTAGCCAAAACATTAGATATTATCAGGTCTGAGGGGCCTCGTTTGGGTCTTGAATTAAACGTTAAGAAAACAGAGTTATTTTGGCCAACATGCAATGGGGTGAAGGCACAGGAGGGGTTGTTCCCTTGCGGGATTGGAAGGCCGGTGCTTGGCGTGAAACTCCTTGGTGGTGCTGTAAGCCAGGATGCGGGGTTTATCAGCAGTTTGGCTATGAAAAGGGCATCTAGCGCTGTGGAACTGATGAGCTGTCTCCCAAGACTTCGGGATCCTCAATGCGAGCTTCTTTTGCTTCGCTCATGTATGGGAGTCGCCAAGCTTTTGTTCGGTTTGAGAACATGCCAACCTATGTATGTGGGGGAAGCTGTTTCTATATTTGACAATGGTCTTCGAAGGGCGATTGAGGACATCGTGGTTTGTGGAGGTCCGTTCTTTGGGGATCTCCAATGGAGGTTGGCATCACTTCCGATCCGTTATGGGGGGTTGGGTCTCTGTTCGGCCGAGGATGTATCTACATATGCTTTTGTGGCTTCGAGAGCACAGTCGTGGTGTTTGCAAGACCATATTCTTCGGGGTTGTGATATTTATGGGTTGGACTCTGATTATGGGTGTGCGATGGATCGTTTACGTACTTCACTTCCAGATTTTGATCTTAGCGGGTTCTCTAATAAGGACACCGCCCCCCCTAAAGCCCAACATGTTGTGGCGAGTGCCTTATTTAGTGGAATCGTCAAGAGTTTAGAAGTGAAGTTTGATCTATCCCCTCGCCAAAAGGCGGTGTTTGAATGCCTTCGGGCTCCTCGGGCTCAGGATTTTCTAACGGCTATCCCCATTGAAGGATTAGGCCAACGTATGTCGGGTTTGGAGTATCGGGCTATCCTTAAGTACCGGTTAATGATCCCTATGTTCCCGACGGATGAACCTTGCCCAATTTGTCGTAAGGTCTGTTTGGATTCTTTTGGTGACCATGCGGTGCATTGCAAAGAATTGCCTGGCTTTAAATACAGACATGATCTGGTTAGGGATGTTCTGTGTGATGTTCTTAAACGGGCAGGGATTTCTGCTAAAAAGGAGGCCCCTGTTAACTTTCTCACGGATCCTATAGAAGGGAGGTCTACTTTACGACCAGCTGATATTCTTGTGTTCGGGTGGGCAGGGGGGAAACACGCCTGTGTGGATCTTACAGGAGTGTCTCCTCTTGTTGGGCTCAGGGACCGTGGGTTTGTTGTGGGTCAGGCTGCGTTGAAGGCTGAATCGGGCAAAGTTGTTAAACACGAGAAAGCTTGTTTAGATAATCAACATGTCTTTCTACCATTTGCCTTTGATACATTTGGTTTTCTGGCTCCAGAGGCTGTGAAATTTTTGAGTAGGGTTCAGCGCGTCGTACACGGAACCTCTTCAGCTTCTAGGTCCCAAAGCTTCGTTTTTAGCAGGATTGGCTTTGCTGTTCAAAAGGGGGTTGCGGCGCAACTTGTTGCCCGTTTGCCTGCCACTTTATTGTAATCGTTTTATAGTAAATTATATAAAACTTCGATAAAATACAAAACAAAAAGGAAAATTCCGACAAAACATAGAATGATATTGCATATTTAGTTATAGGTCGCACAGTTAGATTTATGTAACACTCATAGTCAATGAGGACCACAAGAAAGATAAATTTAACTAATGATTGGACTTGGCTAGTGTGTTCGTTCACTATCCATGTTAGGTAATTGCCTCAAAACCATATGGTTGGGGATTCCAAACCAGTAGAATGCAGATTGTGGCGTATCTATTCTAAAAAATCTAGGATTATTGTTTAAAAAAATAAAAATAAAAAATTTAACCCACAACAAGAACAATTGCTAATACATATACTAGTGTTTGACTTATAATTTCTTATTTAGGGGAAACAGAAAGCAGTGGGTTCAGGCAGGTGTGGTCGGGTTGCGCCACCACCCTAATAAAACTGCTAACGACTAATCAATAGTCTTATTTTGACTCGACTAGTTTTGACCCAACTTGTTTTGGTTTAATCTGATTTTGTCCATGCCACAAAAAATAAGTGTATCCACCACTCGTATTAGCAACCCTGTTTAATTGCTAAAGTTCAAACGCAAAATCAATGTTTTAGGTTGGATTTTTTTTTTGAAGTATGAATTTTATAAAAAAAAACGGCCAAAAAGACCAACAAGACGCCCATCTCCACAAGCCGGAGAAAGGCCACACCAAAGGAAACTTACATCAAACTAAAATTGCACCATTTAGACCATTCAATGGTCTTACAATTGGACCTTTGAATTGAAATTTGAATAAATATGAAAATGTATGCTCTATTATTTACTGGCTGATTGATATTCCAATTATATGAAAATAATTGCATTGAAATTTTGTGAATTCAAAACGATTGCATTATTTATTTAGGGTGGATGGGTAGATTATATTTTGAAGGAGTGGGACTAGGTGGGAATACGGTGTTGTTGGAATGAATAGAAAGTGTGTGCTAACTGCTAAGCAAGTAAATGCATGAGTGACATTGCATGCCTTATTTGGTATTCTTTTAATAAAACAATAAATACGACAAAATTTGTATACCATTCATGTATATGGAGGAGGTAGAAGAAGAAGAAATTACATGTACCAAAAGCCCTGGAGGCTATGAACCATGATTATTGATTTAGCGGATCATGCTTTTTACGTCCATTTGGACCAAAAACTTTGTTTTTAGCATAGTCAAATTTGTTATTTAAAAGGGGGTCGTGGTGCAATTTTATTGCCCGTTTATCTGCTACTTTGTTGTACTCAGTTTGTTTATATAATGAAATCTTAATTCATTAAAAAGAAACTTACATTTAAGAAGTGTGGTTGAAGAAGAAGAGCTCGATTTCTCTCTTTATGTTAAAGTTAAATATACTTTTCGTTTTATCGGAAATGAAAACAAAAGGGAAGTTGTTTGTGGCTTTTTTATTTTTATTTTTATTTTATTTTATTTTTGTTGCTTTCAGTCTCTCACACTTTCTTTTCGGTTTTTATACTATTTATTTGATATTTAATATTTACATATGTTTCCTGTTACTTTCGTATATTATAATTATAATTTTTGTATATTTTTAAAATTTAATACGACTACGATCGTTTCTAGAAAAAAATAAAAATAAAATAAAACCAACCAAATCAAGTTCACATAATCTAATTCTGTTTAATACTACCAATTGTTAAATATTATCATTTTCATAAAAAACCTTTTGGGATTTCTATGATTTACGAGTGACCTATTTTTATCATGTTTTTAAATTTTAATTAGTTTTATCCTCTTATTATGTGGTTGACCCGACCTGCGTTTATTGTTAAAAAAATATTAAACAATTATTAATATGTTGAACTTTGGTTTTAAAAAACCATAGGTTTAGTTTACTGACTTTACTCCCCTTAAGGCTTAAACTATTCTCATTCATAACACAATTAACCCAACTTTTAATTTAAAAATTAATCTCTCTTTTCTACTAAACAACCTAACCAAACATAATTTTTCACTCTTAATCATAACTCAACCATTTTTTTTAAATAAATATATACTATGATTAGCTTTTATTGTATCAAATAAAGGACCATAAATAATAGTTAAAAAAATTAATAAATTTTATTTTTTTTTACTATCAGAATCTTATAAAATTAGATTTTGTAGATGATATGCATATTCAATAATAAAAATATATAACCAGTCCATAGGATATTTTACATGTTACAAAACTAGTTTAGGATTGGAAAATGTATTGTTGGTGTCAAGTTTACGATCGACTCATTGTTGGTCCAGCGAACAAGTTGGCCCAATTAAAAGAGTTCTCATTTTTTTAAAAATTGTTTTCATTCGACCAACCGAACATACTAAGACGATAAGAGTAGTGTTATTGCCAACCGTAAGATTGACCATGATTCTTTTTCCAGCAAAATGAGAACTTGTCTCTTCCAATTCATTGCATCATACACAACTGTTGTTGACATTCGCTATACACCCGTCTTTGCAAACATTTTTCTTGTTAGAAGACGGTTTAACCAACAATGTTTGTAAATATCTTGTGAAGAAAGGTTATACCCGATTATACCCGATCCCTTTGTTTATACTTTTGGCCGAAAATCCACCTGAGTTATCCAAGAACCACACCCATCTGTAATTCACCATTCTACTGTATGGCATTGTTGGACTTCTGCCGATTGTATGAAGACAACTTGTTTCTTTAAACAAGTACATTAAAATAAATGGAAATATAGTTTGTTTCTTTAAACTAATACAAATGTTTATTTATATAAGCATATCTTATTTTCTATCTTTCAAATGAAAATATAATTTGTTTCTTTCAACAAGTGCATTAAAAATATATATTTCGTCCTATACTTTTTCGTGCAAAAACTAATCTATAATTTATTTATTATGTTAATACCCTTTTCTTTCATGAAAAAAACTATTTACGCAACAAAAACAGTACTGTCTAAACCCTTAAGTCGATGACTAAGACAAAGACATGAGAACAACCACTAGCTTGGTCTTGTGGCAAAAATGTATTGTATACAACCAAATAGTTGTGGGTTCAAGTCTTACTTGATAAAAGGGATGAAATAGGTGAACAAAAAATTAGTTGTTTTAAAATAAAAACCGTGAGCATTTATTTAATAATCATTATAACATTTATTTATAACAGGAATAGTAAAATAATAAAAATCCTTATTCATTGAATTTCATTAAGTTTCATTGTTTAAAATACATAAATAAGTTACAAAAAAAAGGAAAAAGAAAGAAATGTACCATAAAATAAAAACTTTTCCATCTATATTCGTTACACGCAATTAATCTTCCTAGATATTTATCTGTTGTACTACACAATTTTGAAGACTTTTCTTTGTACAGTAAATAATAAATAGAAATGGTAAAGAAGAGATTCGGCGTTTCATGTAACCCAAGTTTAATTCATGTTTTTAGTATTCAGTTTCAGATGTACCAGGCTGAGAGATTATGCGAGTATGTGACTTTCACTAGTTGATCTTTAAACTAAACGAGTTTTATCTCACCGCACTATTATGTCTTAGATAAAGGTTTTTCTCATATCGAAAAACAAGTGTATCCCGATATAATAAATCTAAGCAGTATCGTATAGAAAGGATTCCGTTTTAAAAATAAATAAATGAAATAAAGAGGTGGTTCGGAGTTAATAAATGTGTCCACCTTCTGAGTACATACATACACAACCAATGAATTAATAAATATAATATAATATAATATAAATCAAAACATCTCCCTCCTTGTTCTCCTATCCCTGCGCCACTGTACCCATCACCTAACCTCCATCTATAAATCCATCAACATCCCACACTTATTACGTCATTCAAATTGAACGATGATCGGACCACAGAGGCCACAGATTGTACTGTTTGGATCGTCAATTGTTCAGCTCAGTTTCAGTAATGACGGTTGGGGCGCCATTCTCGCCGATGTCTACGCTCGTAAGGTATTATAATTTTCACTTATTTTTATCAAATCATATTTCGTTTGTTATTATTATTATTATTATTATTTTAAAATTTTGTTTAGCTGATTGATCGTAATTTATTTAACGATTTACGGAAATAGCCGCGTAATTAGACTTATTTAGTAGTTGTACGTACTATTGAGATTCACCTAGGGTTTTTTTTTTTTTTTTTTTTTTTTTTTTAATTTGCGTGTGTAGCGGTGTAGGTATGATTTAAATTGCGTCCGGATGGATGTCTCAGTTTAGGTATTAGTTAGGGGTGTAACCTGAGTAAACGAGCTGGACGGAGTCCGTTTCGAGCTCGTTTTCTAAAGCTTGAGGTCGGCGCGTGAGTTTTTTTTTCAAGCTCTGGCGAGGCGCATTTGTTTTTTAATAAATTAATTTATATACGTTTTTTATTATTTTTATATAGTTTTATATATTTTGAGAAAAAACTTAAACGAGCTTAATGCCACGGACCGACTGTTTGATGATTGGTTTGCTTGAAAGCTCGTCTGTGTAGTGTGAAATTAATATAAGAGAAATTAAAAGGAGGTAAAACTTGAAAGTACACAATGCTCGTTAAGGTTCGATGAGCCTAAACGAGTTTCCCATACAAGGCTTGAGTTTGGGCTCGATAACTAGATGAGCTTTATTTGAGGCTCGGGCTCGAAAAAGGTCTGCTCGTTTAGAGTTTTTTATTGATCTGAGCTCAAGTAGCTCGTGAGCGGCTCAGCTCGTTTGTACCCCTAGTTTTAATGGTGTAATTTTGCTATTTAACTAATGAATTTTGAGTTAGAAGAGATCTGCATAGGTTTTGTGATCTGTTGTTTGTATAAATTAGTTATGGTGGAAAGATAACTGTGAAACGTGCTGCTAAATTCTCTGTTATAACAAACTGGAATTACAATTTATAGCTAGGAGTACCAGATTATAAACCTGTGAATCTATGATAGAGAATTGAGGTGATTGCTTTAATTATGGTTTAACTAACACTATACAGAGATGGTTAACAGAACTTGTAAAAATTTTTCATCATGTTTTGCACTTCTTATACTTATTTCATAGATTCTAGTTTAAATTTGTTTGATACATCACCGAATAAATATGAATTTTCAGTTTTTATTTTATGACAAAACATCATTCATGAAAGTTAGGTAGTCGGTATCTACATATCATGAATTTAAAGCTTTTATCTACTGCAGGCGGATATAGTGTTGCGTGGATATTATGGTTGGAATTCCAGGCGTGCTGTGAAGGTTCTTGATCAAGTTTTTCCAAAGGTCAATCTTTGACTGCCACTTGTTGATTAAATTGATTGTTTAACTTATTTGATTTGTTTACTTTTTGTTGGAGAAATGGGGTGTCTGACATTATTGTCTTTATGCAAGTAGGCATTTTTATACTGTTTGTTATGCTATAAACTATGATTATGATGGTTTTGTGTTATAATGATGTAGGATGGTAAATGCCAACCTTCACTGATCATTGCTTATTTTGGAGGCAATGATTCGATGGGACCTCACTCGTCTGGTCTAGGCCCTCATGTCCCTCTTCCTGAGTATATTGAAAACATGAGAAAAATAGCTACTCATCTACAGGTTCCATTTTCTCCAATTGTTATTTTTTATAAATGTATGAATTTACCTAAAATTTAACCAGATCTTGGAACTGATTATCTGAAAACTGTGACTTGAAGTCGTTATAATCAGTTTGTTATGTTTGAATAAACACATCTCCTGCTGGTTATATGATAATTTAACTATTCTTTTAAATTAACAGATTTTTACTCCCATTTCACAACATATTTATTTTTTTATGTAAAAGATGTCCTTTTTGGTCGTTTTATATACTAAGCTGTTAAATAATTCGAATACGCAAAACACTTAAAACGTCTAAGTATCTCATTATTATCTGTCTATCTGATATGATTATTCAGTATCACATAATCATTTTCAATACACACTTAACACACACACATACAAATATGAACAGGGGCTTTCAGACACGACGCTTTTACTTTTCCTCACTTGCCCACCAGTGGACGAGGTCAAATTTGGTGAAAACACAAGGTACACTTATTGATAATTTTTTTTTGTTTCTTTTTTATATGTGTATTCTACTAGTAATTCATCTAAAACTAGTGACTTGTGATGTAAAACAGCTCAATATTTAGTGAACTTGTAAGAACAAATGAGTTATGCCACACTTATTCAGATGCCTGTGTCGAGCTGTGCAATGAGATGGGAATAAAAGTTATCGATCTTTGGACCGCAATTCAGAAACGAGAAGATTGGCAGGCTTGCTTTACGTAAGCGTTAACCTTTCTACACTTGTATTTTATTTTTTTGGTCGAGATGGTTTTTGGGTGTGACAGTTGAGACAAGCTGCTTAGTATGCCCTTTTATGTTGGCCGTTTTCTTTCCCATTCGCCTCTGTCCAACTAGTCAAACCATGGGCCGGTTTGTGTCGGTTCAGGGCTCAAAATGAACCAAAAACTGAAAATTCTGTTATTTAGTTTTTAAAAGTTTCGGTTTCGGTATTCTTTTCGTTTTTTTGTTTGGGTTTGATTTGTTGTTGGTTTTGCCAATTCGGACTGAAATTTGTGGCCGACAAAGTTAAATTGGTCCAAAATAATGAATTTATGCCTAAATCTTTTTGTTTAATTACAATTATTCGATTATTATACACTTGGGCTAAAAGCCTAAAATATTTGGGTTACACTATTAATTAAAATTTAATATTTCAAAAAATTGAAAACTAAAAATGAAAATTCAAAAGTTCAGTTCAGTTTTTTCAATTTTAGTTACATGCAAACTAAAACCGAACCGAAAGTTAGGTTTTTCTGAAAACATAAAAAAAAAAACGATTGTTTTTTTTTGGATTCGGTTTTTTTCGGTTTTGGATAGGTTTTTTCAGTTTCTTGCGCACTCCTAGGTCAAAGTATGAGACTGCTAGCTCTTGGATTAGCTATTTAGCTGTGTATCATTCTATGACTGTGAATTATTTCAAAGTGTTTAAATGTTAACTGTCAAGTAGTAAAAACCCGAGAGGTGAAAAATGGGTAGGTCGGGCTGACCCAAAACAACTGATTTTGCAGGGATGGGGTGCATTTATCAGGTGAGGGCAGCAAAGTAGTTGTTGAGGAGATACTAAAGGTGCTTAAAGAAGCCGAATGGAAACCGAGTCTACATTGGAAATCTATGCCCACCGAGTTTTCAGAAGACTCACCTTATGATTTAGTCTACAAGGATGGCAAAACGACCCTAAACCCGTCTGACTGGACTTTCCACAGAGATATACAGTGGGATTAAAAAAACGGTTTTGTTCGTAGCCGCACAACACGCGCATTTGACTGAAATGGATTAGTTTGTATTGCAATAACTGAGATTTGTATTAGTGATCTTTAATCTGGTTTTATGTACTTCTTGTTCTTATGTTGCAACTTTCTAATGCAACATCTACATGTAGGATTGCTCTTAAGATTTCTTGTTTACTGCGAACGGTTGTACCATATGTTTTATGAGGTTTATCATACTACAAAGTATCTTAGATCAGTATTTTTAATTTATAATGACTATCTGAAAAAAAATAAGTCAAATAAAAGGAAAGACATGTTGCAAAAACAGTATGAAAAGATTACAAGTGAGAAAATGGGTAAGTCATGTAAAATATAGAATACATTGATAATGTTTTGTCACGAGTGGCAAAATAGTTGGGTTGGGTTGTGTGACGGGTTAGAATGAGTTGGAATAAAAATGTGACGCGTTAAAAAGTAGGTTGACGTAACAAGTTTCTTGTTCTATGTGTTTTATGAAGGCTAGTGGTGATAATGAGCAACAACAGAGGTAGCAGTATTGTAGGTGACAATAAATTTGCAAGGTAAATGGTATGGGTCAAGAAGTGTCAAATCAACTTGGGACATAGTCTGTTTGATTCAGTGAGTCTTTTAATTGTAACTTCGTACAATAATCAAATTGAGTTTTAACTGTTTTCTTTTTTTACTTTCTAAAAGTTTACTTCTAACTGTGTTTTATATTATTTCAAATTGAAGTCTTAACTCGTAAGTGGTCTTTAACTACCAAAGTTTTGAAATATGCTGACTAATACTCCCTGTCAGTTTGCGCGGTAGTTCGACGGACGCTTAAACTGACTTGAAGGACCCAAAAAGCTGATGAGATAAACCTTTCGTAAAGATATCGGCATACTGAAATGCAGATGAAACATGAAGTAGACAAACGCAGCCGAGTTGAACCTTCTCTCGAAACAAAATGTAAATCAATCTCGACATGTTTCGTTCGTTGATGTTGGACTAGATTATGCGATAAGTACACAACGGATATATTATCACAATAAACAATTGTTGCCTTGGACAACGGGTTATGTAACTTGAGCAACAAATTTTGCAGCTAAGTAGTTTTAGCAATGACATTAGCCATGGCTCGATATTCGGCCTCCGCCCGCACTAGACTTTGAAATAGTTTGTTTGCCGATTGGATCATTGGATGACACAAGAAATTAAAGTATCGCCAAGAAACACACAATACCCAGAGGTACAAAGGAGGAGTAATCTTGGGTTATCCCGGAAATTTTCTCTAGAGAAGGTCGCCGGTTTAAGTTTCATTTGTAATAAAATGTCATGTACGAGCCAAGGGTCTTACCATAGTGAGCCTTTGGAATGGACGGCATTTTAGTATTTTACCAATTGGTATACCCAGGTGATGGAGCTTCATTTTTCGTTAAAAAAGAATTTATTTAACTATGTAAGAGCAGTTTTATCCCTTCCCCTATCTCTAAATCCAAACTTACACTAAAAATCACTACATTTTCTCTTTTATTTTTAATTAAATAATACCTTTTTATACCTTTATCGTTGACTAATCCATATTTCATTAAAAACATTCAAACGCTTTACAATGAAGTGGCAGGTAAGCGGGCAACAAGCTGCGCCGCAACCCCCCCTTTTGGATGGTAAACCCAATCTTATTAAAAACAAAGTTTCGGTTCTTATGGGCCGATAAGTTACTATCATTATCATTTATTTTTCTCACGACTTTCAAAATATATTAAAAAATTATAAGAAATGAACAGTTGTTTTTCAAATATACAGAATAATCACTGCATTTCTCTCTTCTTCACTCACAAGTCACAACATCCTAAATCACTCCCAACATTATAAAAACTTACTTAGATATTTTGATGGATTGAATGTGGATACCCTAACTAGTTATAATTAATACTCCCTTCGTCCCATTATAAGTATCATTGTTTGACAAACATAAAGTTCAAGTAGACTGAATGATTATATTTTTGTTTATTAAATGATAATAATGCCCTTAGAACTTTGAGTCCATCAATGTTGTTTATTAAAATTAGTTATGTGTGTTTAATAGTAAAACTGAAAATTAAGTAATAATTTTTAAAATTAAACTTTTGTAATAGAGCAAACAAAAAAAAAAGGAATACACAAACTATTATTGGGATGGATAAAGTATTTTAATAAAAAGTAAAATTTCTTTAATTATGAAAACAAAAGAATACTTTTTTAAGGCAAGATAAAGCCGGGTGGAGCCGTAACCCGACCCGAACAAGTAAGGTTCACGTGGACTTGTAACAACCAAAACAACAATCCAATAATAATAATAATAATAATAATAATAATAATCCCTTAGACTAAATGACAACCCTCGATTCATCCGATTCAACCATGGATGAACATGAACATGAACCATCTAACCACCACCAACAACCACCTCCTTCCACCGTCAACAACCGTCACAACAACGGCGACGGCGGCATCTCCGACGATGAACAAAACAGCGAGGAGTCTCAGGCGATGTGGAGCAGCTTCAGCGATGGATTCCGTGAAGTGCAATCGGTATTGGATCGGAACCGAGTATTGATCCAGCAGGTTAACGAGAATCACCGATCGAAGAATCATGAAAGCATGGTGTCAAATGTTGCCCTAATTCAAGAGATTAATAGCAACGTCTCGAAGATCGTATCGTTGTATTCGGACTTGTCTACGAATTTCTCCACCGTGTTTCATCAACGGAAATCGGAGATTGATGCGGATGATATGAGTAAGAGATAATAATATTAATAATAATAAGTGTTGTTTGATGATGTTAATTTTGTATTATGTTAATTTGTTAATCTGTGATTTTATGATGAATTTTGGGGTAAATTGAGATATTAGATTAAATTCTGCTAAAACAGTAATTAAAGTGGATGATTCTAGCAAATAATATTGTTATTTTCTTGCTTGCTTATCTTCAAGGTTGCAATTTTCAAAGACAAGACCGGACAAGGTTAAGTTGGAAAATTTAATTAAAAGGCTAATAAGTTTAAACAGGTAAAAAGTTACTTTAATTATTGAAGTCATGTTTATATTGAAACAAAATAAAAAGTGAAAAGATTTAACTGCAGATAAATTTGTCAAAAGTTGTTGCATTATTAAGTTAAAAAAACTAAAGTGAAAGATTTACCTAAAAATTGTTAAATTGTGAAGTTAAAAAACTAAAGTGAAAGTTTTAAGTAAAAACATCACTGTAACAAACTTTTACAAACTACCGTATCATCGTCACTTCACATTCTAAACATTTTCTAAAAACCCAACTTTTTTTAAAAAAAAAAACAACCTTTACATTCTAAACATTTTATAAAAACCCAACTTTTTTTTTCAAAAAAAACAACCTTTACGAACCTATTAAAAATTATTAAAGTTATATACATATAATGTGCATAAATGCATTTATATATATATGTATGAGAGAGAGAGTGTGAAAGGGACACTCATGGGTATTACCCATGCATTTGTCAATTATGTACTGCCACCTCATTTTTACCCTTAATTACCCACAAACCATAAAATTACAGGCAATACCTACCCACAACTCCACAAGTACCCTAAAACTTTATTATTGCATTTTAATTCTTCAATGACCAATAATGAATCAATGTTGTGTGACAAACATTTGCTATAAAATGAAACCATGCACCTTACCCATATGAGATGGGGTGGTGTTGCCATGTGGTTTGGAAGCCATCCCATATGGGTAGAGGTGCACAAATCGGTTTTTTTAAAAAAACCGGTTCGGTTATTAACCGGACCGGTTTTTTTTGGCCCGGAAAAAAACCGGTTCGGTTAATAACCGGTTTTTGTATGTCAAAACCCTAACCGGTCTAACCGGTTAGGACCGGTTTAGAAACCGGTTTAGAACCGGTTAATAAACCGGTTTTTTTATTAACCGGTTTTTTAATAACCGGTTTTTTTTTTTTTTTTTTTTTTTTTTAAATAACCATTATTTTTTCACAGTATAAACAAACCGGTAACTAAAAGGCAAACCGGTAACTACAAGGCAAAACGGACTGACCGAAGCCATTCTTTGCTTTCGTTGTTAGGGTTCTTTGCTTGGAAGATTAAAAACACATAACTTTCATTTATAGTTTTTACATTAAAAATACAAACATTAAATCGTTATCGCATATTCGTAACTCAAAAATACAAACATTAAAGAATGCTTAGACACTATTACATGAACAACTTGCTGTTTCTTACTCATTATTTGCCTCCATGTTTGCTGTTTCTTTAACTAATTTTCTTCGCTACCCGATCCCGAGCTATTCCTTAGGTAATCGTCGTACGCGGCTTTTTCATCGGTCATTGGTTGAGTGTGTCCTTGATTGACCTCGTCTTCATACAAGCCCGCCTCATACTCCATTTCCCCCTCGAGTGAGCGTTGATGTTATGCCCTATCTAAAGAGTCCAAGTAATCCTTGTAGCAAATCGACATCTCTATAGCTGGTGGAGTGAGTCGAGTCCTCCTAATCGATATAACCCTGCCAGAAACAGAAAAAGCAGACTCCGAAGCTACCGTGGATGCTTGGACCGTTAGTAAATCTTTGGCCATGGCGGCGAGGATCGGAAACTCATCCTCCATACCTCTCCACCAAGCCAGCAAATCAAGACTTCTAAATTCATCCGGAGTCATGTGTTTCACAAAGTTGGTACCACCATACCTTCCAAGTTCACTGCTTGGGGTGTTTACCTTTTGACGTTTACCGGCGTCTTCCCAAATCATGTAGTACATCCCCATTTCAAGGTCGGTTTGGGGTTGGGATTGGGCAACAGCTCTTAACGAGTCATGAATTTGGGAAGACGACCCGTATTTTGTAAGGTAAACATCATACATGTTTGACAAGGTGGTGTTGAAAGCATTCTTTAAAGTTTGGCTATAATAGGGGTTTTGATCGTCGTTTAACTCTAGCTCATCACAAATTTTTTTCTATTAAAGCTTCAACACCACCAACATTGATGCAAGGGTTTAACGCAGCAGCACATGTCAAAACAGCGGGTAGTTCTTGAAAATATTTTCTAAATTTTTCTTTCATTTTTACACCCATATCAAAATAAGGTGCACCCCTACAATGAAGTTCACTCAACTTTGTGCACATGACAGCAATTTTTGGTAAAGCAATGGGGCTTGTTGGATAGTAAACCCCGGATAAACTAGTTGTGCAAGATTTAAAAATTTGAAGGACCTCCGTAACGATCTCAATCAATAACCAGTTTCTAGGATCGTACGGTGCACATTTACCCCTACTTGACAAAATTTGATGAAACGCAATTAATGATTCTTTTTGTTGGATGGCTTTCTCAAACATATCACAAGTCGAGTTCCATCTTGTTGGACAATCCCAATTTGGCCCCAACCATTGACAATTAGCTTCTACACAAAATTTTTTGTATCTTGAAAATGTTTTATTGTTGCTAAAAACATCTCGTAACATTCTTTTAAAATTGTTTCTTTGCGTTTCGATCACGTTTAACCCATCTTGCACGGCCAAGTTGATAATATGTGCAATGCATCGGCTATGAAAAAACGCTCCATCACAAATAGGTTTATACTTTAATTTTAAATGGCCAACCGCGGCCGTATTGTTGGACGCGTTATCAAACGAAATTGAAAAGATTTTATGTTCAATATTGTATTGTCGAATGACTTTATCCAAGAGTTTAAAAATATTTCTACCCGTGTGCGGGTAATCAAACAATTGAAACGCAACGGTTCGTTTCATCATTTGCCACGACTCGGGGTCAACCCAATGAGCCGTCACACAAATGTATGAGTCGGGCGAACCATGAGGTACCGACCACACATCCGTTGTTAAGTTTACACCAGTTTGTAAGTTTGAAAAGTATGAAATTAGTTCGGATTTAGCGTTTTTCCATGCTTTAAGACAATCTCTTCTAAGGGTCGAACGACTTACGTGTTGGTAGCGTGGTTGAACATACTTTTGCATCATCTCCGTGAATTGAGGGTTGTCGAAGTGGTTGAAAGGAAGTGTTTGTTGAATCACAAAGTTTGAAAACTTTTGACGTACCGCTTCAAGGTCGTACGTAAACACCGTTCCTTGATTCGTCATCTCCGGCTGCGAACTACTTCCCGATTCGTCCTTCAAGGCCTTGCAAAAGGGCCTTTGTACATGCGCTTTTAAAGTGGAGTTTGCATCTTTGCCATAAAACTTCAAACAATGTTTGCATCGAGCTTTTTGGCTACCGTTAGACATTTCGCATAGGTCGAAATGTTGCCAAACATCTTGGTTTCGTTTCGTGGGGATGACCCGAACGACCGTTTCTCCCGTGTTCGAGGCACCCATGTTGACGGATGAAGCAGCACTTTGGGAGGCCATGATAATCGACTACGAAATAAGAGCGTATGGAGTGGTAATGTGGTATAATTGAGCGTGAGATAACAAAATAATCGCGTATGAAATAAACGTTTAGAGCGTTTGGAGTTGTATAATCGAGTGTGATCTAACCAATACCCAACCTAAACTATATATAGATGTTTGTGGGGGTAAAATGGTAAAAAAAAAAAAACGGTCAAAAAAAAACGGCCATATAGCCGTTATACAACGGTCAAAAACCGGTTTTTAACCGGTTAACCGGTTATGGAGAAACCGGTTAACCGGTTTTTCCACAACGGTTAAAAACCGGTTTATAAAAAAAACCGGTTAACCGGTTTTTCCATAATCGGTTATTAAAAAAAATCGGTTTTTTCATTAACCGGTTTTGGCTCTAAACCTTGTAACCGAAATACGAACCGGCGGTTTGTAAACCGGTCAAACCGGTTTTTAAAAAACCGGTTTTCGTAAAAACCGGTTTCCGGTTTAAACCGGCAAACCGGTTCCCCAACCGGTTTTTTTGACCATCTCTACATATTGGTGCCCCTTCCCCTCAGAGAATATGCCACCTAAGGTTTGTTTCAAGTTCGGAGTAGCAAACTTTCCTTCCAAGGACTTCTCTCCACAATGATTGAATTTGCTTGTCTTGGGTTTGTTGTCCACCACGTAGATTCGAACCTAGGGATATGGAGATTGTTATGGATGCTACTATATGGATCAAAAGGTTCATGTTTTGTAGATTGTACGGTAACTTTTTTTAAAATGACAAATCTACCGATCCACCTAAGAGGTCAGAGCCTCTATTAAGTGGGTTAATTCCGCATTGACATAAAGCATTTTAACTTCTTTATATAAGTTAAATAAGAGTAGTATTATTACGTCTACCCAACCTGAACAAAATCATTTGACTTCTATTTCAATGTAAAAAAGTTGTGAAGGTATTTAATATAAAATTGTTGAAAAAAACATGTTTTCGTTGATACGAATAAATTTTATCTATCCATTTTGCCGCCTTCAATGGTTCAAAGAATCTATTCTAATCGTATTTGAACCGAATCTTGCTAGGAGGAATCAATAATCTTGTTCTCTATTAGAAAATTACTTATGAGAGAATAAGATCGACGCTTCAACTCTGTCACTTGTAAAATCACCTCACTGAATCATAAACATTTGGAATGATTATATGGAATATGTTCCTTTGTAATGGAGTCAGAATGGTTTCCCACTTTTCCCAATTGTTTGCCCCCAAAAAGGAATGAAAGGAAATCGCTAAATACTATAAACTTTGGCACTTTGTTCTCAAAGATGCCAATGCTCTGAGTTGATTGCATCACAAGCTGTCAAAACACGACATATGTCTCACGAGAATGGGTAAAAACATCAAACGGAAAGTGTAAAAGTCTTGCAACAAATACCACTATGGATGTCACACCATTATATACAACAAGTTATCACGTATTTGAAAAGAGTTTTAGTAGAAAATTAAGCACTACATACTCAAATTAAGCATATAAAAACGTTAAATATTATAATATAATATAAAAAATAAGCAAGTACAAACTTTTAGTTTGATTTGAATATTCATGGCTATTTCTCACACTCCCACTTCAAAATCCAAAAATGTAACTCCAACTTTACATGAAAACCTTTGAATCTCACAGTCCATTAGTTTTTGCTGTAGACAAATTAGGAACAAATATGAAACATGCACGAATGGTGCAGTTATTTACATAGATAAATGTGATCAACGAAAAATAAGGATATACATCAAACTATTTAGAAAATTTGATGAAGGTCAATTGAAGAAACACCAAATGACCTCGGCAGATTACGGATAATCTTAGGGTTAAGTAGATGTTTCTCACGAGGGTTAGGTCCGGCAAAGATGGTTATTCTTCTTGACTTGCAAAACAGACACCGTGAGCTCGTCACTGAGAAGGGGGGGGGGGGTTCCTCCTTGTGACCACCCTCCGGCGTGAGAATCAGACTAGATTGCTCTGAATATAAGTGTATATTGAGAGAAATAGCTAGAGGATAAGATGATCCTACCGTTCCAAGATGTTGGAGTATTTATAGCCGAAGGTAGGTTTCCAAGCAGGTACGGCCAGCTGTATAATATTCCTTTTCCACCAACTACGGGCTACGCACGTGCCACGATGGGAGTTGGTGGGTAGGCAGCAGCTGATAGTGACATTTTGTACTGGAGCGTGCTCCTCCTCGTACTATTGTCGGTGAGCTGTCACCCTGTGATTGGTTCATGGGCTGCTTTGGTCAGATCTTGTCTATTTTGTCCATACCTTGGCAGGTATAGTACAAAAGATCTTCCAGAAGCGTACGGACTGGCTCTTTTGGGCGGGAATATTCCCGCCTTGCTCATTCCTTCCTCAGGTGACATTGCTGAAGTATAAGAGTTAGTGCCTTATGCGTGTAGCCTTACTGTTAGTGCGGGTAGCCTTCCTTCTTGGCTTGTACCCACACCTGCGGGAACAGGTAGGGTACTGTACCAAGGGAGGCTTTCCTGCGTGAACAGCTGGCTTACTGCGTGTAAGGTCTTCATCTCTGAGCATGGTGGGTCCTGCGGAACCAGCTGGTCCTTGCGCAGACGTACCTCTTCAAGGTGTGTCTTGCGGGTCCAACTGGGCTTTGCGGGGACCTACCTCTTCAAGTCCCCCCTAGTCCATTGTTCTTCTCATGAATTGTTAATGAGGTGAACTTTTGGACTTTAAGCAAGGGGTTTTAAAGAGGGGTTTTTGTTTTTTAAGGTTTTCCGTGGGGATTCTTCCCGCAGTTTTCCTAATGTCACTTGCAGAAATTCCCGACTTTTCTGCCTGATCTTTGGTCATGATGCGGGTAGATGTTTAATCTCTTCGCAAGTTGGGAGCGTTGAGTTTCACTTGTATAGATTCTTCGCGAGGTTTTGGTAGTTTTGGACATAGTAATCAGTTATGTTAAACCACCACTTCCACCTTGAAGCTTCAATCTAGTTCTCAACGTTCCTGCCATGCGGAGGTGTTATTTCTCTTTCCGCAAGCATGGCTCATAAGATCCTTCTTGGTTTCAATTCCCTGCAAGTGCTAAGTATGTGAAGGGTTTCGCCTTGACACTGTACCCGCACTTGTCTTACGGTTTCTTGCTTTCCAAGGTAAGGGGGTATATTCCCTCTTATTTTTGAATCGTTTTGAATCTTTTTGAAATTCGAAGAGTTGGTGAAAGGATAAGGACAGTTCAAACGGTTGAAGTGACGTTGGCGTCTCCTGACGGTTTCTTCTGACGGCTTCAGGACGTGCAGGAAGTTATGACAACGTGACAGTATATGGTCATTCCAGACGCTTTTTCAGGCGCGTGGGCGCGAGTTTTACGGCACACGTCCTTTTGACAGCTGTTGCCAGCTTGCTTTTTCCACGTGTCGCCGTTTCATTGCACATGCGCTTTCTCTCTCTTCCGCATTAAATTCATCGCATTAATTGTGATGAGTATATAAAGGGGGGAGAGGGTGCATCTCAATTCATACCTTCACTTCACTCTTCTTTTTCTAAGCGATTTCCGGCGAATACTCTAACTTTTCCGTCGAGCATTCTCCTGAAATCGTTCTCTTTCATACCTAAAAGATGTCTTCTACTCATGATCTCGAGGTTACTGTCGAGGAGTCCGATGCATACCTCGGGAACCCGACGTCCACGTCTGATAAGGACGATAAGAGTACGGCTGGCGAGTGCCAGTGTACTCTTTCTGTCGATTTGTATCACTATATCGTCAAGAAGTTCATGCTCGAGCCTTAGGAGCCTGAGTTTCCAGAGCCCCACCAGACGGTGTATGATGCCCCTAAGGGCAAGATAGGGGTTTATTCCTCATTCTTCATATATGGGAATCTCAGATTCCCATTAACGAAGTTTGTATACCGTGTTTTGGAGAAACACGGTGTACACTTGACGTAAGTGCACCCGATGGCGATCGCTAAGGTTCGCCATTTTGAATGGGTGTGCCATATTCTGGGCATCGAGCCCCGCGTCGACCGCTTGATGACCTTCTACTCCTGGAGGTGCATCCATGGTTGGTATACCATGGTCACTCGGATCAAGGGGTTGAAAATCTGCGCTACCGAGCGCAGTCTTCGGTCTTGGAAGCGGGAGTTTTTCTACATCTCCGCTCGCGTCGTCCCCATCGCGATGACGTTCAAGAACGGGAGGGCGCTCCCTAACCTTCACGCCTCCAATTACCAGGAGGCGGAATGGTTCGCCAAGATCTCCCAGATCCAGACTCCGGTTTACCGCTTCGCGGAGTCTGGGATGGTGATGCTCGGCATGAGCCGCGTGTGGAAGGATGCCGGGTCTGGGACGCCGCAAATACCCATCGTCCTCAAATACGGTTTGAGCTCTATTCCTTACGGTATGCTCCATTTTATGTGTTGTTTAGGGTTTTTCTACTAACACTTGTCTTTTCTTATTTCAGAGGGGAACGACTTGCAATCGCTCCTGTTTCCGCGGGAGACTGGTGGTCCCGCACGGTTGGGTACTCGTGATCTTGACGAGAACGAGTTGCCCATCTTGGAGCAAACTGCGGATAGGTTCGTCGAAGTCTATCCGGCAGGTCATGAGATCCTAAGCGCCACTCGGCCAGGTAATAAGTTCTTCAATCCTCGTCCCCTTCATGCTCAAACTTCTGCTGGAATTCCTCTGATTTTGTCATCTTCTGATGAGGAATCCGCAGATGGGCCCTTCTTTGCGAGGAAGAAGAAGGCTGCTGGCGGGAAGAACAAGGCGAAGGTTACCTCTGTCGTCGACCTGGGGAATCAGTCTGATTCCGAGACCGAAAGTGAGGAGGCGGCGGGGGACGTTGGTGGTGGCGAGACCAGTGCCTCGGAGGCTGAGACGGCTGTCACTTCCGGGCAACCAACCGTTGCGACGATGACTGGCGTGAAGAGGCCAGTTCCATCGGGTTCGTCTCCGCCCGTCAGAACTTTCAAGATAAAGAAAACCCGTAAGTATACTTTTTGTTTACCTTTTTCACATTTCTTTCCGCCATTGTTTTTAATATTTTGTTGTCTTCACGCAGGAGTGGATGCATCCGCATTCCAGAGCGGTGCGGGTGGAAGCAGTTCCGGACACACGATGATAGGTTTGGTCAACCTATCCGAGGCGATGACCCAGGCGGCTGCGCCTGCTTCCGGTGCTGGTTCAGTTGCTCATACCGTTGAGTCAACTGTTCCAGTTGTGACGTCATCTACGCCGGCCGTCAGTGCCATTTTTACTGCATCCTTCACTGAGCCGGTGGTGATCTTTTCTGCAAGCTCCGCAGCAGCGACCACGGTTGTGAGTTCATCTCCAATGAGTTCACCTCCGATAGTCTCTACCACGGTGGCTTCTACCATGCCTCCTCCGGCGCCAGCGACTACCTCGTCGATGGCCGGTTCTTCAGGTATGTTCGGGGTTGGGACTTCTAGTCAATCTTTGCCTCCTTCCCATCTCCTTGACCTCTTGGATGGATATCCCTTAGGTTCGGGTGATGGGTTTGGCGGTTACCGACCTGTTATAGATCCTACATGTGCGTGGGGTTATTTTGGCCTATTATCCCTTTTATCATTTTTTCCTAACTGTTTTTTGTTTTTGCAGTTTCGGATTCCAATGAGGTGTACGCTCCACGGTGGAATATCCGCCGGGGAACGACCCTCCGAACGGCTGCGGACTGCGTCGAGTGGGCGCGTCATGCCGCCCCAAGCGGTGCGTTGGGGGAGGCAATGGCCAGCTACCAGGAGGGTAGGCTGTCCAATGAGCTCCGAATCCTCCTTGCCCGGATGCAGCCGCGCGTCGAGCTACTCTGTCGTGAAAACGACAAGTTAAAGACGGCGCGTAGCCTTGAAGTGGCTCAGGCGCGAGCATTGCGGGAGGAGAACAAGAGACTCGCTGCCACCGCAGCGGAGAAGGAGAAGGCCTACAAGGACCTTGAGGTCGAGGTCCAGGCCAGGCATGAGGCCCGCTCCAAGGCCACCCAAGCTGTCAACGAGCAGCTTAGGTTGGCCAAGGAGACTGCGCGTAACGCGACCGAGAGGGCCACCAAAGCTGAAGCCATTGCTGAGCCTCTGCGCGCCGAGAATGAGGAGCTTAAAGCCAAACTAGAGAAGCTTCAGCAGGCTCATGATGCTTTAGCCCTAGAAGACGCCAAGAAGCTCCAAGAGCTCTTGGATCAGAAGGGTATGCTTGATCGCGCTGAGCGTAAGCTTAAGGGCGTTGAAGAGGCTGCGGCTAAGGATGTGTTGCTTGCCAACTTCAACAAAAATGAAGCCGAACGCGCCCGCGATCAAGCTTAAGCAGCCCTTCAGGAGGCTCTGACAAATAAGGAGTGGCTTCTGCGAGAAGCGTTGCCTCAGGTACGCATAGCTTCATAATTTCTTTACGCTTTCTTTATACTTAGAAAAGTTTTTGATATATATATTTTTTTGTAGGTTGTGCATCGGATCTTCACGAACACATCTTATGATGATGCTATGAGCGCAGCCCTCAACGCTTCTCATGAGGATGGGGAGAAAGCTGGTTTCCTGCTTGGTCTAGGATTTGCTGAGAAGGGCATCCCGCCTTCCAACTTTCCTCTACACGATGTGGACACTGAAGCTGCCTACGAACAAGCATTGAACCAGTATGCTGCCTTCCCGCATCCGGTGGTGGAGAAGGTGAACAAGATTGCTGCTGCTGATGATGGGCTAGCTGTTCTCAAGGCTTTCCTTGAACCACCACAGCCAACTGATGGTGCGGGTTCAAGCGGGTTTGGAGGGAGTGGTCCTGAAGCTTGAACCTTGAGATCCCTTCCAACCGTTAGGATATATTTATATTTTTGTAGGCGGGTAGATACCTAGCCATTCTTGTAATGTTTGAATTTTTATGAAATATAAATGTTTTGTTAACGCTTTGCCTTGTAAACATTATATGTTTTGCTCATGCATATTTTAGTTTAACTTAGCAATTTTCTAAGTGTTTTGAGTAAGTTAACCTTTTGACGCGTGATTGATAATAGGCTAATGTTCAGTTTCCGCTATTATGATTGGGCGGGTAGGACCGTCACTTTCACTTAGCAGGATGACCAAACTTCACTTATATCTGATCAGCGCGAAGGTTTTCCTCATCTTTTCCTTAGAAATTTTCTACCGTTTTTTGTGTTTATGCGGGTTTTGCCGCTTTCCACACGCAACGACTTACTTCCTCCCACACTTATTTATGCGGTGAATACCGGCATATCAGTGTGGTCAGTTCATAAGTATAAAGGTAAGGCTATCAACACAATGTGATAAAGGAGAATCATTTCCATTAGAAGTGGCTTTAGGCCTTTTCTTTACAAGTTTGGAATTGATCTACATGTAACATTTGCGTAATTGAGCTCCATTCCATGTTCTTGGGATGGGGGTGCCATCGAGCCTTTCGAGCCGGTATGCGCCCTTTCCCAAAACTTCTTTAATAATGTATGGCCCTTCCCAGACCGGGGCCAGCTTTCCTGGGCGCTCTTGGTTCGAAGCCTCGTTGTTACGCAATATGTAGTCTTCGACATTGAAGTTGCAGAGTTTTACCCGCGTGTTGTAGTACTTTTGCATTTGTCGCTTGTAGTTCTCTTCACGCGCTGCGGCTAAGTCTCTGCGTTCTTCGGTTAGCATAAGGTCTAACCGTCTTTCCGCATCATTGTCCTCTGGTTGGGTTATGACTCTTGGTGAGGGTAGGCCAATTTCGACAGGGACCATGGCTTCAGTGCCATAGGTAAGGCTGAACGGGGTTTTGCCCGTGCTTGCCTTTTTTAGCGTTCTGTTCGCCCAAAGGACATGTGGAACTTCGTCCATCCAGCCGGATCTATGCTCCAAGAGTCTTTTCTTTATGCCGTCGACGATGCTCTTGTTTGCTCTTTCCACCTCGCCATTACCCTGCGGGTGTGCCACTGAGGTAAAGGTGTGGGTGATTTGAAGCTCTTTCAGCCACTTTTGTAGCTTCTGGTCAGCAAAGTTGGTGCCGTTATCGCTCACCAAATTCCGTGGAAGTCCAAAACGACAAATAATAAATTCCCAAATAAATTTTTTGATATGTTTTGCGGTTGTTTGGGCTAAGGGTTTTGCTTCTATCCACTTGGTGAAGTAGTCGATGGCTACCACTAGGAACTGGACGTTCCCTGCTGCTGTGGGAAATGGGCCTGTCACATCGATGGCCCACTTCTGAAATGGCCATGAAGAAGTGACTGGAACAAGTTCGTTCTTCGGGCGATGCGTGTTGGGTGCGTAGAGCTGGCAGGGTCTACATTTTCTGATGTAGGTCAGCGCATCCGTATGCATCCCTGGCCAAAAGTATCCCGCGTTGTTTAGCTTAGCTACAACTGTGCGTGGCCCTGCGTGTATTCCACAGATGCCTTCGTGTACTTCCCTTAGGAGGTAGTCGGCATCTTGGTCGTCCACGCATCTGAGGAGTGGGCCAAGAAAGTTACGCCTGTAAAGTATGTCATTAACAAGTTGATAGTTCAGTGATTTACAGCGTATCTTTCTTGCATGCGTCTTCGACTCTGGTAGTATACCCGCTGCAAGGTAATTTATGATTGGGGTCATCCATGTTTCCGTGCCGGTTTGGATGACACAAATTTCCTTGTGCGGGACTGATGGTGCTCCAAGAAGTTCAACGCGAATGTCCTTTCCCAAGTGGGTGAAGGCTAACGATGCAAGCTTGCTTAACGCATCCGCAGACTTGTTTTCGCTTCGCTTGATGTGCATAACTTTGCAATCGTTAAAATCGTGCATAAGGGTTTTTGCTTGTGCGAGGTACAGGGCCATTGTGTCGTTCACGGCCGTGTACGTCCCGTTTATCTGGTTGGCTACTAACATGGAATCCACGTGGGCTTCCAAGTTTTTCACTCCTATCTTACGCGCAATTCTTAATCCAGCCAAGAATGCTTCATACTCCGCTTCGTTATTCGTACTTGGGAAATCCAGCCGAATAGCGTAAGTGTACTCTTGGTGTAAGGCCCCGAACCCGGTAGCCCTACTTTAACGTCGGATTTACTCATAAACACAGTTCTTACAAATCAGAGTTCATTAAAACTTTCGCGGAATATAAAAAACTTTCATGAAACCTTACAGCAATCCAAAACTTGCCTTAATTAAACATTATTGTCTTTCAAAAATAAACGTCAATTACATTAAAACATCTTGAGTCTTCAGATGCCAGTCTCCTATTCGCCCACCATGTGCCCGCTCAAGCTAGCTGTCTCATTCTACTCACCTGCGTGCATACTAAAAGTCATCTACGCTGAGTGAGTTCTAGTTAATCGGACGCCATACAATACATATACATACATAAATATCCGAAGATACATATCCATACTTAACTAGTTACCCTTCTGTTCTACATGCATACTTACTACCATACATACATTCATATCTACAATCACTAACCTCAGTCTACCGAGAGTACGTTCATAGTCCGCCGTCTATACATGTACTCAAGGTCGTGAACACGTAAAAGGTCCGCAGTCCTTACCTATGTTCACCATTCATGGTACGTGCAAGGTCCGCAGTTGTGACAATCGTCAATTTCAGGTTAACCCCGTTAACTCAACTCTGTCAATTCAAACTTTAAGATCGTTGAATCTATAACGCACACTTCATTACATTTAAACTAGGGTTTAAATGACGCTTAACACTTACTACATGTGTAGTCTTTCGGGATTTGCACCGAAACGCAAACGAGTTGACGCGAACGATTGATAAATAAACGACAAACGTCAAAACACTAATTATGTGATAATTATGTGTTAGATATATGTGTGTTACTTGATTGTTATGTGGAATGTTAAACAAGAAACAAGAACCAACTAGTTTAGGCTAGAGATGTAACACTTGAAAGATTAGGGACTAGAGTGTAACTTGTATTATTATAAATATAACCTTAACACTAAACCCTAACTTATTATTATTAACCTACAAGACCGATCGGCCTCCCTCCTTGCTCCCTCACGGCTGCCGTCCACAAGAACACACACATACACACATCAAATCAAGTGATTAATCCAAGAACTAGGTGCTAGGAATGTATACTTGATCATCCCTTACCTCCTTGTTGTTTAATTTTGATGTTTAATGGGTTAAGTATAAACCCTAGGCAGCCGATTGTGTCCATGTATATGGCTAATATGATTGTTGTTATTTGGATAATGAATTGATAACTAGATTGATGTTGTTGCATGATTCATTGTTGTCTTTGATTTGAGTTAAAACACAAACCCTAATCTTGTATGTATGGTGTAATGGAGATGCATGGATAGTAGTATTAGTGTCTAGCATGTTATATGATTTATTTGTGATCCATGGCTAGTGAAATTGTTAAGTTTTGATGTGAACAGAATCTGGACAGAATGTGTATACGATGTTCAAGTGACTGTAACGAAGTGTAAACGTGAAAATTGGTTGAGATTGTGGGTACTGCAGTAAACTAGGTTGAGTCTAGTTTCCATGAAGTATAAGTTTGTAATTTTTGGACAAGTATAAGTGTGCTTTTATGATTTTACAAAAACGTGGTGCAAAGCTGAGCTGTTAGACCTGCTGTTAGGTTATGTTGTAAATGTTATATCTCATGAACTACGAGACCAATTGGGTTGGTTCCACTTCTGGAAGTTTACTCATTGAGTTAGGAACCAAACCCAAGTGGTCTTGCATTTATTGAATTTTTCGTTTAACGGGAATTGCAAATAACATTCTGTTGCGCATGAATCTGACTGATATGAGTTGCTGTAATGTTTTGGTCATTATAAGAAAAATATGTGGAATAAAAATAAGATAAAATATGTTCTGGAAACCTAAGATATGTATGCTTCTGTGGTGATTTTTGGTGAATTAATTGAGACGTTATGATTGGTGAACTAGTGCAATCTTTCAAGTAAAAATTCTGTCATAATGAAACTAGCTGCTGAGTTGTGTAAAAATGCATGAAATATGATAGTTTTTATATAATTGTTGTGTTTTGACCAAAATACCCTTGCGGGGAATAGTTGTTAATTGATTGCCATGAATTGACCAAATTGCCCTTATGGGGAATAATGGTTAGTTAATCTTTGTTTGTTGACCAAAATGCCCTTACGGGGATAATTGCTAGTAAAGTATGTTATTAGTACGTGACACGAAAGTAATTGCTCACTCATGTATCGTATCACAATTGTACTTGTTTAAGTCACACACAATTCACAAACGAAACACGAAATCTGTTACGTGCATAGGTATTATGTGCCGAGTCTAGAGACTCGTTAAACGTACCGATACTTAGAAAATCTCTTTGTTATTTAGAACGCTAGAGAGTTTCTACGACGCGCATCACTTGGTGATCTAGATCGGGATATTCTTCGCAAACAGTGAGTTTCACTTACCCCGCTCTTTGAACTGTTTTCAAACGTTTTTCACTTGGGGGAGATAACATACTCCGATAAACGTATTTTTTGAGATAAACGCATATTTAAGATTTTGTTATAAATTATATATCACTTGTAAAGGCTAAGCGGCAAACGTAACATTTGAAGTCCCACACATCGGACCGGTTAATATTTGGAATAGCGAGTCACTGTTGAGTAGTACTACTGGGTTTGACAAACCCCACCCGACGCTAAGCTCAACTGGAGGTTGAGTGGGTGTAATTTTGGCTAACGCTTACCATGGTCTGGATTGACCTGGTGACGGGCACTTGATAAACAGTCAGCTTCGGTCGCGAACCACTTAGCGATACTTGTTGTATAGATTAGCTACCTATCGATATATAATTTGACATAACACTATCTGGTAATGCAAAACACTGAAACGCCGTAACGTGGTTACGCAACACTGAAACGCCGTAACGTGGTTACGCAACACTGAAACGCCGTAACGTGGTTACGCAACACTTAAACGCCGTAACGAGGTTACGCAAAACGCTAAACGATTCATCTTATTTAACTTGTGAACTCACCAACCTTGTGTTGACACTTTTAGTATGTTATTCTCAGGTAGCCGAGGCGGGCGCGCGGTTTAGGAGCATGCATTAATTGAAAACATCTTTATTCTGCAAACTTAATTTTAACAGTTATATTTGGTTTTAAGTCGTCCTGCGTGACGCAACTTTTGAATTAAGGTTTTACGCTTCCGCACCTATTTACATTTAAACGTTTTTCTTTGGTTTGATTATAACTAATGATTCCGATCCTGCCAGTTCACACCCTCTGACGGTAAAACTCCGTTAGTGGATTTTGAGGGTGTGACAGCAGTCCTTCCCTATACCATCCTACATCCACAACACGTACAAGGTCCACAGTCCTTCCCTATGTTGCAACCTAATTCATAGCACGTACGAGGTCCACAGTCCTCCCCTATGCTACCACAATACAAATACATAGCACGTACTACCACAATACAAATACATAGCACGTACGAGGTCCGCAGTCCTCCCCTATGCTACCACAATACAAATACATAGCACGTACGAGGTCCGCAGTCCTCCCCTATGCTACCACAATACAAATACATAGCACGTACGAGGTCCGCAGTCCTCCCCTCTGCTACCACAATACAAATACATAGCACGTACGAGGTCCGCAGTCCTCCCTATGCTACCACAATACAAATACAGCACGTATAAGGTCCACAGTCCTTTCCTATGCTGATGCCTATCTATAATACGTATAAGGTCCGCAGTCCTTAACTACATTGTCGTCTATTATCTGTAACACGTATAAGGCCCACCGTCCCTATCTACATTTACGTCTATCATCTACCTTACGTATAAGGCCCGCAGTCCTTAACTACGCCATCACCAGCCGAGTCTATGTCCGACAGAAGCTAGAGGGATTTGCCATCCTAACTTACTATGCCGAACGTAGAACTCACATACCATTCGTGTACCTGTATACACATACTTCACATATACAATAAATACATTATAGCATAAGAACACTCTAGGCGTTCTTTACATCATTCATTTAACAACCATACCCTTTGTCGATACGTGCAATATCCGAAGATCGTTCAGGCCCCGACAAGTATTCATTTGTAATGTTCATACATCTTCGATATATAATATTCGTATCTTTATTTTTAACCTGACAGTACGCGCAATATCCGAAGATCGTTCGCGTACCGACAAGCAATCATTCATATCCATCACATATATCACATATGGCATACACTTATCACTTAGGATAAATGTATTAACAACACATCGAGTATGCACACAGCCCCGAAAACATAACAAGGAATGGGGCTAGAAACTCACCTGAACTCTGCTTCTTCCTCCGATAGTTGTAAATCCCTTCTTTAACTGAGCTCGGCTGACTGTATAAGTTACACGTATCAATACTCGCATGATTTAATCCGGTGGCCTAGTATTAGATTACTTTTACTTATCGTTTTAATTTATTTTCTAATCGAACTTGACTCTAGGCGAAGTTAAACCTTAGGCGAACTTAGCTTTAGGCGAAGTTGTCATCAGGCGTACTTAGCTTTTAGGCGAAGTTGTCATCAGGCGAACTTAGCTTTTAGGCGAAGTTGTCATCAGGCGAACTTAGCTTTTAGGCGAAGTTGTCATCAGGCGAACTTAGCTTTTAGGCGAAGTTGTCATCAGGCGAACTTAGCTTTGCAGGCGAAGTTCATCAGGCGAACTTAGCTTGCAGGCGAAGTTGTCGGCTGCAGCTACTGTTCGTCCTTAATCATCTTCGTTTCTTAACCAAATAACTCGATTTAGGTATCCACGGAATCGTCTGACCAGCGCCTACAAACCCCAACCATCAAATCGGCCGAACATCGATGTTTAAGGGGTGCGATTTAGGCATATAGGTTACGGGTTCTTTTATCAATCGATTAACCCATCAAATCTTAACCATTTTCAGTAAGTTTAGCTTTGTAGGATTCGTTTTTACCATACAAACACCGATCTATCATTTCTATACTAATCCAAACCTAAACGAACATGTTCTCGATATAAACGTACCGTAAATGAGTCGAACTACGAACACGAGCTGGTCCTGTTGCTTTGGTTCGTCACGACGATCTAGCACCAACGAGCTCGGGTCCTCGCCTTTGGATCTTGGTTCGGGTTGTGTGTTTTGGAGTGTGTATAGATTATGATGGAAATGAAATGAGGGTTTAGGGTTTTAGGTTGGTTTAGGGGATATTTATATCCCTTAAAGCCCATGGACCTAAAGCCCATTCTCATTTAACCCATCTCCATTAATCTAAATCCATGATCCGTTCTTTACTCGATATTAATTATTAATAACGCGAACTCACTAAACGTAACTTTCTTTATTCAACATTATAAATTTTAGGATGTTACACTTGGCCTGCTGGGTTAGTTAGTTTCAACCCTGCGCCTGAACCCTCGTTGTTGGCTGCTTCATCAGTATAGAGTCGCCAGACATCATCGATGTCCTGTGCTGGAGGGGGTTGAGCCTCTTCCTGGCACTCTTTTTCCCGCGAAGCGGGTACTTTTGCAATAAAGTCGGCCAGGACCTGGCCTTTTATGGCTGGTATTGTCTTGTACTTTATCGCGTATTCCCCCAACTCAATTGCCCATTTGGCTAGGCGTCCCGACAACTCGGGTTTGCCTAGAACGTTTGCAAGTTTGAAGTTGGTAAGAATGGTGATTGGGTGACCTTGGAAATATCGTCTTAGCCTGCGTGAAGCATGTATAAGCGCTAAGACTAATTTTTCCAGGGTAGAGTACCGGGTTTCTACATCTGTTAAGACGCGGCTAACATAGTAGATGGGCATCTGGATACCCTTTCTTTCTACTAGTAGGACTGCCCCGGTTGCTCTGTCTGTAGCGGAGAGGTAAAGAATTAATTCCTCCCCCACTTCTGGTGCTGTGAGTGTTGGGAGTTCGATCAAGCGTGACGGAATCTCTTGAAAAGCTGCTTCCGCTTCTGGTGTCCAGCGGAAGTGCGTTTTCTTTAAGCAATTTCTCAATGTTGACACGAATGGGAATGACCTATCCGCATGGTTTGCCAAAAAGCGGTTAAGTGCGGCTAGTCGTCCATTCAGTGTCTGAGCTTGTTTGATGGTAGTAGGTGATTCCGTTTTGATAATGGTTTCGACCTTTTCAGGGTTCGCTCTGAAGCCATCTTTGGTAACGATGACTCCTAAGAACTTCCCTTCTTCCATCCCAAAAGAACACTTGCTCAGGTTGAGCTTCATGTTTATCCGTCTGAGCGTGTTGAAAGTTTCTTCGATGTCTTTCAACATCGCTTCTGGCTCAAGGCTTTTGATGACCAAATCATCCATGTAAACTTCCAAGTTCCTCCCGATTTGGGCATGGAACTCTTTGTCCATCAGGCGTTGGTATGTGGACTCGGCATTCTTAAGTCCGAATGGCATCATTTGATAACAAAATGTGCCATCGGGCGTCCGAAATGCGGTTTTGTCCTGATCGTCAACGGCCATATGGATTTGATGGTACCCTTTATACGCATCAAGGAAGCATTTAAGGCGAAACGGTACAAACGAATCTACCTTCAGGTCAATTTCGGGTAACGGGTAACAATCTTTGGGGCATGCTTTGTTTAGGTCTTTGAAATCTATGCACATGCGCCATTGTTTGTTAGATTTTGGTACCATGACGGGATTTGCAACCCATGTTTGATATTTACTAACGCGTACGATACCTGCGTCAAGGAGTTCCTTGACTTGGGTTCTACACGCGTTAGCCTGCACCGCACCCATCACGCGACGCTTTTGTATGACCGGCGTAAAAGCCGGGTCACATTTGAGCTTATGCTCCTCTTTACTTCGGGGTACACCAGTCATGTCAGCTGGTGTCCACGCGAAGATGTCAGCATTTTTTTGCAATAAGCGTTTGAGTAAGGTGCGTGTGGGATTAGTGATTGTTGGGCCAATGGTAACGACCTGGTCAGGGTATTTGCCATTAAAGGCCCATTCTTCTGGCTCGGTGACGGTTGGTTTAGCCATCTTTGGTTTGGGTTTAGATGAGACAGATGCGATGCATACCTGGTGAATGCCGTGATCATCGCGACACCCTCAGCTGTTGGCCACCCCATCATGCCATGGACTGAAGACACCACGACATTAAATCTTGCAATCCCATCTCTCCCGAAGTCGTATGTGTGGTGTGGCTTCCTCATTACGACGAAGTCCACGTCTTCTGTGCGGGAGTACTTCCCGTCCGTGAGAGTGACGGGGAAAGATAGGATACCCAAGGGGGTGTTTGTGCTGCCATCGAACCCTTCCATTGAGGCGTAGACCGTTTCCAGGCGTTCTTTGTCTTCGTCGTCTAGCTTGTCGAAAAACTGCCTATACATGACCGTTGACGAAGCGCCGTTATCAGCAAGAGTGCGGGAGGTAATGTAGTGCCCCAGCTGGCTTTTGATCACTATGGGGCCTTCTTTCTTGGGCCCTCCTGGCACACGCGGAAAGCGCACTTCAGCTTCCTTCCACACACTTGGCTCTGTCGTTCGTTGTTTTCTTTCTTTGACGTTGCCATGAACCATGTGGATGCTGATGTTGACGGGCTTTCGTCCGTTGCCCTTGTACCGATTGTCATTTCTCCCTCCGTTCTTGATTGACGCCACGAGGTGTGTAAGTTTTCCGTCTTTGACGAATGTTTCGACAATATCCTTCAAAGACGTACACTCCTCTGTGGTGTGGCCTTTTGTCCCGTGGAAGTCACAGGATTTGCTCTGATCAGCGTTGTGACACTGCCGGATTATTGGAGCCTTTGGCCACGGGAGTTTCTCGGTGGCAAATATCTCGGTGACGCTTTTGGTGAGTGGCGTCCATCTTGGATTCCGGTTTGATGAGTGCGTGTTGTCCCTTCCGCCTAAAAGAGGGCGGGAGTTGGATGAGGTGTCAAAGTTTATCCTTAACTGCCAAATACCAAGCTTCCGCTTTTTGTTTTGTCGGGCGGTACGGACGTTGTTGTCTCTTGTCCTCTGCGTGTAGAGGTTTGTGCTCTGGGGGAGATTTCTACCCAGTTGCTTCTCCGTCTCGGCAAAGCGTTTAGCTGCCGTCATGATGGCATCCCACGTGGATGGCATGCCATCTTTACTCGTCAAAGTGCGGATAAGCTCTGGGTACTCGGCGCCCTGGATGAAAGCGGCGCGAACAAGATCTCCGCTTATAGTGCCTAGACTTAGCTTCTTTGAGTTGAAGCGAGTGATGAAGTCTAGCAAAGATTCGTCTTCCTCTCGGACGCAGTTGAGGATCGTCCACTGCTCTTCAGTATAATTTCTTTGTTGACTGAAGTGCTGGCTGAACTTGTGCTGGAAGTCCGCCCAATCATAGATGTGGTGGACCGGTAGACGATCAAACCACGCTCTGGCTGCCCCGACGAGCTTCATTTGGAACATGTAACACCATGTGGGTTCCGTCCAATTACTGACGGTTGCCCCCGCTATGAATCTGTTCAAGTGATCGTCCGGGTCGGAGACGCCATCGTAAGTGCCTATGTTGGGCATCTGTTTGGCACTCTTTGGAGCAATTGCTTCCGCAATGTCTCTTGCGAACTTGGACGTTCCCGCATTTGCAACAGTCGGTCTGAAAGTTTTGGAGAAGTCACTTGGGTTTCCCCCTGCGCTCTTTGGCTTGAAAGTTTCTCCAAAATTTCTTTTCGAGCGGAAGTCTACTTCCTTACGCTTCCATTTCGCCTTATGACGAGGGTTTACGTCACTGTCAGAATCTTCCCAATCATCATCCGAATACTCGTAATCATTGCTCATGTTGAGCTGTTGTCGAGTGCTTCCGAATTCGTCATTGGCTTGTTGGAGTGAACGTATACGTTCATCCAACTCAGCTTGGAATTCTTTCTGACGTGCTTCCGCCCAAGCTTTAACTTGATCCAGTGTTTGGCGGGGAAGCCTCGTCTGTTGCTTCTCTGCCTGGGTATCAATGAATCCCAGGAGAGGATTGTTTACTGCACTTGCCCCGGCTTGGGTAACCGGGGTAGTGTTCATAAAAATCGTATATTCACCGGTGTTCCCACCAGTAGCTGGGGTTGTGGTTACCGGAGTTTCTTGGTCACTTGGTGGCCTCGGCATCGGAGTAACCTTAACCATCTTTCCAGAAGTTTGAGAAAATTGGGAAAAAGAATTAGTTCTAGCTTAATGCACGGATGGCGCCAATGAAGAAACACTAAATGACCCCGGCAGATTACGAATAATCTTAGGGTTAAGTAGATGTTTCCCACGAGGGTTAGGTCCGGCAAAGATGGTTATTCTTCTTGACCTGCAAAACAGACACCGTGAGCTCGTCACTGAGAAGGGGGGTTTCTCCTTGTGACCACCCTCCGGCGTGAGAATCAGACTAGATTGCTCTGAATATAAGTGTATATTGAGAGAAATAGCTAGAGGATAAGATGATCCTACCGTTCCAAGATGTTAGAGTATTTATAGCCGAAGGTAGGTTTCCAAGCAGGTACGGCCAGCTGTATAATATTCCTTTTCCACCAACTACGGGCTACGTACATGCCACGATGGGAGTTGGTGGGTAGGCAGCGGCTGATAGTGACATTTTGTACTGGAGCGTGCTCCTCCTCGTACTATTGTCGGTGAGCTGTCACCTTGTGATTGGTTCATGGGCTGCTTTGGTCAGATCTTGTCTATTTTGTCCATACCTTGGCAGGTATAGTACAAAAGATCTTCCAAAAGCGTACGGACTGGCTCTTTTGGGCGGGAATATTCCCGCCTTGCTCATTCCTTCCTCAGATGACATTGCTGAAGTATAAGAGTTAGTGCCTTATGCGTGTAGCCTTACTGTTAGTGCGGGTAGCCTTCCTTCTTGGCTTGTACCCACAGCTGCGGGAACAGGTAGGGTACTGTACCAAGGGAGGCTTTCCTGCATGAACAGCTGGCTTACTGCGTGTAAGATCTTCATCTCTGAGCATGGTGGGTCCTGTGGAACCAGCTGGTCCTTGCGCAGACGTACCTCTTCAAGGTGTGTCTTGCGGGTCCAACTGGGCTTTGCGGGGACCTACCTCTTCATCAATCTTTTTTTATGGTTCCATAAAACACTCTGTTGAATCTTTCTTTTGGTTTCCGTTAATAATCCTAGTCTATAGGAACATATCTAATAAGCTCAAATTATTCAGTGAATTAGCACCCCATGAAAAAAAAATTGTGGGTCCGCCAGCGTCGATATTTGTTTTCCGACTCTCTTATCTAACGACTAACAATCACTATGTACAATGCATACATCAAACCATTAGAAAACAATTTAGCAATACCAGACAAGACAGAGTCGAATAATGAGGTATATCTTAGTTCATCAATAATTTACTTTCATTTAATAATGAGGTATATTTGGTTTTCTGGCTCTAGAGGCTGTGAAATTTTTAAGTAGGGTTCAGCGCGTCGTACACGGAACCTCTTCAGCTTCTAGGTCCCAAAGCTTCGTTTTTAGCAGGATTGGCTTTGCTGTTCAAAAGGGGGTTGCGGCGCAGCTTGTTGCCCGTTTGCCTGCCACTTTATTGTAATCGTTTTATAGTAAATTATATAAAACTTCGATTGTGATGGAAAAAAAAAATTAATCATTTTTCAATCACGGTTTCAAACAATAAAACAAGCAATTAAACTTAAAACTAAACTTACTATTTCAAAAGCAATGAATGTTTACCAAATTAAACTACATTTTCCCAGATTACTAGTAATGATCTTCGGAACTCACACCACAATCTCTGTCTTCGTATCATCCTTAGATGCATCATAAGAAGCATGCAACCCAACAAGAAAGTAATACAAAAGCAACACCCCGGTCCAACCCAAAAACCGCAAGAAAGACGCACCATCAATCGACCCCATAATAAACACATTAATACAAATACTAGCCGATGGCAACCAAGGCACCATTGGCACACCCCACAGCTTCGGGCTCCTAGCTTGTTTCACCAACACTTGGAGCCCAAGTGTTGACAAAAACCAAACCGCCCCCATAACCGCATACCCAACCCAATGACTCACACTCATAGCCCAAAGAACCGAGAGCCCAATAGCTGATACAATAATCAAACACAAGAACACGATCAGCTTATTTCGGTCCGGAACCGATGTTTCACCCGTTGAATAATATCGCCTCACTAGTAACCCGAGTGCAACCAATGAGAAAATGAACAATGTGGAGATTGAAAGAAGGTTAGCCAAGATGTCGAGATTCGTGAAGAACGCGACTAGGCAGTTACACAATGTCATTATTATGGTCGCGTTCATGGGGGTCCCGCGATTCTTATTTATCACGGCTAGGATCGGTGGGGCTAAGTGGGTTCGAGCAATGTGAGTGAAATACCGAGCCTGACCAATAATATTAGCCAATAGAACCGTGGTCATTCCTTGTAACGCGCCTAATGCGACTATATACTTGGCCCAGTTCATACCCGCGGCTTGGAACGCGATCGAGAACGGTGCATCCGGGTCAATCTGGTTGTATGGTTGGACCAGGGTTAAAACAGTGGCTAGAAGTGAGTAAATGGTTATGACCACCATCATTGACCCGACTAGACCGATCGGTATATCACGACCTGGATTCTTGGTTTCTTCGCCTAATGTTGCCACTCCATCAAACCCGACATAAGCGAAGAAAAGCACCGACGAAGCCTTTAAAACGCCCCGAACCCCGAATGGTGCGAAAGTTTGGAAATTGGATGTGTCTGCTTTTGTAAACCCTGCTATAGTCATGAAGATCATTAAAATTAAGTACATTATGGTTGCAACCGAGTTGAACCGAGACGAGCCCTTGGTGCTAAACGATGCCATACAGCAAATGAGGACCGATATGCCGACTGCTATCGGGTCTAAGTGGTTAAACCCCTCGGATAAAGATGTGACATTGAACCGAAAATCATTAGGTTTATGGTTGCATAATGTTGCAAAATAAGAGGTCCATGACCGAGCCACACTGGCTCCAGCCACAACATATTCAAAGAGTATGTTACCAGCAGCAATATAAGCAACAAAATCACCTAACTCGACTCGCAAGTATGCGAACGAGCCACCTGCAACAGGTAGTTCAACTGCAAACTCGGTGTAACATAAAACCGAGAGTAAAGCAGCAAAGCCCGAGATAAGATAAGATATTAGGACCGCTGGCCCGGCTAGATTACGGGCTGCTTCACCACTGAGGACAAACACACCAGCACCCATCACAGCTCCAATACCGAACCATATAAGATCGAACCAGTTAAGAGTCTTTTTGAGCTCGTTTTGGCTTCGGGCTCGCATGTCATGGAGTTCGAGCTGGTCTGATGATCGGGCCAAAATCCGGTCTTTGAGACGGGTTCTGGTTTCCATTAAGGCTTTACCATAGTTTGACCAGCTTTTGAATGATTCTTCTGGTAAGAAATCATCTTTTTGACATCCACAAGATCTGTTTCTAGCTTTGGTGATGTTATTGTCACTGCCATTAACACTCACCATGTTTGTTCAGTTCCTGTTCACAATAACAGAATCATCAATTTGTTTCAGAATTATGTTTAGTTGCACAATAAGGGTTCATCGAGTCCAATAGGTTATGCATAGTAACGTGATAGCTCCAAAATTTATCAATGTAGTTTTTAAAATACTTGTTGTCTGTTTGCTTCTATTTACTATTTAGATGTAAAAAAATATATATTTCAAATAAAGAAAATACATAAATTCTTAGCAACTATTATACGATTACCAGGCCTGTAAACGAACCGAATGAACACGAACAAAGGCATATCTATGATCGTTTATTAACTTTAAACGAACACGGATACTTAATCGAACACATATTTAGTGTTCGTGTTCGTTTATAAAAAATGGACATGTTCGTGTTCGTTTATGTTCCTTTGTTTAGTTTCTAAACAAACAGTTCACAAACATAACTGAACAAAGATAAATAAACGTAAATGAACATATTGAACAAATGTAAATGAACACAAACAAACATAAACGGACAAATATAAAACCATTAAGTAAATGCCTATTCAATATAATATTTAATTATTTACAGTTAATATGTAAATGAACATAAACGAACATACATAAACGGACATAAATAAATAAACAAACATAAACGGACGTTCACAAACATAAATGAACGAACTAAACACGTGTTCATGTTCATCGTTTATTAAATCAACGAACATAAACGAACTTCCTGCCGAACGGTTCACAAACAGTTCACCAAACGTTCAGTTCGTTAACATCCTAACGATTACAGCAAAAAATTCTAGATTTGAATCTGCCTGTATGCGTTAGCAGGTTGTAACTTACATAACAAAGAACAAAATTAGGTTTTCCAACGAATTAACAAAACTCCCAAAATTGTGGAGCTAGAACAGTTTTAAATTTTTAATTATAAAATGATTAATAATTACGACAGAATCGAATCAATCATGCATGCACCAGCAGGTTGTACCATCAAAGCTAGGGTTTAAGCAACGAAATTGAACGAATAACGGATGCAAGCATCTTAACATAACATGAAACAACAAGACGTGAATCGAGATCTACGGTTAAATACCAAAAAAAAAAAATAAAAAAAATTAGCACTTTAGCAGTACGAAATGGAAACTGAGTGAAGCATGAAGGAATGTGATATAATATACCTGTTTGTTTACGGCGGTGGAATATGTTGATCGGAATAAATGAAGAAGAAGTTATTATTAATATTAATATTTATATTACAGAGCGTTGGGTTTCATTGCCCAGTGAAGTCTGCGAATAACAGATGCGTATTAAATAAGAAGCGCGGTTGTTAGTGCGGCGGTGTAGTGAGAAAACGTTGGGATACTAGCAGGAGCGCTTGCTTTATTGGTGAGAGTAAGATGTTTATTCAGTGAATCTCTCAATAGGTGGATCGCTAGGGGCTCCGTCTGTCCGTACTTGTGGTTAGCTCGGGCTACCTTTAGCCAATGAAGACCACGTACGGAGTACCCGACGTTACTTAGTTGGTCGTTCAAAGTTTTTTTCCATCTTCTATATTCTTGTTTGAATAAGAGACATATCATTCAGCTATCTGATTATCTTCTTTTTCTAAGTATAGAATTATGGGATGCTAGATTGGTTATATGTTTAATGAATGGTTTGTATATTAGTCTGTCATGTTAGTTTTGACTGACTTGAAACTAAGAGCATTCATATTCATTATCATTTATCTTTCCTTCACTCTCAACCATTTTTAAAATACATTAAAATATAACATGATATGAACAGTTATTTTTCAAATTTCCAGAAAAATTACTGTATTTTTCTCTTCTTCACTCACATTATAAATTATTTCCTACGTTATAAAAAACTTACATTTTTTAATGAATTGAATGTGAATGTGAATATTCTAAGACCTTACTTTTCAATATATTTGATGATATGAAGAGTATCTTTTATTAAAGTTATTAATTAGTCTTGATTGTCTATTTATTATACATGAATATACAAAAGTTATTAATTATTCTTGACTTTTTATATATTTGACATGAATGTACTTGTATATGGTTTATTTTATTTACCTTTCTCTCTTTGGTGCATTCCCATCTAGCGAACTTGGATGTTCAAATTCAAATTGGTTTCTATAAAATTGTCTTAATATTTTGTAACTATAAATGTTTACCAACATCCCTATTGAATTCGAATACGTAATTCGGATTTGGTTAAATTTCATTCAGATATCAATTTGTTGTTGATTAGATGATCAACACCATTCCAGCATGTGCTTAATTAACATTAAAGACTTGGTTCGACTTTAAGTATATTACATAAATGTATATGACAAAAAAAAGTAATATATTATGTTTTCCTTTTAGCACAAATATTATTAGAAAACTCCTTAATACTTTGTTTAAAAAAGAGAAAGAAAAAGGAAAAACTCATTAATTACATTAGAAGTTATTTTACTCTCGTCTACAATACTTATTTAGCAAAAATATTATTAGAAAACTCATTAATACTTTGTTTTAAAAAAAGGAAAAAGAAAAAGGAAAAACTCATTAATTACAAAATTTTGATTTTGATTTTGATTTGATTTAATATACTTCTAGAACTTATATTGCTATCCAATAACATTAATTATAGGGAATAAAATTTGATTTGATAATTCAGTATACTATCAATTTAATAGCAATAAATTATACATATATTTTATTACAACAGATTTATCTATTATAATTTACAAGAGAATTAAATTAGTAACATTACATAATGATTTTGATCAAGCAAAAGATGATATATCTGGCTATGTAGTTAATGCGAAAAAATATCGGATATCAGTTAAGAATCGATATTTGAGATATCGGTTATCACGGTGAGATATCGGTGGAATTTCGGTAATTTTAATATCATGCTAAATGCATATATATATGGCAATTTAACACTTGTATTTCAATATAGTCTCCTACCATTAACAAATTAACATTTTGCAAATTGCAAAAACACTAACAATCGTAGTAAATAAGAATTGATTAAGACTTAAAACACTAACATTGAACACTAAAAGTTGAATTAAGACTTAAACACGGATATGAAGAATATTAATTAAATATCAGTCCAATATTGAACAATATTGTTGATATTATCGGTACCGATATTTTAACTAATATTTCACCAAGGGACAGATAACCGATATATCACTGATATATCGACGATATCAATTGCATATATATTTGGTTGGCATAAAATGTAAGAAATAATTAAAAAAAATTAAACCATTTCCCCTAAAAAGTATTTTTAACCTACCCTGATTTTAGCTTATGAAAGTAGAAATGTGGGTTAATATATTAAAAGTACTTTAAACTAAACAAGAGCCACGATGGTAAAACCAGGTTGTGTGATGTGCTTGAGGGTCTAAATCCTGCTTATTGGCCATGCTCTATTGGGTCGAAAATGTTAAAAGAAAATATAATAAAAAATTGTCAAATTATGGTTAAACGTGTTTATTTAAGACATAAAACCTAATAAGTAATAAATATATCATATATCACATGAAATAATAATGGGAAATAAAAAGATATTAATATTTGTTTTTTGGTGAGTCAGACCTATAACATAGTATAAACGTTTAACGTTCTGTTTTCAAAAGACTTGCTTGCTTAAGTATTGAAGTAGTTTCAAATGATTTGAAAACAAAATAATATTTTTTTTAACTTTATAATATTTGTATCGTTTAAAATAAAAATATTCTCTTAGTCAAAGTTGAGAGCTGCTGAACAAAGTTAACATTAAAATAGGGTAAAAGTGGTTAACACTTATTAATCACTATGCCAAAGTTAGCACCCACTAACTACCCACTATATATGATTTGGTCAAATTTAAATCGACTTTTAGCCGTTTTAAATTTTTATAATTAAATCATGTTTTTAACGCTAGTCATTAAATTTTAAGAATAAGAATAGTATAGCGTTTTTATTACAACTTAGAATCTTGTATTTGTTTACACTGTTCTTAAAACGTACCAAATCATACGTGACACAAGAATGAATGATTTAATCATAGGCTTTCAACCGAAAGCTTTGGTCGGTATGTTTAACGTTTACAATTGTATATATATATATATATATATTAAAAACCAACTTTTAACACACTTATTAAACTTACTATTCATCAAAACAATGAATATGAACCACACATTTGTTTAAAATTGATAACTATATGGTTTCACATCGACTTGCCGTAGCAACGTCCGGGACGGACAACTTTCGGGTTTTACTAACGACCGGGTTTTACCAACCTTTTTGTTTAGTTTCGGTACCGTCACAAATGCAATCAAAACCGACTGAATTCAGATATACTCACCACGTTTTGTTTTAGTTCCGATACAATAACGAAAACCGACCGAATGCCGATTTTTTCAGGAACGTGACGGAAACTGACCGGATTTGCGTAGACTCACCACCTCAACGCCCTGAAATCGACAATGATCGGTTTTACCAGCACTCGAGTTTTACCGACCGACGCAACCTCCATTGGACCGTCTCAATTTTATAATTTTTTTTTGTTTTATAAAGCATGTAACCCAAACCGACCGAATTCTCAACGACGTACCACTTCAACGCTTGACACCGACAACGCTTGAGTTTTACTACCGCCCGGGTTTTACCTACCTACAGGGGGCGAATCTACGTACCCAAGTGCGGGTTCACGGGAACCCACCGAGTTTCGGATTTTATATAGAAAAACCTAAATAATTTATGAAAGTGAACCCATACATAAATTATAAGTGAACCCATACACAAAATGAAGCCATGGTCTAGTGGTAAATACACTACATCCTATTGTGTTAACCCGTGTTCGAATCCCTCTCTGGGTTGAGTTTTGTTAAATTTTTTTTTAACTGTTCACTTGGAAGGCTGACCATCTTTTATTATTAAACCTGAGCTGGTTAATTATATTTGTTTTCATAGTTTTAATAATATTTTTCTTTAGTTATTTGCAATGTCTCATATGAAGAGCTACTCGAATTCCCCTTTAGGACATCCTGGATAACGCAAAAACCGAGTTTCCGATTGCTTTTCTTTTCATCAATTGTGTACTTTTTATTTGTGTTTTAATTTGGACACCAAAGGTACGTACATTTTTAGTTATTTTTTGGTGGTACGTATTTGTTGCCTTTTAAGTGAATGATCCTGTTAGACAAGACTCATTAGCCTTTGTGAACATAATGGATTTTGTTGTTTCTCATTTTTGCAGGTTAGGATTTTAGCTCTCAATGCATCTTATGCTTCAAAACCGGAGGCTATTTTGTAATATCAATTAAGATTTGCTTTTATTTTTCTCATTTTGTAATATTATTTTGGTCATTTGTTTTTTAAAGTTTACTTCAAATTATAAGTACCAACATTTATGTCAACAGGAAAATTGCATTGATCAGCTGTGTTTGCCTCTGGAAGTTAAGAAGCTTCAGGCAGAGCAGTTTAAACCAATGGAGCAAGTAACCCTCGAGCCCTTTGAACGAGATCGTGCTTGTTCATATTACAAGGTAAATTGGTTTAGGTGTTATGGAGGAATTAAAATTGATGAATATTTGATCATTGGTGACTTGCTACATTGGAATGTTTGGAAATGCGATACATGAAGTGTTAAATCGACGGGTTATTATGGGTGGCCGACCATAATATTCCCATTGGAATCATAGGAGGTGTAAAGTTGTGTGTTTCTGTGTTTTGCTTGTTTGTTTGTAACTTGGGTACGTCTAGTCTCTGCTAGACATGCTTAGTTCGTTTAATCAGTTCCGCTTGGTCGTTTAAAAAAAAATTAGTGATGTTAAATTGCTAATGTCTTGAACCATATCCGACCCGAAAAGTAGTGAATCTTACCCGACCTGTATAACCGAACCGAAACTTTTTTATGTCCGTCCTTATTATACTAGATCGTCTAAAAACAATAAACCCACTGAAAAAAATTCCTGGATCCGCCACTGCCTACCTACCCGACGCAACACAGCGGGTAAAAAACTAGTTCTTCTTTAAATCATAATCCACATACTAAACAGTAAAACAGTGACCTACATGCATACATCAAACAATTAGAAAAAAATTTCATGACAATTTTTGCTCATTTCACAAATAATAATAATAATAATAATAATAATAATAATAATAATAATAATAATAATAATAATAATAACTGGTTCCATACTTCCATTAGCGAACTAACAATTTCAAAATCAATAAATGAATACCAAATTAAACTACATTTTTCTAGTACTAACTCACACCACAATCTCCGACTTCACATCATCCTTAGATGCATCATAAGAAGCATGCAACCCAACAAAGAGGAAATACACAAGCAACACCCCAGTCCAACCCAAAAACCGCAAGAACGACGCGCCATCAATCGACCCCATAATGAACACGTTAACGCACACGCTAGCCGATGGCAACCACGGCACCAATGGCACGCCCCACAGCTTCGGGCTCCTAGCTTGTTTCACCAACACTTGGAGCCCGAGTGTAGACAAAAACCAAACCACCCCCATAACCGCATACCCGACCCAATGAACCACATTCATCGCCCATAGAACCGAGAACCCGATAGCTGATCCAACTATCAAACACAAAAACACGAACAACTTATTTCGGTCCAAAACCGATGTCTCACCCGTTGAATAATATCGTCTCACTAGTAACGCGAGTGCAACCAATGAGAAAATAAACAATGTGGAGATTGAAAGAAGGTTAGCCAAGATGTCGAGATTCGTGAAGAACGCGACTAGACAGTTAGCTAACGTCATTATAATCGTCGCGTTCATGGGAGTCCCGCGTTTCTTATGAATCACAGCTAGTATCGGTGGGGCTAAATGGGATCGAGCAATGTGAGTGAAATACCGAGCCTGACCGATAATAATAGCCAACAGAACCGTTGTCATCCCCTGTAACGCGCCTAATGTGACAATGTACTTAACCCAAGTCATTCCCGCAGCTTCGAACGCAATTGTAAACGGTGCATCCGGGTCAATTTGGGTGTATGGCTGGAGCAGGCTTAAAACTGTGGCTAGAAGTGAATAAATAGTTATGACCACCATCATTGACCCGACTAGACCGATCGGTATATCACGACCTGGATTCTTGGTTTCTTCACCCAATGTCGCCACACCATCGAATCCGACATACGCAAAGAAAAGCACTGATGAGGCTTTTAACACGCCCCGAACCCCGAAAGGTGCAAAGGGTTGGAAATTGGATGTGTCTGCTTTTGTAAACCCTTGCTATAATCATGAAGATCATTAAAGCTAAGTATATTATTGTTGTGATCGAGTTGAACCGAGACGAGCCCTTGATGCTAAACGATGCCATACAGCAAATGATGATTGATATACCGACGGCTATCGGGTCTAAGTGGTTAAACCCCTCGGTTAAAGACGTGACATTGAACCGAAAATCATTAGGTTTATGGTTGCATAAGGTTGCAAAATAAGAGGTCCATGAACGCGCCACACTGGCGCCAGACACAACATATTCAAAAAGTATGTTACCGACAGCAATATACGCTACGAAATCACCTAACTCGACTCGCAAGTATGAGAACGAGCCACCCGCGACCGGGAGTTCAACTGCAAACTCGGTGTAGCACAGAACCGAGAGTAAAGCAGCAAAGCCCGAAATGAAATAGGATATTAGAACCGCAGGCCCGGCTAGATTATGGGCTGCTTCACCACTGAGGACAAACACACCAGCACCTATTACCACTCCAATGCCGAACCATAAGAGGTCGAACCAGTTAAGGGTCTTTTTGAACTCGTTTTGGCTTCGGTCTACCATGTCGTGGAGCTCGGTCTGGTCAGATGATCGGGCTAGAAACCGGTCTTTCAAACGGGTTCTGGTTTCCATTAAGGCTTTACCATAGTTTGACCAGCTTTTGAATGATTCTTCTGGTAAGAAGTCATCTTTTTGACATCCACAAGATCTGTTTCTAGCTTTGGTGATATTGTT